>NC_140990.1:225816331-226406804 GCF_052327205.1 Somniosus microcephalus
TAAAGCGCTTTGGGACGTCTGGTGGTTGTGAAATGCGCTATATAAATGCAGGTCTTTTCTTTTTCCCCACATATAAAAGTACATAGGGCCATCATACCAGAAAAATGCAATACCTGAAACTATAAAAAGTAACGCGCATTTATATAGCACTTTATCATGTCCTTGGGATGCCTCACAGTGTTTTACAACCAACTGATTACTTTTAAAGTGCAGTTCTGTAAGTAAACACAGCAGCTAATTTGCACACAGCAAGGTGCCATAAACAGCAAATTAATGAATGACCAAATAATCGGTTTGTGGTGGCGTTGGTTGAGGGAGGAATGTTGGCCGTGACAACTGGGCGAACTACTTTGCTATTAATAGTGCCAAGGGATCTTTTATGTCTACCTGCTCGGTTTAAAGTCTTATCCGTCACTGGGGTGTCAGGTAGATTAGGTGCTCAGTTCCATAGCACCACTTGAACCCGCAATCTTCTGGCACAGAAATAAGAGTGCTATCAGCTGAGCCAAGTAATTTTCATAAAGCACCAGCAAATCACAAATGAACAGCTGCAGATCATACCAATGAACAAGTAGCAAGTGGGAAGGAAAACTACCAATCATAAATCGGAAATCGGAGAATCGTTACCAATAAAAACCAGTTCTCAATGTTTTTTGAGAATATTTTTGGCCACCATCTTGTTTGGTCAATAACCTGAGGAACATAATACAAAAAGTAACATTTGTAGCAATAATATTGCATGATTCACACCAAAGCCATTAAATATAAAACTGTCAATGACCTCTTGGAAACCTATCGAATAAGCAGTCTACCAGGAGCCTGGAGCTCAAGTTTTGCGCCTTTCCTGGAGTTTGCTTCATTCAGCTAGGCTTCACCCCCCAATATTTTTCTGGTCTCTGCACTTGTGCAACAAGTGAAATGTTGCCATTCTTTAAATGATTATATATTTTTCAATATGTATAACCAATGTTGGCACAAGTACACAGCTTTTGTAAATGTGTATCTGAAAGCAACAAGCAGAAAAAAAGGAAGAACTGTACCATTATTTAGAACCTTCTTGCCACTGGAATAAAAGTCCTGAATTTAAACATGTTCAATGAAGTAGGCTACACTATATATATGTATAAATAAAGGAAAGATACAAATTAATTT
Organism: Somniosus microcephalus; assembly: GCF_052327205.1. Classification (NCBI taxonomy): domain Eukaryota; kingdom Metazoa; phylum Chordata; class Chondrichthyes; order Squaliformes; family Somniosidae; genus Somniosus; species Somniosus microcephalus. Next base: position 225,817,484 of record NC_140990.1, read on the forward strand.
AAATCTCATCACCTTTTATATTTCTTGAGTATTCACTAAAAAAAAAACCCAGAGCCATTGGACAGTCTGCTGGGCATGGAGGTGTCGCAGTCTAAGTAAGAGGTTCCAGGACCAGTTTCTCTGTCAAAATACCTTTTATACCGCCATGGATAAAGGAAACCTACAAGAAGCCGTCTATTTCTCAAACCAAAAGTCTGTTCATTTATGGCTGTAATTTGCGGCCCCCACGGGTGCGCACGCGCCCATAAGGGCCGCGCAAGTTCCGGGCTTAGGCATGCGATCAGTCAAGAATTTTCTTGACAGATCACCTGCATCCCCTGGAAAAGGGCATCTGCGGGCGGAGAGTTGGACTATTTGCCCAACTTCTGCCCAGCGAATTCCCGTGAAATTCTTACGTCTGGTAAAAGCTTTCAACAGCGTAAGTTTTAAAAACAGAAAAATAAAATTTTATCAATAAATTATACATTTAAAAACCTGTGAAATAAGGTAAGTTTATTTTTAGCCCCTTTAAAACATGTAAATTTATTTTTCAAAAATAAAATTTTTGTTTTAAATATTTAATTAAATGCCATTTTAATTTATTTTAAATATGTGATTTTTTACATTTATTTATTTGAAATGTAGAGGTATTTTTTGGGGTATACCCATTCATACTTATGGGGTTTCTGTACATACAGAATCCCCAGAAGAATCAATGGGGATCCCCTTCCATCATTCGATGGGCTGGCCCACGTGATTCCAGGGCGCTTGCGAGCCACCGGCGCCCCAGAATACGCGGGCCTCTTCCTGTGGGTACCCGGAGAGGCCCAGGACTGCAAATCTCCATACCTCCCAGACCACCAGGTACGTGGGCATTTTATTTGCAGGTTGGAGGCATTTCACCATGGGAAGCCTCCGACCACAAATTCAGGGCCTCAGTATTCTTGGTGAAATAATCTATGCAGCTGAATACTGTATCAAGAAAAAAGGAGAGCAGGGAAAAGGAGAAAGGGAGAGACGGCTTAAAAAAAGAGCTGCTGAACACAAGGCACACACACTTCAGATCTCTGCATAAGCACCAGTCTCTGCAGATCACTGTCCCAATTCACTTTATTAAAAATGTTCACTTTGTTTCCTATAGCATTGCCCAGGTCCTCTGGCTCAACTCCTGGCCCACGCCTGTGAGCAGTGCCATGAGAAATCCCCCAGTGTTGTGAAATATCATCTGCACGACAAACAGTTCATTTTAACTATACCAAGATGCCTCGATCTCATTTGCTTGTATATCACTGGATCATTAATATCTCATGTAATTCACAAGATCATTACGGATGAGGAAGGCCATTCAGCCCATCTTAATTCATCCTCTGGATGGAACCTCATGTCCCCCGCCCCCCAATTGTAGGTGGTAGAGGTCGCAGGTTTGGGAGGTGCTGTAGAAGAAGCCTTGGCGATTTGCTGCAGTGCATCATGAGCATAATATACATTGCAGCCATGGTGCCCTGGTGGTGGAGGGATTGATGTTTAAAGTGGTGTATGGACTGCCGAGTCCTGGATGGTGTTGAGCTTCTTGAGCATTGTTGTAGCTGCAGCTATCCAGGGAAATGGAGAGTATTCCATCACACTCCTGACTTCTGCCTTGTAGGTGGCAGAGGGACTTTGGGGAGTCAGGAGGCAAGGCAGAATACCCAGCCTCTGACCTACTCTTGTAACCATGGCATTTATGTGGCTGGTCCAGTTGAGTGTCAATGGCGATCCCCAGGATGTTGATGGTGGAGGATTCAGCGATGGTAATGCAGTTGAATGTCAAGGGGCGGAGGTTAGACTCTCTCTTGTTGGAGATAATCATTGCCTGGCACTTATGTGGCGTGCATGTTACTTGCCACTTATCGGCCCAAGCCTGAATGTCGTCCAGGTCTTGCCGCAAGCAGGCACAGACTGCTTCATTATCTGAGGAGTTGTGAATGGAATTGAGCACTGTGCAATCATCAGCTAACAGCCCCAATTCTGACCTAATGATGGAGGGAAGGTCATTGATGAAGCAGCTGAAGATAGTTGGGCCCACAACTCTGTCCTGAGGAAGACCTGCAGCGATGTCCTGGGGCCGAGATGATTGGCCTCCAACAACCACAACCATCTCCCTTTGTGTCAGATATGACTCCAGCCAGGAGAGATTTCCCCCTAATCCCACTGACTTCAGTTTACTGGGGCTCCTTGGTGCCACATTATATAATACATCATGTGATCCCTTATAAAACAGCATGTCCTCTGACTCACTACCAGGGAGAGATGCTAGTCATACATGTACATGCTTGCAACCTATCCAAACCTCACAAGTGCAATGAGGAGCAGTTCCGTTAATTGGGACGTCATACCCTCCTGACAATTTTTGACAAATAAATTACCCAGTTAGCAAATCTCATCTGGGCTAGTTGGTCGAGGTATTATGGTTTTTGAGGGGGGGGGCGCGGCGGAAAATAAAAACTGCTACTGATCACTATCCAGTGATTCCTGCCGGAATGTGCACATATGGATATCAGATGAGGATAGGTTAATGCTCAACTGTGATGTTCCCCATTGTCAAATATGCTGTCAACAGTCACTGTCTTAAGGCTCACATATGAGGAAGTCATTTGGGTAAGTCACTGGAGGCAACTGGTGTCTATGGATAGATATCCCAATGTGAGACGGTGCCTTCAGGAGAGGAGTGAAGAAAATTAGAGAGGGGAGAACCTGCCACAGACTGTGTTAATAAAAAGTGGGGTTTTATATCTTGGGATAAGTGACCGCACATTAAAATTTAAAATGAGCTAGCAGGGCTTCAACCTACAGGTGGTAACAGATTAATGTCAAAGCTGAGTGGTGGAGCCAGTGGGGTCAGGGGGCGGGGTCATAGCTAACCCCCAATTACTTTGAGGTCAGCCAATTTTGTATGTCAGGACTTGGCCAAAACAGGCTGCAAATAAATTTACTCACTTAACTTTTAAATTACTGTGGTGTTGCAGTTTTGAGTCTGACATGAACGGCAACATGTCATTGGAGGACATCGTCGTGGCTATGCTGTGCTAAATCAGACAAATCTGGAATTCAATCCCCTTCCCCTCCCACCCCACAACAATCTTTAGACCGCAGCTCTGCCCCTCTTAAAGATGTCCAGTGTTGTACAGTGATTCAGAGTACAACTCGCATTATGAATTTAGAAAGCCTTTCCACACCCAGATTTATTTTGGGGGGGATGGGGGAGAGGGTAAGAAAGAGAAAAAAAAGTTGTTTCACAATATAGAAAAAATTAAAAAAATAGTTGTGCAAAGAAAAAATACCTTTTACACTTAGTTACTAAAATTTGTCAGTGTTTCAGTAGTCACTGGACCTTAATGTGCAGATTTCAGTAGTCACTGGACCTTAATGTGCAGATTTCAGTAGTCACTGGACCTTAATGTGCAGATTTCTGGCTTACATATTGGATCTAGTTCTGGGGAATAAGCCAGAGCAGATAAAAGGAAGTAAAAGTAGGGGAACGTATAGGCAACAGTGGCCATAATATAATACGCTTTAAGATGACAATAGAGAAGGACAAAAACCAAGTTAATGGATTGGAGAAAAGCTGATTTTGAGGGTCCGAGAATAGAACTTGGGAAGATAAAATGGGCAAGAATATTGGCAAACAACGATGTAGAATGACAATGGGAAACATTTAAAATGGTGTTCAACAGAGTGCAGGAAAATATATTCAGCTAAAAGGAAAGAACAAACTAAACACTAATGAGATTCCATGGATGAATAAAGACATAAGGAAACAATTGAGGGTAAGGAAAGAAGCATACATTAAGTACATAGATAGCAGAGGAGTGCATGATAAGAGTGAATAGGAGAGAAGTCAAAAAAATAATTGGGAAGGCAAAGAGGAACTATGAAATTAAATTATTAAGGAACAAAAATAGTAAAATATTTTACAGGCACATCAATATAAAAAGGAAGGTTGGGATGGGAATAGGGCCATTGAGAGATGGACAGGACAATTACACAGGTAATGATAGGGAGATGGCAGAAATATTAAATCATTATTTTGCTTTGATATTTACCAGGGAGATAGAACAGGTGGACATGACATTGGATGATGAGATAAGTAATAGAAACATAGAAAATAGGAGCAGGAGTAGGCCATTCGGCCCTTCGAGCCTGCTCCGCCATTCAATGAGATCATGGCTGATCATCCAAATTCAGTACCCTGTCCCTGCCTTCTCCCCATATCCCTTGATCCCTTTAGCCTTAAGAAATATATCCAACTCTTTCTTGAATATATTTAATGAACTGGCCTCCACCACCCTCTGTGGCAGAGAATTCCACAGGTTCACCACTCTCTGGGTGAAGAAATTCCTCATTTCAGTCCTAAATGGCTTACCCTTTATCCTTAGACTATGCCCCCTGGTTCTGGACTCCCCGGCCATCAGAAACATCCTTCCTGCATCTAGTCTGTCCAGGCCTGACAGAATTTTATAGGTTTCGATGAGATCCCCTCTCAATCTTCTAAACTCCAGTGAGTATACGACCAATCGACATAATCTCTCCTCATACGTCATTCCTGCCATCCCAGGTATCAGCCTGGTGAATCTTCGCTGCACTCCTTCCATGGCAAGAACGTCCTTCCTCAGGTAAGGCGACGAAAACTGCACACAATACTCAAGGTGTGGTCTCACCAGGGCCCTGTACAACTGCAGCAAGACATCCTTGTTCCTATACTCGATAGGTGCATTTAAAATAAAAAAAGGGGATATATTAAATAAACTAATTAAACTCAGGATAAAACCCCTGGTCCGGATGGATTGCATCAACGCATTTTAAAAGAATCTAAGGACAAGATAGCAGAGGCATTACTACACATATTTAATAATTTGTTAGAAAATGGTATAGTACCAGAGGACAGGCGGATAGCTAACGTAATGCCTGTATTTAAGGGGGAACATGTCCAGGGAATTATAGACCAGTCAGCTTAACATCGGTGGTAGGAAAAATAATGGAATCCCTACTAAAGGAGAGAATAGAAGAACATCTAGAAATGAAAAGTATAATAATGAATAGTCAGCATGGATTTCAAAAAGGGAAAATCTTGCTTGACCAACTTTATTGAATTTTTTTGAAGAGGTAACAGAGAGTAGACAATATAATGCAGAAGATGTAATTTATCTAGATTTTCAAAAGGCCTTCGATAAGGTACCCTATAATAGACTGATGAATAAGGTCAGAGAATGCAGAGTCAGGGGACAAGTAGCAGAATAGATTGCTAGCTGGCTTCAGGACAGAAAGCAGAGAGTGGGAGTAAAGGGTAGCGATTCACAGTGGCAGAAGGTAGGTAGTGGTGTTCCACAAGGATCAGTGCTGGAACCACTGCTGTTCACAGTTTACATCAACGATTTAGACCTAGGAATCAAAAACAACTTCTAAATTTGCAGATGATACCAAATTGGGGGGGGGGATAGTCAATACTGAGGAGGACTGCAACAAATTACAGAAGGACATTAATAAACTTGCAGAATGGCCATATAATTGACAAATGAAGTTCAACACAGACAAATGTGAGGTATTACATATCTGTAGGAAAAATAGGGAGGTCACTCATCACTTGGAGGGTAGGAGTCTAGGTGGGGTAGAGGAACAAAGGAATCTCGGAGTACAAATACACAAATCACTAAAAATTGCGCCACAGGTTAGCAAGGCCATTAAAAATGCAAACCAAGCACTAAGGTTTATTACTAGAGGGATAGAATTGAAAAGTAGGGAAGTTATGCTAAACCTGTATCGACCTTTGGTTAGACCACACTTGGAGTACTGTGTACAGTTCTGGTCGCCATATTATAAAAAGGATATAGAGGCACTGGAGAGGGTGCAGAGAAGATTTACAAGGATGATACCAGAAATGAGAGGGTATACATATCAGGAAAGAATGAACAGGCTGGGTCTCTTTTCTCTTGAAAAAAGGCTGAGGGGTGACCTAATAGAGGTCTTTAAAATTATGAAAGGTTTTGATAGTGGATAGAGAGAGAATGTTTCCACTTCTGGGGAAGAGCATAACTAGAGACCATCAATATAAGATAGTCACCAAGAAATCCAATAGGGAATTCAGAAGAAACTTCTTTACCCAAAGAGTGGTGAGAATGTGGAACTCGCTACCACAGGGAGTGGTTGAAGCGAATAGTATAGATGCATTTAAGGGGAGGCTGGACAAACATATGAGGAAGAAGGGAATAGAGGGTTATGCTGATAGATTTAGATGAGGAAAGACGGGAGGAGGTTCGAGTGGAGCATAAACACCAGCCAAGACTGGTTGGGCTGAATGGCCTGTTTCTGTGCCGTATATACTATGTCATTTATTTGGTAGTCTACATCATTAGTACTGTTCTATGGGGGGGAAATGAGGGGAACAGTAATTCTCTAATACATTGCCCGAGTGACCACACTTCATAAGCCTTGGTAGGTTATCCAACTATGGTGGCATCACAGCCACGCCTGATCCTATTCACATTAGACATGTACACACACACACTCCAGCAGGGTAGTCATGGGACAGCGATCAAGGGTGGTAACCTTTGCTTATTTTCCCCATCACGTAGGCATACAGACTCCAACTGTATTGCTCCCAGTGCTGCTGCAGCCAAGACTAGCAAACTCCGCATAGATCAGGGATTAAATCTGGAACCTTCTTGGTCTGTACGGATCAGCAGTGCATTTACCCAGTGAGTCACAAGAGAAGTTAGATTTTAGAGTTTTTAAAACTAAATCCAGCATGAATACTTGTTAGCTTATTCTTATACTCTATGCAATTTTTAACTTCCATTTTTTCCATTTTCCATTTTCTTCATTTCCTTCATTTAATGCATTTATCCATAGCTTCCTTTCCCCATCTTCCTATGGAGGTTGTAGTAATAGAAGACAAAGATATCTCCTTATATTTGAGTTGGACCAATTTTTAGTTTGGTACAAAATTAACAAAGCAGTACCGTCTCAAATAGTTCATTAATACTTGAATCATTTCATTACTTGGCTACATGAATTACCATGCAACAAAATTTGGTTTTATGAACACTATGAGACATAACAACTGCTGTAAGACCAGAGTTTCTCAAAAGAACAAAAGATAATAAATTTAGAATCAAAAAATGAGCTCAAAAGTACGACATATCTGGAAAATTTATAATCAGTCTTCATTATAAAGAAATATGTTTGAAAGGAAAAAGCGAATGGAAAATATAAGACATATAGCAAAACAATTAATTGCAGAAGTCTGGAGAAGATGCACATAATATATTTTAACAACAGTCTGTATGGCATCTCCAACATGCCAAAAAGAATTTTCCGCTTTATATTTCAAGAAGTAATGGGATTTACTCTCTGCACCCAATGAGTCACACAGAATGGAAACTATTGGGTTATGAGGTCAAAAGGTTTAATCTGGAAACTTACTTCTTTTTCTCATCCTCATTCTGATTTTTCCACATCTCTTCAAGTTTCATGCTGACATCTTGCAGATTAGCCCTTGGATTCTCTGCTAACAGTTTGGGTCGAGTTTCTTGTATGAAAAGGGCAGAGGCTGACAGAGACTTTCTGACAGCGCGATTGCTGATCAGGTCATATATTGTGATCTGTCCAATTTTATCCTTCACTACATTGGAAGATCTTTTATTTGGATCATTGGTTGGGCTAGTTTCAGTTGGTCTCTGCTGTTCGGTTTCATCACAAGTTATTTGTTTTTGACCTGCAATGTCTCTGGGTACTAAGAGCTTTACAGGTTCAAATATCTGTTCAGTAGAATCTTTCATCCTATGCCCCATACTCCAGTCATCAGCAGTTAGTTCAGCAGAATCTTTTGCAATTGAGATCTGTTCATTTAATGTCACAGGTGCCAGGGTTGGATTATTAGCATTTTCTAGACACTTTGCGTGGTTATCAGGCTGACTCGTTAATAGAATATGGTCATCATCTAGTGCAAATGCCACGTCCAATTCTGGGACAGTAATTGACAGCCTATTCTCAGAAGGAAGAGTTTTTTCCTGGGACTCAGTCTGAGCAATGTTACTAACAAAGCTCCCCTTTTTATTAACAGCCACATGAAAAACATCATTAGAAAAAGTGACGTTTTGAGGATAAGCATTTATCGTGTCTGCAACTTGAGAAATTTCTGGTGCTGTTAAGATACCAGAGTTATTTGCCTCACTGTTGCGAACAAATCCAGTTTCTTTCAAACATTCAGAGGATGATTCATCAGTTCCAGTAAGTTGTCCATAAACTGAAATCAACACCTTCTCAATCACAAATAAGATGGCCTCCTGGTGACAGAAAAATTATTGTAACATTTTAAATAGAGCATCGATTTTAATTTTCCTTCAAGAAAAATGTTTGAGATATTATTAATACAGATTATGCTTTGATTAGTCCCAGAAAATTAAAATAAAAGCAACATAAACATCTCAGGGGTGGTTCTGCTGCACAGGACGGGAGGGAAAAGAGGGGTAGAGCTATAGTAATAGGGGATTCTATTGTAAGGGGAATAGATAGGCGTTTCTGTGGCCGCAAACAAGACTCCAGGATGGTGTGTTGCCTCCCTGGTGCAAGGGTCAAGGATGTCTCAGAGCGGCTGCAGAACATTTTGGAAGGGGAGGGTGAACAGCCAATTGTATTGGTGCATATAGGTACCAACAATATAGGTAAAAAACGGGATGAGGTCCTAAAAGCTGAATATAGGGAGTTAGGGGGTAAATTAAAAAATAGGACCTCAAAGGTAGTAATCTCAGGATTGCTACCAGTGCCATGTGCTAGTCATAGTAGAAATAGAAGGATATTTCAGATGAATACGTGACTAGAGGAATGGTGCAAGGGGGAGGGATTCAAATTCCTGGGACATTGGAATCGGTTCTGGGGGAGGCGGGACCAGTACAAACCGGACGGTTTGCACCTGGGCAAGGCCAGCACCGATGTCCTAGGGGAAGTGTTTGCTAGTGCTCTGGGGAAGGGTTTAAACTAAAATGGCAGGGGGTTGGGAACCGGAGCAGGGAGACAGAGGAAAGGGATACAAGGATAAAAGCAAAAGATAGTAAGGAGAACAACAAAAGTGGCAGTCAGAGAAATCAATGGTTTAAATCAAACATGGTCACAGTAAATAATAATTCTAAAAGGTCTAAGAGCGTTAAAAAAATAAGCCTGAAGGCTTTGTGTCTTAATGCGAGGAGCATTTGTAATAAGGTGGATGAATTAGCTGCGCAAATAGAGGTAAACGAATATGATTTGATTGGGATTATGGAAACATGGCTCCAGGGTGGCCAAGGCTGGGAACTCAACATCCAGGGGTATTCAATATGCAGGAAAGATAGGCAAAAAGGAAAGGGAAGTGGGGTAGCATTGCTGGTTAAAGAGGGGATTAACACAATAGTAAGGAAGGATATTAGCTCTGATGATGTGGAATCTGTATGGTAGAACTGAGAAATACATAGAAACATAGAAGATAGGAGCAGGAGTAGGCCATTCGGCCCCTCGAGCCTGCTCCGCCATTCAATGCGATCATGGCTGATCATCTAAATTCAGTACCCTGTCCCTGCTTTCTCCCCATACCCGTTGATCCCTTTAGCCTTAAGAAATATATCCAACTCCTTCTTGAATATATTTAAGGAATTGGCCTCTACTGCCTTCTGTGGTAGAGAATTCCACAGGTTCACCACTCTCTGGGTGAAGAACTTCCTCCTCATTTCTGTCGTAAATGGCTTACTCCTTACCCTTAGACTGTGACCCCTGGTTCTGGACTCCCCGACCATCGGGAACATCCTTCCTGCATCTAGTCTGTCCAGTCCTGTCAGAATTTTATAAGTTTCAATGAGATCCCCTCTCATTCTTCTAAGGGGCAGAAAACGTTAGTGAGAGTGGTATATAGACCCCCAAACAGTAATGCGGAGGTTGGGGGTGGCATTAAAAGGGAAATTAGAGAAGCGTGCAATAAGGGCACAGCAGTTATCATGGGTGACTTTAATCTACATATAGATTGGGCTAACCAAATTAGTAACAATACTGTGGAGGAGGAATTCCTGGAGTGTATACGGGATGGTTTCCTGGACCAATATGTCGAGGAACCAACTAGAGATCAGGCCATCTTAGACTGGGTATTATGTAATGAGAAAGGATTAATTAGGAATCTTGTTGTACGAGGCCCCTTGGGTCGGAGCGATCTTTAAGATGGAGAGTGAAGTAGTTGACTCAGAGACTAGGGTCCTGAATTTAAATAAAGGAAACTACGATGGTATGAGGTGTGAGTTGGGTAGGATTGATTGGGGAATGTCACTCATAGGGTTGACGGAGATTGGCAATGGCAAACATTCATAGACCGCATGGATGAACTACAGAATTTGTTCATCCCTGTTTGGCATAAAAATAAAACAAAAAAGGTGACTCAACCATGGCTAATAAGGGAAATTAGAGATAGCATAAGATCCAAGGAGAGGACATATAAATTGGCCAGAAAAAGCAGTAAACCTGAGGATTGGGAGCAGTTTAGGATTCAACAAAGGAGGACAAAGAGATTAATTAAGAAGGGGAAAATAGAGTATGAGTGTAAGCTTGCGGGGAACATAAAAACTGACTGTAAAAGCTTTTATAGATATGTGAAGAGAAAAAGATTGGTGAAGTCAAGCGTAGGTCCCTTGCAGTCAGAATCAGGGGAATTTATAAATGGGGAACAAAGAAATGGCAGACCAATTAAATACATATTTTGGTTCTGTCTTCACAAAGGAGGACACAAATAACCTCCCAGAGATGTCGGGGAACATAGGGTCTGATGAAAGGGAGGAACTGAAGGAAATCAGTATTTATAGGGAAATGGTGTTAGGGAAATTGACGGGATTGAAGGCCGATAAATCCCCAGGGCCTGATAATCTACATCCTAGGGTACTTAAGGAAGTGGCCCTAGAAATAGTAGATGCATTGCTGATCATCTTCCAACATTCGATGGAATCTGGAACAGTACCCATGGATTGGAGGGTAGCTAATGTTAGCCCACCATTCAAAAAAGGTGGTAGAGAGAAAACGGGGAATTACAGACCAGTAAGCCTGACATCGGTAGTGGGGAAAATGCTAGAGTCCATTATAAAGGATGCAATAGCAGAGCACTTGGAAAACAGTGACAGGATCGGACAAAGTCAACATGGATTTACAAAAGGTAAATCGTGCTTGACTAATCTACTGGAATTTTTTGAGGATGTAACAGGTAAAATAGATAAGGGAGAACCAGTGGATGTGGTGTATTTGGACTTTCAGAAGGCTTTCGATAAGGTCCCGCATAAGAGATTAGCGTGTAAAGTTAAGGCACATGGGATTGGGGACAAGGTATTGACTTGGATAGAGAACTGGTTGGCAGACAGAAAGCAAAGAGTTGGAATAAACGGGTCTTTTTCCGCGTGGCAGGCAGTGACTAGTGGGGTACCGCAGGAATCGGTCCTTGGACCCCAGCTATTCACAATATATATTAATGATCTAGACAAGGGAACTAGATGTAATATCTCCAAGTTTGCAGATGACTCAAAGCTGGGTGGGCGTGTGTGCTGTGAAGAGGATGCCGAGAAACTCCAGTATGATTTCGACAGGTTGGGTGATTGGGCAGAAGCATGGCAGATGCAATATAATGTGGGTAAATGCGAGGTTATCCACTTTGGTGTCAAAAACAGGAAGGCAGATTATTATCTGAATGGCAATAGATTGGGAGAAGGGGAAGTGCAAAGAGACCTGGGTGTCCTTGTGCACCAGTCGCTGAAGGTAAGCATGCAGGTGCAGCAGGCGGTTCAGGCGGCAAATGGTATGTTGGCCTTCGTAGCGAGAGGGTTTGAGTACAGGAACAAGGATGTCTTGCTGCAGTTGTACAGGGCCTTGGTGAGACCACATCTTGAGTATTGTGTGCAGTTTTGGTTGCCTTATCTGAGGAAGGATGTTCTTGCCATGGAGGGAGTGCAGCGAAGATTCACCAGGCTGATACCTGGGATGGCAGGAATGACGTATGAGGAGAGATTGTGTCGATTGGGCTTATACTCACTGGAGTTTAGAAGAATGAGAGGGGATCTCATTGAAACTTATAAAATTCTAACAGGAGTGGACAGACTAGATGCAGGAAGGATGTTCCCGATGGTCAGGGAGTCCAGAACCAGGGGTCACAGTCTAAGGATAAGGGGTAAGCCATTTAGGACAGAAATGAGGAGGAATTTCTTCACCCAGAGAGCGGTGAACCTGTGGAATTCTCTACCACAGAATGCAGTAGAGGCCAATTCATTAAATATATTCAAGAAGGAGTTGGATATATTTCTTAAGGCTAAAGGGATCAAGGGATATGGGGAGAAAGCAGGGACAGGGTACTGAATTTGGATGATCAGCCATGATCTCATTGAATGGCGGAGCAGGCTCGAGGGGCCGAATAGCCTACTCCTGCTCCTATCTTCTATGTTTCTATGTTTCCCTGCCCAATTTTAACTCCGGGACAGTTTTCGGTTTCAGTTGAATTCTCACGTGCTGCAGCCAAAAACAGGCCGGGGGTATTTTAACCCCAGGCCTCATTATAGGCTCTCACCGAATTGGCTGACCCAATGGGAAACCCGCACACTTCCAGGCTGAAATTTCCAGCAGGTCTGCCAGAGGCAGGACTGCACCTCTTAAAATGAGCTTGCATTCATTCCTCTGTGGCTTGCTTTGCTTGCAAAGTGGTGGAAGAAGAATCTTCTCAGAAATGAGGAGGAGGCAGGCGCCAAGGTTCTCAGAAACCTCCCCGGAGGTGCTTCTGGAAGAGGTGAGGGAGCAGAGGGAACTTCTGTTTCCCAGCATTGCCAGAAGGGTTGTCAAACATGTTCTCCACCAGGCATGGAGAGATTGCAGAGGTTGACAGCTCCAGAAACATCACCTCTAGGACCTGGATACAGTGTAGGAAATGCTTCAATTATCTCACTAGAGTAGCAAGGATGAGTATTGCTCTTCATTTATCCTTCTCTCGCTTTCTATCTCTAGAAACCATGGCAGCAGTCCTTCACCCCCTCCAACCCCACCCAACAATTCCCTTCCTTCTTTCACTTCCGCCACCCAGTACAAGGACACACTAGACCAACCTCTCATTATCATTCCAAACACAGAATCACCTCTTCCTTGTTATTTTCACACCAGATACTAGCACCATTCTCCTCTCATTTGATGGACTTTGCAGAATCAGCAACTTCTCTCAGGACTCCTTTCTCGCTTTGTACTCCTGACACTTGCTTCCTATTCAACACTACCAGCTTGCATCTTCACCCCATCAGCATACAAACTACCAGCTCAAGCCCCACACATGTGCATTCCTTTTCAGTAGCCACTCACTAACTCTCGTTCTCTCTTTCTGCAGGACAAAATGGTGCACAATAATCGTGAGAGGAGCAAGACCTGGGGGTGGACCAGCTAACCTTGTGATTGAGTGATCTGGAGCATGCAAATTTATGGGCCTGCCAGGACTTTCCCCATTGGGCATTTTGAGGCTAGGGACGTCACTGAACGAGGTCCCTGACAATTATTTGTACCCCATCAGATGAACATGGACAATGCTCAATTTAGTTTAAATATATTTTACAAGTTCCATTTCAATAATAAACATCTTCATTGACATATTATTTAAAGTATTAATAACAACCCAATAAGAAAGACATTTTTAAAGTGCGTCTCACCTTGTTATGAAGCATTATTTGGGTTTTATCTGGTGTTAAATTAACATCTACAGCTGAAGCTGGAACCAAGATATTCAAGAAGAAAATTGGATAACGAATATGTGAAGAATCCTTCTGGGATTGAGAGCTGTAGTACTGTCGAACCAACTGAAAAATTTATGCAAAAAGAAATTTTAAAAATATCTTTACAGGACAGAGTAAGATTGTCTTTGAGTTTTACTTTGTCTTTGAGTTTTAATTTAGCAGAAAAGTAGTGAAAATCTTTAAGCTGAAGTAGATTTGTATTTATTTTAAAGTGCTGACTTTTCCCTTGTCTTAGCCTACTTAAACATTTAGTAAAGAACTATTCAAAATCTGTCTTTTCAACATGCTTCATTAAAATAGTCCAACAACTGGAACAAAGTCTAGATGTCAAAATTCAGTCTAAATATTGCCACCCATGTGCAAATTAAGTTAGGTGTACTATAGAACGGTCCTCTTCATCCAAAAACATTACAGTAATTATAATAACGCTGCAATATAAAGATGAGAAGGCTGGATTCTCAGTTTTAAGAACCAGCCTTCTCATCTTTGCAAACAAACTGCATACAATCTATTTATTAATAGGTTGCAGATTATTACAGCTAAATGTTAAAACCCAATCAGATCACCGCAGGTTGGATGACACAGATTCCATAATGATTGAAAATTTACAGCATGAATGTCATATTGCAGTCTTTAATGGTTTAAATGTAGTGTCTTTTTAAATAAAAATGATCCAATAATGAATGAGATAATTCATGTATAACTAGGTATTGACCACCCCACTGCTTTGGCACAAAATGAAGCAAGACTACTAAAACAAAAATCACTGCTGTCATGATAAAATCCTGGTATGCAAGTTCCCTCTTATTATCCAATTAGTTTATTCTAAAATTTGTGTTGGATTACATTATCTGCATGAACATTTTATTCTTTCTACATGGTAAGGTACAATAATTTATGAAAATACACCTATCAGAGATACAAAAAATATCTTCTAATTAAATTCTACCGGAGCCAGACTGAAGCTACAATACCTGTTACAGAAATATTAAGCAATCTCACATCTGACTCAGTTATTGTTTTCACAACTAGACAGATTTCTACTGCAGTAGCCTTCAGGGAGAAGTTTAGAAACCGCAGCCAATTAATTTCAAAATTGGAGGGGAATGCCACAGCTCCAAGAAAATATAAGATGCAGCATGCAATTTTTATGCCTATTTGTAACGCATAACCAATTCATTATGTTTTTCTAATTGTAATTCTAAAAATTAATTACTGCAATTACTGTTACTTCTTGCTCAGGTAAATGTTGGATAAAGCCAATATGTGACAGACTGAAAATCACAGTAACTCAATGATAACCGAGAAGTGTCAACCATCACCGTGCCAACACCTGCCCTTTTGCTCCCTATAAGTAGTCACGGAAATAATACAAAAGACATGATTTGATCCCAAGGTTCATCATACATATAATAATGCCCTACCACAACATAAAACAAGGTTGTTTGAACTGAGTTATACTAAGGTAATAAAATGTCTTTACGGTAAAGTACATTTATTGCATTCTAGGAAAACAGGTAAACACAAGCATCAATAAAGTTATTCATCTACCTTTAATATTTCCTTGTGTTGAACAGGTCTGGAATTAACAGAGATGAAACTTCTGTCAGGGCTGGCGAGACTCGTCGAAGAGGGATTAGAACCTGGCTTGGGAAGAAAACCGCTAAGGAAAATCTGTAAATACCAGCAAAAAAAATCCAAATTTAACAAATGTTTAGGAGGGCAACATGGTGTTTTGACACTCCAACTCACGCTACAATAGAGTGAAAGAACACAGGTTTGGCCCTGTGACTGTCCATGGTGAGTTACCTGAATCAAATGTACCACCATGGGGACCCGGAAGCAAAGCCCTGGACCCTTCGCTGGAGGAGGTAAACAAAAAGCTCTGAGGGCAGTCATCTCTGGTCACTCGTGTACATTTTAGCAGCTAGGTTCAGAGTGGCATGGGAGAAGGTTTGCAGCTTCTCCTCTTGGACAGAAAATATGTGTTGTGAAAAGAGACTCCACAAAGGGAAAAGGAAGAATGTCAAAATATTGTACTCCTGTAATTTAAACTATCCTGCAATACTGTTGGTTACTATATTTGCAAATAGTTGCTTGCATCGCAATACAGAATTAAGAGGTTATTGATAACTCAATTTTACATACAAGAAATACAATTTTAATTTCCATGAAGATACTACTGCTCTACATATATCCCAATAGGTTTTCTCCAATACTATTCTGCTGCATGTCGACACTATCTGAAAATGAATAATCTATTTATTGTGCAAATCAGTACTATTCTACATTATCTAATCTAGTAGTAATTACCACATCTTTCCGCCATGTGACTGAAGGCTGGAATGTATGTAAGGCAAAGGGTACAGGCAAACACTATTTACTGAATAAACATGAAGGTCAGCAAGAAAACATGTCAGAAGTGATAAATTAGATTTTATGAACCAATGGGTTACAATGTGACCGATACATTCACTGTGAAAGATTTTTTTTTAAATAACAGCTGGACTGTCATTTTCTGGCCTGCATTAACTGATTCTGTTCAAAATGACCTCCCCCCTGCTCTTCATCTTTCCCTCTGAGAGCCACTCTGGCTTCACACTTTATACATGTTGTTTTCGTTCTGGTTGGAAAAACAAAACAAATGTTTCACTTAATTTTTGTTTTACAGGTTGCTGTAATCATAGAATTTCCTTTAAACGTAAAGATGGCAAATTAAGGTGTTACTAAAATAAGTTGCCTTATACTTATTTTTATTATATATAAAAACTGAACAGCTAGTATAAAAGCTCACTCAATCTGCAATTTTGGATTTAAAAAAAGGGTTGCCCTGTTCGATCCCTGGGCATGTTACAAACCTACTTAGACATCTGGGCAAGTAAAAGCACTCTGGGACATTGTGAGCAAGTGCCAACCAAATGAGTTGGTCGGAGTTGCTGAACTCTACAAAAAATCTGAAACAAATAATCACAAAACATAACCAGCAGCAGTTATGAACACTGGAGTGTTTTCAAAACTTGTTGAATAAAATATTAATTTTTACAAAAAACCAACACGTGTCCAGATAGTGTTCTGCAGGTTTGAAATGTTGAGTCTTTCTGTTGTAAGAATAGATAGAGAATATTTAAGGATTTGCAGGACAACCAGCTTGGTGGCCAGAGAGAACTCACTGTTTCAGGTTGGCCACTGATTCAAGACATTTGTGAACATCAACATCTTTCTCTAATTTCTCTCCTATCTCCACTTATGTCCTCTCCGAGCTCTTCTCATCATTGAGACCCACCTCCTGCTCTCTATTCCAGTTAAACTGCTGACCACCCAAGTTCCCTTCCTAGCCCCCACGTGAGCGGATATTGTAAACAGTTCCCTCTCCTCAGATACTGTCCCCCTCCTTTACAAATCTGCCTTCATCACCCCGCTTCTCAAAAAACCCACCCTTGACCAGTGTTCTTGCAAACACTGCGCACCACAAGGAAAGCTTAGGACCTAACCGTGATCTCACTCCCTCCCCAATTGTGTGACAGCCCAGCAGCTGATCTCGCTACATGTCATCGGTGGACAGTATCTGGGCTGCAGGATTTTCTGCCACTTTCCCCCCAACATCCTACCTGGAATTGGTGTGAAGTTGGCCAGCAGGATTTAAATGAGGCCCAGGTGTTAAAATCAGCTGGGTGTCATTCTGCTGTGGTGGGCGGGAAATTAAGCCTCCAGTAGTAGTTCTTCTTAGGCAGTCCCTCGGAACTGAGGATGACTTGCTTCCACACTAAAAAGGAGTTCTCAGGTGACTGATGAGCCCAATGCGGGACCTACAGTCTCTGTCACAGGTGGGGCAGACGGTGGTTGAAGGGGCGGGTGGTTGGGGTGCTTGGGTTGACGTGCGCTCCTTCCACCGTTTGCGCTTGGCTTCCGCTTGCTCCCAGCGAAGAAACTCGAAGTGCTCGGCGCCTTCCCGGATGCTTCTCCTCCACTTTGTGACTTTGTGCAGTCTTGGGCCAGGGATTATGCAACTGGATCCTGGACTTCCTGTCGGGCAGACCCCAGGTGGTGAAAATAGGCAGTAACTCCTCCTCCACACTGATCCTGAACACAGGAGCTCCCCAGGGTTGTGTGCTCAGCCCCCTTCTGTACTCCCTGTTTACTCACGATTGCGTGGCCACGCACAACTCCAACTCCATCATCAAGTTTGCTGATGACACTACCGTTGTAGACCTGATCACAGATGGCGATGAGACAGGCTACAGGGAGGAGGTAAGAGCCCTAGGAGAATGGTGCAAGTACAACAACCTCTCCCTCAACATCAGCAAAACAAAGGAGATGATCGTGGACTACAGGAAGCGGCAGGGGGAGGGACACACCCCAATCTACATCGAAAGGACTGAGGTGGAGAGGGTCAGCAGCTTCAAATTCCTGGGTGTATTCATTACGGAGGACTTAACGTGGTCCCATCACATCGACGTCGTAACCAAGAAGGCATGCCAACGCCTGTCCTTCCTCAGGAAACTGAAGAAATTTGGAATGGCCCCCCAGATTCTCACCAACTTCTACCGTGTGCACCATCGAGAGTATCCTGTCCGGCTGCATCACTACCTGGTATGGCAACTGCACCGCCACAGACCGCAAGGCTCTACAGATGGTGGTGAAAGCTGCACAACACACTATAGGAATTAAACTACCTGCTGTGCAGGATATCTACCTCAAGAGGTGCCGGAAGAAGGCCCTGAGAATCATTAAAGACGCGAGCCACCCCAGCCACAACCTCTTCGCCCTGCTCCCGTCCGGTAAGAGATACCGAAGCATACGGTCTCGTACCAGCAGGTTTCGAAACAGCTTCTACCCCCAGGCCATAAGACTCATGAACAAATAATTTATTAATATTTATTACTGTTGTTTTATTTATTATTACTGTATTTCTATTAGTATTTTTATCACTGTTATGCCATATTTATTCCAATGTTGGGAGGACTCGTAAAAATCAACATTTCATTGTGCAGTACACACGTCTGCTGCATATATGACAAATAAAATTGAATTGAATTGATTCCCAGGTGTTGGTGGGGATGTTGCACTTTTTCAAGGAGGCTTTGAGGGTGTCCTTGAAGTGTTTCCTCTGCCCACCTGGGGCTCTCTTGTCGTGTCGGAGCTCCGAGTAGAGCGCTTGTTTTGGGAGTCTCGTATCGGGCATGCGGACGATGTGGCTCATCCATCAGAGCTGATCGAGCGTGGTCAGCGCTTCGATGCTGGGGATATTGGCCTGGGCAAGAACACTGACGTTGGTGCGCCTATCCTACCAATAGATTTTCAGGATCTTGCGGAGGCAGCGTTGGTGGTACCTCTCCAGTGCTTTGAGGAGCCTGCTGTACATGGTCCATGTCTCTGAGGCATACAGGAGGGCGGGTATCATTACTGCAGGATTACTCCAGTGTGGTTAAACCCGCTGGCACTTAATCCAGGCCTTTATTTTTATATAATTTTAACGTATCTTTGGAAAGTTATGTAATAATACTTTATTAAAATGTTACACTAATGAGCTAATTTTGGTATGTATCCAGTACTGAGATGACACATGGTGTACTAGAAAGATGAGCTTGTTTAACTTAATACAATTTTGAGTTTTTTGGTACTGAATTCAGTGGAGTTGGCATGCCCATTTTGTGTGTCAAGGACACCCTCAAAGCCTCCTTGAAAAAGTGCAGCATCCCCACTGACACCTGGGAATCCCTGGCCCAAGACCGCAAAAAGTGGAGGAGAAGCATCCGGGAAGGCACCGAACACCTCGAGTCTCTTCGCCGGGAGCAAGCGAAAGCCAAGCGCAAATCAACCCAAGCACCCCACCCATCCGCTCCTTCAACCACCGTCTGCCCCACCTGTGACAGAGACTGTAGGTCCCGCATTGGACTCATCAGTCACCTGAGAACTCATTTTTAATGTGGAAGCAAGTCATCCTCGGTTCCAAGGGACTGCCCAAGAAAAAGACGACGACTAGAAAGATGAGCTTGTTTAACTTGATACAATTTTGAGTTTTTTTGTACTGAATTCAGTGGAGTTGGCATGCCCATTTTTTCTGTTACCTACCCACCCTGAGGAACACTACTCGAGCTCTCTCCTTGCCTTTTAAACTTCACTCTTAATTTTTTTAAATCCTGCAGTTAAGAACTTTGCGAGTTTTCTCGCTACCTTTAAAGCCAAAAAATCCCGCAGTGTTGAACTTTATTGAACAAATCCTAGGGGGAAAAATTGTATAAATTGACAGTACTAAAGGTTAGAGGGCAATGTCAAAGGTTACACAGTCAGGTTGAGTTACAGTCAGGGTGAGTACTTTATAAAAAAAAAAAAAAATGAAACACAAATTCCAACTTAAACCACTGGAAGCTAAGTTTTATATTTATGCAGTCTCAAACCGCTGAAGAGAATAGGAAATAATATTTGAACTAATTGGAGTCTACACAATAAACATATTAGCGTTCACAATGATGAGAATGAGCGTATGGATTCTAAATTTATACTTGTAACAAAAAAAAAAGTCTCCACCAAAATTAATTTCAGGAGAAATTAGGCTCTTTAAAGTGGAATGGACTGCAGTTGGATTTAAGATTGTCCAACTGAAGACATTTAAAACAAACAAGGACATAGAACGGAACCAGAAATTATTTTTTCACAATGTATTATCTTTAAGGTATGCACAACATTGATTAAAAAAAATGCTGTTAGCCATTGAAAATATTTTCCTTAAATGCTGTGTGTACATAACTTGTCACTGTTCATTATTCTCCAATATACTTTTTTGGAAATAATTACCGAATTAAAAAAATAAATGGCAGGCTGCAATGTTTCCATAGTTATTTTAGCAATTAGTGAAGGTTCCATGTTACAGTCAGAACACATTTGTCAGTTCCTAATAACCTTCGCTCCAAGCTGCTAGGGTGCAAATGGACTGCTGTGTAGGTACATGTACATTGGCAGCTTAAGAGCACAATTTCTGGTGGGTGAGGGGTTGAAGCTGTAGCTTCATGAACAATTTTCTTAAACTTCTTCCTGTAAAAGCATCCAGAAACAGCCCATCACACAATCTCACCAAACATAAGTAGCTTCCAACACAATGGCCCGGAATTTGCGGTCAGCGGCGAAAAAACGGCACTCACCGTTCATTGCGCTTACAGCTTTTCGTGGGCCTTTGCGCGGCAACTTGTAATCATCGGGAATCCAAAACAGTGCAGTGCCCTCTACAGGGGATCTGGGGCCTGTGTGAACAGGCCAAGCAACAGCATGTCTCTTCAACCAATTAGATTGAAGAATCCTTACTGAGGCACACAGCGTCTAAATCAGGAAATGTAAGTTAGAATATTTAATTGTGTAAAATCATATACAGAGTGTGAAATAGAGGGAAAGAAAGATGTGATTAAGAGAGAGAGATAAAGGAGACAAAAATGTTTTATTTTAATTTTTATAGAATCTCCAACAATAATTAAAATCTGAAGGAATGAGACTCCATACTTGCAAAAGTAAATTTTCAGTGCCAGGAAGGTTGTTTGGAGAAGCCCCAAATTTTTCTGGCATGTTTAGTGCATATCTAGTAGATAGGTACCACAACTTCATGCCCTTCATGTTTTTTAATGCGGAGTCTCTCGGCGAGGTACCAGTGTAGCGAAGCTTGTGGAAGAGCAGGGCAACATGGACAGCAACGTCTTGATTTCCGCGTTTAACTGTGCATGTGCGGACTCTGGAAGTTGCTGTCCAATTTAGTCCATAATAATGGTGATGCGGCTAGCTTCACCGGTATTCTTACCGCAAAATCCGGGCCAATAGCTTTTCTAATTTTTGTAACTGATTATGAAATAATTTCAAATTTAAGATTGTAACATGGAAGATCACAAAATTAAATACTGGACTTACAAGAAGTTTTTATTTGATTTTGGCAGTGACATCGAGCTGCTTTAAGCTTTAAATATATTATAGGAAACAGGGAAGATGTTTAAAAAAAAACTAAGTTTCCTACGCCATAGAAAAAATTGTTTTCTTAATTCAGAGATACTCGCCCTTGACAAGGGCCACAATCCCAAGAAACCCCTATAAACCTAACGTAAAGAAATTTTTACCAAAAGAAATAATGCTATACGTACACACATCGATCATTACTGTAGGGTTTCTGCTGTTGGGTTTTTAAAATGTTAAATATGTTTTAAAAAGTCTAACAGTTTCTTTTAAAAGTTTAATTTGAAATTGTATGTTAGTCACTGCACTTAAAATCTTAATTAGTTTTTATAAATTCAAGCAAAATGGTTTAATGACATCAGAGTATTTGATGACAATGAACAGTAGAAAATGAAAATTGTTGTAGTTTTAAGAAATATGAATTTTTAACCAGCTATAGGTGTTCAGTAACAATGAAGAGCTTGCCATTCCAACTCTCAATTAAACAAAGGACTATATTTTGTTCCCCAAGCCTCTTTGAAAAACCCCAGCTACAGCATTTGATGTGATGAAAACCAATAACAATGGCAAGATATCGATGCAGAGTTGTGAAATCCTATCAGCTGGTAGCTCTATATAGTAAAGACAACTTGACATCCTTTTCGATCCTAGCTATCTCAGACTGGAAAGTTTGATGCTAGCTGGGTATGGAACATTCTCGTTTCAAAAGCCCTAAAGAGCAGAAAGGATGCTGCTCCACACAGTGTCTGTTAAAGGAAGCCCATCTCTGAGCTACAGCTCTGTGGGGACATGTTTTGGCTTGTTCTTTGATGGCAAATGTAAGTGCTAAAGGAGGAGATTAGCAGGAGTCAAAATACAACAGAAAATAAATATTTTACAAAAGAAAATTGCAATTTATTAAATTAGACATAAAAAGAATAAGAAGGAATCATTAATGAATATAAATATCATAAATACTAAAGGGACTTGGAATTGATAATTCACCAGGTCTGGATAGTCTACACTCCAGGGTACTGGAGGAGATTTGTGATGAAATAGCAGAGGCACTAACCACAAATTACCAAATTTCTTTGGAAACATCAATTAAACTAAACAACTGGAGGTTTGTAAATGTTACACCACTGTTCAAAAATGGGGATAGGGATTAGCAAAGGTTACTATAGAACAGTTAGCCTCACTTTGGAAGTAGGAAAACTGCTAGAGAGCAGAAGCAAATACCACTAGTCAAAAAAATATACCATTACTCAGGCACAGGTCATACTTAACTATCTAATCAAATTCTTCAAGGAAATTACTGAATAGATGGACAAAGGGAATGCAATGGATGTGATCTAGTTGGACTTTTCAAAAGCATTTGTCAAATGAGAGACTTGTTGCAAAGTTTAAGGTTCAGGTATTAAAAGTAAAATGGTAACATAGGAGTAAATTAGTATTTCTTGTATTGGAAAAATGTGATGTGCTCTAGGAATTTAAGTTGGGTCCTCTTGTTGCATATAAATAACCTGTTTTCAACATGGGCATAGAGGGGATAAATATCAAAATTTGCTAATGACATCAAATTAATGGCATGACAAACGGAGTAGAAAGCTGCAGGAAGACAGGCAAGTTAGGGGGTGGACAGGTACGTGGAAAATGTAGTTCAAAGTATGTAAGTATGAAATAATATATTGAGAAAAAGGACAGAAAATGGAAATATAACCAAAATGGTAAAATTCTGAATAGGGCATTAAGAACAGAGAGATCTGGCAGTACAGATACACAGATCGTTAAGAGCAGGATTGCAGCTGGAAAACATCATAAAAAGGCAAATGGGAATCTGGGGTTTACATATAGGGGCATCAAACACAAAAGCAAGGAGGTCCTGATAAACCTATACAAAATATTGGTTAAGCCATAGTTGGAGCATTGTGTGCACTCCATTACAGAAATTACATTGGAGCCTCACATAAAGTGCAACGTAGATTCAGCAGGATACCAAGGATGAGAGGGCAATTATAACGAGAGACTTGAAAAATTGCGGCCGTGATTTTGCCGGTGCGCAGGGGGTGGGTTTGGAGGCAGGTCAGAGGTTAAAGTTGTTTTGATTGACGGCGGGTTCCGTACTCACCGTCATCTCGCCTCCACACAACCTTCCCAAGTGTCGAGTCCCCGATTTGCGAATGGACCCGACACCTAGCGGCGGGAAACGGATTAAAGGCAATTAACTGCCTATTAACAGGTACTTGTGAGCAGTTTTCAGGGTCTTTTTCGATTTTCCTGCTTCTGGGTCGGGTTTTACGACGTCCGGACAACACGCCAGGTAAGTGTGGCGTGTTGAGAGTCTGGTCTGATGTTTGTGAAAAGATGACAGCTGCAGAAGTGGTGTCAAGGATGCCATGTTGCACATGGTGAGTTTCAGAGCAAAGAAAATGTTGGTTACTGTATTTTTAATACATATACAGATTTCTTTAGCTTACAAGTTTTTAAATCCAACTGTATGTCCAGTGCCACCTCATTGGGAGAACCTCTCTCACCATTGACAGATCGCTTCTGTCATCTCACCTGCAGCTGCCATCTATTCCAGCAACATCGGAGCCAAAGAAACAATCAGACCTTGGTCCTCTGAATCCGTCCACAATCATCCCCAACACCAACATCACCAACCTTCACCGCCATCACCTGATGCTGCACTGGACACAGGGCATCAGCCCCTGATAAAATTGCTGGCCAGGAGGCCAGCGATGGCATCACCATGGTCAGACTTACTTCACTTGATGCTGTAAACCCTGGCTGCTACATGATGTGCCAGGTTGACACCATCCCACACCAGCACCGTGAAGCAGCCCTTTAATATCCAAGCCATTCCATGCACACACATCACTATAGTGGGGCGCGGGGGAGTTATGACTGAACAATCACTGGAACTCAGTAAGACACTTCTCAATGTGCACTCAAATCTGTCCAATAAGGGACACTTTTTCAAAAAGAGATTTCACTGTATGACAACACATTACCAGAAACTTCACATGGACATTGGGTAAACTTCTCTAGTGTCCACCCTTGTGTGTTGTTAGTTGATATGCTTGCAGTAGAATGAGGGTGAGTGTGAGGGGTGGCTAGTGAGATGGGGAAGTGATAAAGTAGATAGAGGGGGTTGGGTGGAGGTGCAAGGTAAGTTGGTGTCCTGGGGAGGTATCTTCTGCCCTTTGAAGGGAAGAGAACCTCCTTGCGTATGGTGACTCCCTCCATAAGCATACGGAGTCATTGGAGAGCCTGGGTGCAAGAGATCACCTTTGTGCAGTGATTGTCAGTGCTTTCAGCTCCTCAATGCTGTCAAACACTGAAAAATCAACTGTCAAAATAAAATTGTGCATAGTCCCTTTAAGGAAACCGGCAGGTGACGCGTCATCAAATTACATCATCAGGCCTGCTTCCTGTTAATTGGCCGGTAGGCCAATCAAGGGAAAACCATGTCTGCAGAGCAGAGGCAGCTGTGGGCGGGACTGGAACCCGGAAACTAGCTGACCCGCCCCCATCCTGACAACGATGAAAAAAATCGCGGCTTAAGACTTCATTCATTAGAGCAGAGAAGGCTGTCGGTGGGGTGGGGTGGGGTGAATAGAAGTTTAAAAAAGGTTTGAGAAAGTAAATAGTGAAAAATTAGTCTGTGAATCAGAAGGAGCATAAATTAAGGATTAGTAATAAAAATGTAAAAAAGGGAGATTAGGAGAAATGTTTCCAAACAAAGGGTTATTCGATTATGAAATGCATTACCACACATGGCTATTGAAGCCAAATTAATCATGATATTTAAGAGGGAATTAAAGGAAAATTATTAAAGAGCATGAGGAAAGAATGGCAAAATGAGGTTTAAATAGAGAGCTCTTATGTGGAACTAACATCATCACAGGTCTCCCTCTGTGCTGAAAATTCTGTGATTCTATAGAAAGTAATAAAGTTTTTTGTGTTTTTATTTATTTCAGGCTTTCTTCAGTTCTTCTTTCCGCTTTCCAGGCCACGTGTACTGAACACTTCTCAGCGGTGAGCACATCATTTGGTACCGTCCAGCTCTACGTACTGTTATCTGGACTTGAATCATTCAAGGAAGCACACAAGATGACCATTTTGTTCACCAAATCAGCCCATATTCTTGTAAACTTATTGGGCAATAAATACCTTGCACAAATCTTGAGTACAGTAGTTAAGTCAGGGTAGAGCTATTTCAAAGAAATGGCTTTACCATTTAATTTTAGGAGCAGGAATGCATCCAGTAAATCAGCTTGAAATGGGAATCCCTAACATTTACTGGAGAGCAACAGCTAATAGGACAAAGGGCCACAGGTAGAAACAGAAAAAAAATAGAAAAATAGGACCAGGAGTAGGCCATTCGGCCCGTCGAGCCTGCTCTGCCATTCAGTATGATCATGGCTGATCCTCTATCTCAATACCATATTCCCGCTCTCTCCCCATCCCCCTGATGCCTTTTGTGTCTAGAAATCTATCTATCTCCTTCTTAAATATATTCAGTGACTTGGCCTCTACAGCCTTCTGTGGTAGAGAATTCCACAGGTTCACCACCCTCTGAGTGAAGAAATTTCTCCTCATCTCAGTCCTAAATTTCCTACCCCGTATCCTGAGACTGTGACCCCTCGTTCTTGAGCCCCCAGCCAGGGGAAACATCCTCCCTGCATCCAGTCTGTCTAGCCCTGTCAGAATTTTATACGTTTCAATGAGATCCACTCTCATTTTTCTAAACTCTAGTGAATACAGGCCTAGTCGACCCAATCTCTCCTCATACAACAGTCCTGCCATCCCAGAAATTAGTCTGGTGAACCTTCGCTGCACTCCCTCTATGGCATGTATATCCTTTCTTAGGTAAGGAGACCAAAACTGCGCACACTACTCCAGGTGTGGTCTCACCAAGGCCCTGTATAACTGTAGTAAGACATCCTTGCTCCTGTACTCAAATCCTCTTGCAATGAAGGCCAACATGCCATTTGCCTTCCTAACTGCTTGCTGCACCTGCATGTTTGCTTTCAGTGACTGGTGTACAAGGACACCCAGGACCCTTTGTACATCAACATTTCCCAATCTATCACCATTTAAATAATACTCTGCCTCTGTTTTTCCTACCAAAGTGATAACTTCACATTTATCCATGTTATACTGCATCTGCCATGTATTTGCCCACTCACTCAACTTGTCTAAATCACCTTGAAGCCTCTTTGCATCCTCTTCACAACTCACAACCCCACCTAGTTTCGTGTCGTCAGCAAACTTAGAAATATTACATTTGGTTCCCTCATCCAAATCATTGATATATATTGTGAATAGCTGGGGCCCAAGCACTGATCCCTGCGGTACCCCACTAGTCACCGCCTGCCACCCCGAAAAAGACCCATTTATTCCTACTATCTGTTTTCTGTCTGTTAACCAATTTTCAATCCATGCCAGTATATTACCCCCATCCCATGTGCTTCAATTTTGCACACTAACCTCTTATGTGGGTCTTTATCAAAGGCCTTCTGAAAATCCAAATTCACCACATCCACTGGTTCTCCCTTATCTATTCTACCAGTTACATCCTCAAAAAACTCGAGTAGATTTGTCAAAAACGATTTCCCTTTCATAAATCCATGTTGACTTTGTCTAATCCCCTTGATATTTTCTAAGTGTGCTGTTATCACATCCTTTATAATAGACTCTAGCATTTTCCCTACTACTGTTAGAGTAATCGGTCTGTAGATCGCTATTTTCTCTCTCTCTCCTTTCTTAAATAGTGGGGTTACATTTGCCACCCTCCAATCTGCAGGATTCCATAATCTATAGAATTTAGGAAGATGACAACCAATGCATCCACTATTTCCATGGCTACCTCTTTTAGTACTCTGGGATGCAGATTATCAGGCCCTGGGGATTTATCGGCTTTCAGTCCCATTAATTTCTCCAGCACTATTCTTTTTACTAATACTAATTTTCTTTAATTCCTCCTTCTCACTAGACCCTTGGTTCCCTAGCATTTCTGGGAAGTTATTTGTGTCCTCTTCCGTGATATTTGTTTAATTGCTCTGCCATTTCCTTGTTTCCACATTATAAATTCTCCTGTTTCTGACTAAGGGATCTACATTTGTTTTCACTAATCTTTTTCTTTTATACTTACTTACATACTTGTAGAAGCTTTTACAATCTGCTTTTATGTTCCTTGCAAGTTTACTCTCATACTCTATTTTTCCCCTCTTGATCAATCTCTTGGTCCTTTTTTGCTGAACTCTAAACTGCTCCCAATCCTCAGGCTTGCTACTTTTTCTGGCAACCTTATATGACTCCTCTTTGGATCCAATACTATGCTTAATTTCTTTTGTTAGTCATGGTTGGGCCACTTTTCCTTTTGTGTTTTTGCGCCAGAAAGGAATGTATAACTGTTGCAATTCATGCATTCGTTCCTTAAATGTTAGCCATTGCCTATCCACCGTCATGCCTTTTAATGAAGCTCCCCAATCTATCATAGCCATCTCACTCCTCATACCTTCGTAGTTTCCTTTGTTTAGATTTAGGACCCTAGTTTCGGATTGGACTTCTTTACTTTCCATCTTAATGAAGAATTCTATCATGTTATGGTCACTCTTCCCTAAAGGACCCCGCACAACAAGATTATTAATTAACCCCTTCTCATTGCACAATACCCAATCTAGGATAGCCTGTTCCCTAGTTGGCTCCTCAACGTACTGGTTTAAAGAACCATCTCGTACACACTCCAGGAATTCATCCTCCACAGTATTATTGCTAATTTGTTTTGGCCAGTCTATATATAGATTAAAGTCACCCATGATTACCGTAGTACCCTTGTTACATGCATCTCTGATTTCCTGTTTATGCCATCCCCTACATTACCACTACTGTTTGGAGGCCTACAGACAACTCCCACCAATGTTTTCTACCCCTTGGTGCTTCTTAGCTCCACCCAGACGGATTCTACATCTTGATTTTCTGAGCCAATATCCTTTCTCACTATTGCTACGATTTCATCCTTTACTAACAAGGTCACCCCACCTCCTTTTCCTTTTTGCCTATCCTTCCTAAATATTGAATATCCTTGGATATTCAGCTCCCAGCCTTGGTCACCCTGCAGCCATGTCCCCGTAATTGCAATTATATCATATCCGATGGGCCAAGCACATAGAAGGAGTACCCCCCACCCTAGTTTATTTAAAATCGTACTGTAGTAAATTTATATTCTATGTTGACTGCTTTATAATAGCATTTAACATAGTTTATTTCTGCAGTGTATAAATTCTATTGCAGATTTGGAAATATAGAAAGGCATATGTTTTCTCCAGGCTTTCAGTGGGGAGCCTTGCCCACCAGAAAATTTGGGCACATATTATCTACGATTTCCCTCCCAAAACACAAAAAAAAACGTACAAGGTACGTGGAGGCTCAATAATGAAAATCAGTACATGTGCAAGTAAAGGGCAGTTGGCAAAATACTAAAGTTTTAAGTCATTGTTAAATTTGCTTTATGCATTTTCATTTTTTTTTTTTTTTAAATAAGATCAATATATTCAAAAAATGTCATGTTACTTATTGAATCAAATTTTCAAACAGTTAAAATAACTGACTGTCAGTGCAAAGTTGTTGATAGGGAAAACTAATTGCATTAAATTGCTGAGCATTGATTTTTTTTCCTCTCCCCGAGCATAATCAGTGTAACCTTATACTGACCTCAGGTTCTTGCTCATGATGTTGGATAGGTACCATGCTGACCATCACAGCAGTTCCCAGAACTGTTAACAGGGCCATTTTGTGATCCGACACCTTGGCCTTTTGCCATACAACTGCCTGAAATATGATGGCAGAGAATCAAATTCTTATTACTAAATTTAGGTTTGTTTAGGTCAAGTCATATACAGGTTTATATAATTACAAGACTCCAGAAAGGCTTTCTGTACTAAACCTATAGACTCGTTTCACTGTACACACACATTATACATATATAAAAATATACCCATGCAAAGCTTATCTCATCTCAGCACTGTGTTGTGATAGCAGTTAACAGGAAATTCTGCATATAGCACAAGGCAGCACTTCAGCAATAGCCAACACCCATGTGCTCATTGACCTATATTGGCTCCCAGTCCAGCAATGCCAAAATTTTAAAATTCTCACGATTGTTTTTTCAAATCCCTCCAAGATCTCTGCGCTCCTCCAATTCCGGCCTCCACCATTGGCAGCCGTGCTTTCAGCTGCCAAGGCCCGAAGCTCTGGAATTCCTAAAACCTCTCCGATCCCTACCTCTCTTTCCTCCTTTAAGACGCTCCTTAAAACCTACCTCTTTGACCAAGCTTTTGGTCATCTGTCCTAATATCTCATGTGGCTCGTGTCAAATTTTGTTTGATAATGCAGTGGGATATTTGTTTGATAATGCAGCCGGAAGTCGGCGCAGACCGCGCAGGGAACGCAAGCAGAAGCGGGGTAAGAGGGCCGGTATCCAAAACAGGCTGAAGAGGGCCCCACACAAACCCTCCCTCCCAAGTATTTTCCTGGCCAACGTCAGGTCACTGGAAAACAAAATGGATGAGATCAAACTGGATCTCTCCACACAGAAAAGGACAAAGGAATGCTGCGCCATGATCGTCACAGAGACCTGGCTGAACAACGGCATCCCTGACACCACCATCCAACTAGAAGGACGCACGGTCTTCCGCGCCGACAGAACTGCAGACTCCGGTAAGAGCAAGGGAGGCGGTTTGTGCATTTACACTAACAATGCCTGGTGCACTAACACGGACATAATCGATAGATCCTGCTCGGCTGATTTGGAATTCCTCATGGTAAGGTGCAGACCCTTCTACCTGCCTCGGGAATTCACGGCTGTTATCATCACTGCGGTCTACATCCCACCACACGCTAATGCCAAACTAGCACTGAAGGACCTCTACGGGGCCATCAGCGAACAACAAACTGCGCACCCAGACGGAGCTTTTATCGTTGCGGGGGACTTCAATCACATAAACCTAAAAACTGTACTACCGAAATTCCACCAGAATGTTTCCTGCCCCACAAGGGGGGAGAACACTCTGGATCAAGTCTACACGAGCATTGTAGACGCTTATAAGGCCATTCCCTGCCCCCACCTTGGGAAGTCTGACCACCTCTCCCTGTTTCTAGCCCCGGCATACAAACCGCTCATCAAAAGAGGGAGAACATCAGTGAAAGCAGTGAAAGTATGGCCAGAGGGGGCAGTATCGGAGCTTCAGGATTGCTTCGAACGCACTGATTGGGGCATGTTTGCCCATAATGGCATCGATGAATACGCATCCACAGTGCTATTCTACATTAACAGCTGCGTCGAGGTCGTCACGACCCATAAAAATATCAGGACATACCCCAACCAGAAACCCTGGATGAAACGGAGAGGTCCGCTCACTGTTGAAAGCACGCGACGCAGCATTTAAATCTGGCGACGCGGCGGCTTACAGTGCAGCTAGGACCAACCTAAAAAAGGGGATCAGGACTGCCAAAAGGAAACAGACACTGCGGATAGAGGATCATTTCCGCAACAACTCGGACCCCCGGCGCATGTGGCAAGGCATCCAGTCCATCACTGACTACAAGGGCAAAAACACCAGCCCCCCGGTTAGCGATGCCTCCCTTCCGGAGGAGCTTAACAACTTCTACGCTCGCTTCGACAGGGACAACAGGGAGCCGGCTACCAAAGCCTTGCCACCCCCGGAAGACCAGGTGCTCACTCTGTCGACCTCCGACGTAAGGGGTGTTCTACGCGGAGTGAACACACGAAAGGCTGCTGGACCGGATAGCATCCCTGGACGGGTACTCAAGGAATGCGCTGATCAGCTGGCTGATGTCTTCACCGCCATCTTCAATCGGTCATTGGCCCAGGCAGTAGTCCCTACATGCTTCAAGATCGCTACCATTATTCCTGTGCCAAAACAAACGGCTGTGACGTGCCTGAACGACTATCGACCTGTCGCACTCACACCCATCATAATGAAATGTTTCGAGAGACTGGTCCTGGCTCACATCAAAGCCAGTGTTCCCGCCTCTCTTGACCAACACCAGTTTGCCTATCGTGCAAACAGGTCAACGGAGGATGCAATCACAACTGCTTTACACTCGGCACTGAATCACTTAGATGGTAAGGAGGCCTACATCTGAATGCTGTTCATAGACTACAGCTCAGCATTCAACACTATCGTCCCCAACAAGCTGGCCACCAAACTCCAAACTCTTGGCCTGAACACTTTCCTCTGCAACTGGACCCTGGACTTCCTAACAAACAGACCCCAGTCTGTCAAATTAGGTAACCACACCTCCCCCCCCTGACCCTGAACACGGGGGCCCCACAAGGATGTGTGCTGAGCCCCCTCCTCTACTCCCTCTTCACCCACGACTGTGTGGCTGTTCATGGTTCCAGCACCATCATCAAGTTTGCGGATGATACCACAGTAGTAGGCCAGATCACCAACAACGATGAGTCAGCCTACAGGGAGGAGGTCCAGCATCTCGTGAAGTGGTGCGCCGATAACAACCTGGCCCTTAACATCAAGAAAACCAAAGAAATAATTGTGGACTTCAGGAAGTCTAAAGGCGGAAGTCACACCCCCATCCACATCAATGGGGCTGTGGTGGAAAGGGTGGACAGCTTTAAGTTCCTCGGAGTCCACATCACGGAAGACCTCTCCTGGTCCCTCAATACCTCCTCTCTGGTGAAGAAGGCCCAGCAGTGCCTATATTTCCTAAGGAGGCTGAAGGGATGTAACCTGTCACCCCTGATCCTCTCTAACTTTTACCGCTGCACAATAGAGAGCATCCTGACGAACTGTATCACAGTATGGTATGGCAGCTGTAGCTACTATGACCGGAAAGCCCTGCAGCGGGTAGTCAAAACTGCCCAACGCATTACCGGCACCCGGCTACCGACCATAGAGCACATATACCAGAAACGCTGTTTACGGAGGTCACGGTCCATCATCAAAGACCCTACCCACCCCAGCCACAGTCTGTTCGCCCTCCTGCCATCTGGGAGACGCTACAGATGCATTCGCACCCGAACGACCAGATTTAGGAACAGCTTCTTTCCCAGGGCTGTCATCCTACTGAACTCCACAAACTCTAAAGCCTGCACATCTGCCAATGCACTTTATTATGGTTATGTTTATGTTAATGTATTACAAGCCAAATGTATGTTGAATGTTTAAATGTCTTAATCTAAATGTACACTCTCGGGAGCCGCAAGCCTACATTTCGTTGTACTGCACTTGTGCACTAACAATGACAATAAAGTTGATTTGATTTGATTAAAGGCGCTATATAAATGCAAGCTGTTGTTGTTGTAGTAGATTAAGGAGATTCAGAATATTAAGGCAATCAAGTTCTTTTCCCACACACATCTTAGTCAGATTCATAATAATTTAGAGCCAATCATAAAATTCAACTACATTCCAGGTATTTGAAAGATATTGCCTCATGATTCTGTATGTATTTAAAGTGGTTGTCTTACAAATACAGTTTCATAATGCTGTATCATCTATGTGTCTGATAGATTTACAGAACCACATGGGCTGTAGGAAACAAGATGGAATAATAATCCGGCTCAATTAACTCAAAAGATAACTATATGTAAAATCTGTTAGCAAGCATCAATGAGTTTCTAGGATTTTAAAGTGAAAGCAATTCAGATCTTGGAACTGTGCACAATTTCTGACTACAGTGATAAAAACAGTATTGCGACAACGTAATGTCTGTACAAAATGGGATAACGTCATTCACACACTCTGGTATTTATAAGCCGCCTAGGACCACGTGGCATTTACTCAATGAAGGGGCCTCTCTTGAGGAAAACATAACCAGGAAAGCATAAATAGCTTTGATTTGTGCACAAGGTTAAAATGTATTCTTACAGGATACCAGAGTTACATTACTGGTTCAATGTGAAACTAAAATTACACTCTAAACTGGGACTTCCTTGAACCTTTACAAACCAGAGTGTAAGTGATGACCTCGTTACTCTTCATTCAGCCTCCCAAAATGATATGCAAGGTAACAAATATGGTACAAGTATTTGATTGTTCACATTACAACTATTTTTTGTACATGGAGGAAAGAGAAAAGTACATCCCAAGACAGAAAGCTATCAATGCAACAAAACTTTTTTTTAAATTGCTCAAAGAAATATGCTCGAGGACAATACAGCTTATATTAGAATTATCTTACCATGAAATGCACCATGTAAAATATACAGACATCCTTTTGTGTAAATTCATAATGCAAACCATTTCTAAAGTTACAAAAGTAAGCTACTCTGTTCAAATGTCCGTTTTTATTGCTGGCTTCTATTCGACCTGCATAATTCAGATTTTGTATAACAATGGCAAAAAGATTGTGCACATCTACACACACACAAAAGGAATCATTTTGTTAAAAGGTTAAAAGGATAATCAGTGAAATTTATTGGATTTAACTTGACAACGTCCCAAATAGTAAGATGCAACTTTGAAACCTGAACATCAAAACACATGATACAAGATCTGCAGAGAACTGCTGAATGACAGCTTTGGAACGAAGTAAGGATTTCTAATTAAAAGTTTATCATGTGAAAATTCTCTCTGAAACCATTTCAAGGGAGATTACACAAAAAGTGTTGAGGTGTTTTGAAAACTATTACTTGAAAAAAAATGTAAATGTTATCTATTGAATCCCTAAATTGATGGGATAAGCACATTACCAATGTTTCCAAGAAACATTAGTAATTTACCCCAGTCAGCATTTGTTACCGGTTGACATTTGTGCAATGTCATCGTGACAGAATGAATGATTTATTTCCCACAGAGATCAATTTATTTTCAATGCCAGTAACTGGCCAGAAATGCACCTCCGCTTCACATTGCTTGTTGGTTATCATCATCAATGCATGAAAAGTACCTTAAAGTTATCAGATCTATTTAGCAGATAATTTTTCATAGAATAAAATTTAGTTTATAACAAGAAACAAGGAAAACACATCACAAAGGGCGTTTCTGATGAAGGCTTCAGGAATGACATTAGCAATTGTCCTTCCAATCATTAGCCTGTGGTTCTAGAATATTCTGTTTTGGAATATGCACCCTATTTATGGAACAGACCAAACTAAAAATGTAATGACGACAGAAAAGAAGACAAAGTCTACTTCTAGCAACATTGCTATTCAAATGCCTTGGTCTTCACTCTGCTTTCTCAGTACAGGAAACTCTTTATTATCCAGCACCAATGGGACCGGCGTGGTGCCGGTTTATCAAAAAGTCCGGATTACAGAGAGGTATAGTTAAAAGGTACGAGAGCTCCGTACACAGCAACAAATCCAGGCTTCCTTGTTGCTTAGCAACATGTGCAGGAACTCCGGCCACAGACCAAGCGTCCCTGTGCACGAACCCCAGTTACACAGCCACAGATCCAAGAACTGCCACTAATATGAAGTAAAACTTACCTGAACCTACTCCTGAATGTTGCCGGTTAACAGAGGTTTCCGGTTATTTAGGTGCCGGTTAAAAGAGAGTTTCCTGTACCCCTAATAGAACAGTGCTGCTTGCTAGTGATCTGCCCAAGTCTAGAAGAGAGAACAGCACATTCTACAGGAATGCTTGGGTAGATACCAAATTTGTTTTGGCTTCTGGAAAAACACTGTTCTGGCACTCTAGCAAATTCATCAAATAATCCAACAAGAAAGGTTGTGTAATGTTGCAGGAAAAACAAATGAATAAGCTATATCCTACAATTAATCTGAAGTTCAAATTTTAAAAATCTAAGTGCAAGTAAAATTTGTGTTTTTATACTTTACTACATTGAATTACATAGAGTCTACAGCACAGAAGCACACCATTTGGCCCAACAGGTCATAAGAACATAAGAATTAGGAGCAGGAGTAGGCCATACGGCCCCTCGAGCCTGCTCCGCCATTCAATAAGATCATGGCTGATCATCCACCTCAACTCCACTTTCCCACCCGATCGCCATATCTGTTGATTCCCCTAGAGTGCAAAAATCTATCTATCTCAGCCTTGAATATACTCAAAGACTCAGCATTCACAGCCCTCTGGGGCAGAGAATTCCAAAGATTCACAACCCTCTGAGTGAAGAAATTCCTCCTCATCTCAGTCTTAAATGGCCTACTTATAGCAAGACTTCCTTACTCTTGTACTCCAACCCTCTAGCAATAAAGGCCAACATGCCATTTGCCTTCCTAATTGCTCGCTGTACCTGCATGCTAGCTTTCTGTGTTTCTTGCATGAGGACACCCAAATCTCTGAACACCAACATTTGAAAGTTTCTCACCATTTAAAAAATATTCTGTTTTTCTATTCTTCCTACCAAAGTGAATAACCTCACATTTCCCTACATTATACTCCATCTGCCACCTTACTGCCCACTCACTTAGTCTATCTGTATCCCTTTGCAGACTCTGTGTTCTCCTCACAGCTTTGTATCATCAGCAAACTTGGATACATTACACTCGGTCCCTTCATCTAGGTCATTACAGGAAACTTTGGTTTATCCGGAGGTTGTATGTCCGGAATACTCGATCTAACGGCAAAAATCAGGAGCCGTTTTCTATAAGTTTTTTTAGTTCTCGTTCTTTTTTTTTCCCAGTCAGGCACTGCAAGGTCTGTAGCTATAGCAACAGCTTCAGCTGGAGACGCTTGCAGCTGCAGCCGACTCTTTAGAAGCTGTTGCTAAGCAACAGCGTTTGTTGTCAGATAGGGAGATGAAAACCTCCGTATGCTTCTGTGGTGTATGTACCTTTAAGAGGAACTATGTTTTTTTGAGGCCCCTGTGTACTGTAGTACCGGTAGTGACCACTCGGGTATATAAGCCTGTATAGCGTCTTGTATAGTTTAGTTCACCTCCAGACTTTGTTCAGTAAACACTTGTTAAATCAACTCCTGCTTTCCGGGTCTTCATTAACACACAGATACAACAGTGGCGACGAGTTAGAAACGAACTTACCTTCAATTCTGCAGCACAAGGAGATCGATTCCTCAGACGAAGGTCGAAGAAAAAAAAACAACAAAAAAAAACTGTGGTTTCACCAGCTAAACGGGCTGGTGGCAGGTACTGCACTAATCCTTCCTGGGCGGCGGGCTGCGGCTCAATCGGGTAGCTCTGCAGCGGGGCCGGTCAGCGAGTCGTAAGGCAGAAGCAAACAGAGACAGAGGGTGGAGCACTCAGGACACGGCCGGCGCTGCAAAGCAGGTCGGCGTTCGGACCAAGCAAAGGGAGGGGAAAGTCCCAGAGAGTCTGACGGAGTGACGGAGAAACTGTTTAAAAATATATATGTAATTTAAAAAAACGCGGAAAACAGCGTTGGCAGCAGCGGCAAGCGCGGGAGGCGCCATTTTGACTCGACAGGGAAGAAGAGAAAGCGCGGGAGGCGCCATTTTTGATTTTCAGGATGCCTAAGACTGGCAATATTACTGCTTTCGATAGTGATATAGAGGATTGGACCACATATGTGGAAAGAGTGGAGGTATATTGCAAGGCGAATGAAGTAGCGGATGATAAAAAGGCATCGGTACTTCTAAATCTGATGGGCACAAGGACATACGGGCTGTTACGAAACTTGATCACTCCAGCCAAACCGATGGACAAGAATTTTAAGGAGATTGTTGATACCCTACAGGAGCACTTAAACCCAACACCGCTGCTGATAGCGGAACGATTCAAATTCTTCAGGAGGAATCAGCACAAGAATGAAAGTAACGCTGATTACCTCACCGAATTATGAAAGCTGTCTAAGCACTGCCAATTCGGGGCAGGACTGGCAGATTCTCTACGAGACAAATTCGTCTGCGGTCTCCTAAGCGAAGGAACACAGAAAAGACTACTTTCTGAGAAAGATTTGACACTGGACAAGGCTTTCAGTGTGGCTGTATCATACGAAGCAGCAGCAAGAGGAGCTGCAGAGATACAGCAAAAGCCACAGGACTTCGGCACCCATGAAATGACACGGGGTTGAGAGAGATGTTATCGCTGCGGCAGATCCACCCATGACCAGAGGGACTGCTGGTTCAAGGACAAAGCATGCAGGCAATGCGGAAAGATGGGACACATTGCACGTGTATGCCGATCTGGAAAAAAATCCGCTGACAGTAAAAAGGTCAATAAGGAAAAGTACAGGAAGGTACAAATGATGACGGACAGTAGCTCCGAAGACCAGAAGAGCGATAGCGACTCCGGAAACAAGAGACTAAGCGGTCTCAAATTACATAACGTAATTGCCAAAGAAGATTACCAGACCATTTGGGTTACCCTCACAATAGCGGGGTCCCCAGTTAAAATGGAGCTAGATACAGGATCAGCTCTGACCGTCATAAGTCGACGGGATTACGAGCGGCTATTTCCGCATATACCTTTGAAAGACACATCCATTATCTTGAAGATATATACGGGGCAGAAAGTATACCCCAGAGGGAAAATAAGGGTGCCTGTTGTATACAACGGCAAGGAAATACAGAAGTTGTATTTATACGTTCTGCAAGATGGTGGTCCACCATTGTTGGGACGTGAATGGATCAGAAAGATACATTTGGACTGGCACTCCATTCAGGCACTGACGGTGACCAGTAAGAAAAAAAATGATGATGACATCATCCCTGGACGATTAAAAGAAATCTTGGCTAACGCCAAAGAAGTGTTTCAACAGGAACTAGGAACCCTGAAAGGCGCCACCGCCTCAATAAAAGTAGAAGATGCGGCAATTCCCAAGTTTTTTAAGGCAAGGCCGGTGCCATACGCAATTCGTCCAGCAGTTGAGGCAGAGCTGGAGAATTTGGAAAAAGCAGGCGTGTTATCCAAGGTAGATTGGAGCGAGTGGGCAACACCCATTGTCCCGGTCATGAAGAAAACGTTGAATAATGATAAATTTGAAGAACAGAGAAAAATTCGCATCTGTGGGGACTACAAGGTGACTGTAAACCCGGTTCTTCATACGGTACAGTATCCTCTCCCGAGGATAGAAGATATTTTCGCCTCACTATCCGGAGGGAAACGTTTCACCAAAATTGACTTGGCACAGGCATATCTACAGATGGAGGTTGAAGAGGCCTCTAAAAAGTATCTCACGATAAACACACACAAAGGCCTGTACCAGTACAATCGGCTAGTTTTCGGAGTAGCATCAGCTCCAGCTATCTGGCAAAGAGCTATGGAGCAAGTACTGCAAGGGATTCCGGGGACTCAATGCTACCTACACGACATCCTTGTAACAGGAGAAAATGACAACGAGCACCGTGCCAATTTGGAGCAGGTGCTCACGAGGCTGAGAGAACGGGGCCTACGAGCAAATCGCCCCAAGTGCAAATTTTTCCAGAAACAAATATCATATTGTGGCCATATCATTAACGAAGAAGGGTTGCATAAATCACCTGAAAAAATTGAAGCGGTCGTAAAAGCCCCAGCGCCTGAAAATGTCTCACAATTAAGGTCGTTCCTGGGATTAATAAATTACTATCATAAATTTTTACCGAACTTGTCAACGGTTCTGCACACTCTTAACGCACTGCTACAAACGGGAGTAATTTGGAAATGGAGCGAAGACTGTAAACGTGCCTTCCATAAATGCAAATGCTTGATCACGTCCAAGGAAGTGTTGGCTCATTACAACCCATCACTGCCAATCAGACTGGCGTGCGATGCATCCCCTTGCGGCGTGGGAGCGGTTTAATCGCATAAATCCCCTGATGGCTCGGAGCGGCCGATAGCTTTTGCGTCACGCTCATTGAACTCAGCTGAGCGTAACTATGCCCAGATCGACAGGGAGGCACTCAGCCTGGTGTGGGGGGTGAAGAAATTCAACCATTACCTACACGGACAAAAATTTACCTTGTTGACTGACCATCAACCCCTCGTCTCCATATTCAAAAAGGGCGTTCCCATTATGACAGCGCAAAGGCTAGAGGTGGTCCCTTTTCCTAGGGGCACACCAATATGACATAGAATACAAAGGAACAAAACAGCATGGGAATGCTGACGGTTTATCGCGCCTACCGTTGCCAACGGTAGAAGAGGCACCTACAGTGGACCCAGTGGAGATGTTCCACTCGACTATAGTTGAATGTCTACCAGTGACAAATTCTACCATTGAAAAGGAAACAAGAAATGACCCGACTCTCACAAGTCTACGATTTAACGGTGAAGGGATGGCCAGCACATGGCGAACCACTGTTACCAGCATTCTTGCAAAGAAGAGAACAGCTGTCAGTGTGCCGAGGAACCTTGATGTGTGGATCCAGAGTGGTGATTCCACCCAAACTCCAGGATAAAGTGCTAAAGGAGCTTCACAAGGGGCATCTGGGTGGAGTGAAAATGAAGAACTTAGCCAGAGCATTTGTGTGGTGGCCAGGTATCGATGGAGACATCGAAGAAATGACCAAGAGCTGTCTAGGATGCCAGAAGGTCCAAAACGCCCCACCACAAGCCCCTCTACATCCATGGGAGTGGCCCTCATCTCCCTGGCAAAGGGTACATATCGACTTTGCTGGTCCATTTATGGACTCAATGTTCTTAATCGCGGTTGATGCACACTCCAAGTGGCTGGAGGTAATAAAGATGTCCTCCACCACCGCGGAAAAAAACATCACAGTATTAAGGACCATATTCGCCAGGAATGGGCTACCTGAACAGATCTGTTCTGATAATGGACCGCAATTTGTATCCGAAGAATTCAGGAAGTTCTTAAAAAACAATGGGGTTAAGCACTACACGTCCGCCCCATACCATCCCGCCACCAATGGATTAGCTGAAAGGTTTGTCCAGACCTTCAAGAAGGCCATAAAGGCCATGGGTAATGAAGACATAAATCTACAACATAAGGTAGATAACTTCTTGTTTGCGTACAGGAATGCAACACATGTGGTTACAAACCAAACCCCCGCCATGGTGTTTTTCAACAGAACACTAAGATGCCGGCTGGATTTGATCAAGCCAAACATCAGAAGGGACGTAGAGAACCGGCAATTTCAAGGCATGAATGAAAGGCCAACTATAACCTTCCAGATAGGTCAACAAGTTTTGGCCCGGGACTACCGTACCGAGAAATGGCAGCCTGGAACTATTTGCACATGACTAGGACCGCTGATTTATACCGTGGACATTGGAGAAAGCATAATAAGGTGCCATGCTGACCAGATCATAGGGTCATCCGAAAAGGGACAACCTACACCACAACTCTATACGCCTAATGATGAAGCAGAGATACCCATAGTATCTACCTCCGATCCAGTGATACTAGAACCAGATGAACCCGACACTGGCATTCAAGCCGAATCGACCTTGCCAAAAGAACCTACTACACCACCGAGGCGTTATCTGGACCGAGTCAGGAAGCCTCCAGAGAGACTGAATTTGTAATTGATTACCTTCAGCAAATGTGTAGATTATTGTTCTGGTAAAAATGTTAATTAATGATTACTTAAAATATTATGCCCTATTTATCTAAAAGGGGAGGAATTGTGGTGTATGTACCTTTAAGAGGAACTATGTTTTTTTTGAGGCCCCTGTGTACTGTAGTACCGGCAGTGACCACTCGGGTATATAAGCCTGTATGTATAGCGTCTTGTATAGTTTAGTTCACCTCCAGACTTTGTTCAGTAAACACTTGTTAAATCGACTCCTGCTTTCCGGGTCTTCATTAACACACGGATACAACAGCTTCAACATTAACTTTGTATGTCCGGCAGTTTTGAAAGATCGGCAACACGCCAGTCCCGTCAGTGCCGGATATCACAAAGTTTCCTGTAATATAGATTGTAAATAGCTGAGGCCCCAACACTGATCCTTGTGGCACCCCACTAGTTACAGCCTGCCAACCTGAAAAGATCCATTTATCCCTACTCTCTGTTTTCTGTCTGTTAACCAATCCTCTATCCATGCTACTATATTACCCCCAACCCCATGAGCCTTAATCTTATGTAATAATCTTTTATGTGGCACCTTATAGAATGCCTTTTGGAAATACAAATATACTACATCCACTGGTTCCCCTTTATCTAACCTGCTAGTTACATCCTCAAAAAACTCTAATAAATTTGTCAAACATGATTTCCCTTTCATAAAACCATGTTGACTCTGCCTAATCATGTTATGATTTTCTAAGTGACTTGATACCACTTCCTTAACAATGGATTCCAGCATTTTCCAAACGACTGATGTCAAGCTAACTGACCTGTAGTTCCCTGTTTTTTCTCTCCCTCCTTTCTTGAATAGTGGTGTTACATTTGCGACCTTCCAATTCACTGGGACCTCTCCAGAATTTAGGGAATTTTGGAAGATCAAAACCAATGTATTCACTATCGATTCAGCCACCTCGTTTAGAACCCTAGGGTGTAGGCTGTCAGGCCCACGGGATTTGTCGACTTTTAGTCCCATTAGTATCTCTAGTACTTTTTCTCTATTTATATTAATTACGTTAAGTTTCTCACCCTCATTAGACCCTTGGTTCCCCACCATTTTTGGTATGGCTTTTGTGTCTTCTACTGTTAAGACAGATACAAAATATTTGTTTAATGTTTCTGCCATTTCCTTATTCCCCATAATAATTTCTCCTGTCTCAGCCTCTAAGGGACCAACGTTTACTTTTGTTACTCTTTTCCTTTTTACATACTTGTAGAAATTCTTACAATCTGCTTTTATATTTCTTGCTAGTTTTCTCTCATATTATATTTTTTCCCTTATCAATTTTCTGGTCAACCTTTGCTGGTTTCTGAAACTCTCCCAGTCCTCAGGCTTACTATTATTCTTTGCAACATTCTAAGCTTCTTTAGTTAGCCATGATTGGATCACTTTTCCCGAGGAGTTTTTGTTTCTCAATGGAATGTATTTTTGTTGAGAATGATGAAATATTTCTTTAAATGCTAGCCACTGCTTATCTACCGCCATACCTTTTAATCTATTTTTCCAATCTACTTTAGCCAACTCGCCCCTCATACCTATGTAATTGGCTTTATTTAAGTTTAAATATTATTATTTAAAAAGGGAGGCAGACAAAAGGCTGGAAACTATAGACCAGTTAGCCTAACATCTGTGGTTGGTAAAATGTTGGAGTCCATTATTAAGGAAGCAGTAACAGGACATTTGGATAAGCATAATTTAATCGGACAGAGTCAGCATGGTTTTACGAAGGGGAAGTCGTGTTTGACAAATTTGCTCGAATTCTTTGAGGACATAACAAACAGGGTGGATAAAGGGGAACCAGTGGATGTGGTGTATTTGGACTTCCAAAAGGCATTTGACAAGGTGCCACA
Source organism: Somniosus microcephalus (assembly GCF_052327205.1). Taxonomy (NCBI): domain Eukaryota; kingdom Metazoa; phylum Chordata; class Chondrichthyes; order Squaliformes; family Somniosidae; genus Somniosus; species Somniosus microcephalus. The sequence continues at coordinate 225,860,454 of NC_140990.1, forward strand.
CAAAAGATTACTGCACAAGAAAAAAAATCACGGGATTGGGGGCAATGTACTGGCATGGGTGGAGGATTGGCTATCTAACAGAAAACAGAGAGTTGGGATAAATGGTTCATTCTCTGGTTGGCAATCAGTAACTAGTGGTGTTCCGCAGGGGTCGGTGCTGGGACCCCAACTCTTTACAATCTATATCAACGATTTGGAGGAAGGGACCAAGTGCAACGTATCCAAGTTTGCCGACGATACAAAGATAGGAGGGAAAGCAGTGAGTGAGGAGGACATAAAAAACCTGCAAAAGGACATAAACAGGCTAAGTGAGTGGGCAAAAATTTGGCAGATGGAATATAATGTTGGAAAGTGTGAGGTTATGCACTTTGGCAGAAAAAATCAAAGAGCAAGTTATTATCTAAATGGAGAGAAACTGCAAAGTGTTACAGTACAAAGGGATCTGGGGGTCCTGGTGCATGAAACACAGAAGGTTAGTATGCAGGTACGCAGGTGATCAGGAAGACCAATGGAATCTTGGCTTTTATTGCAAGGGGGATGGAGTATAAAAGCAGGGAAGTCTTGCTGCAGTTATACAGGGTACTGGTGAGGCCACACCTGGAATACTGCGTACAGTTTTGGTTTCCATATTTAAGAAAAGATATACTTGCTCTCGAGGCAGTTCAGAGAAGGTTCACTCGGTTGATTCTGGAGATGAGGGGGTTGACTTATGAGGAAAGGTTGAGTAGGTTGGGCCTCTACTCATTGGAGTTCAGAAGAATGAGAGGCAATCTTATCGAAACATATAAGATTATGAAGGGGCTTGATCAGGTGGATGCGGTGAGGATGTTTCCACTGATGGGTGGGACTAGAACTAGGGGGCATAATCTTAGAATAAGGGGCTGCCCTTTCAAAACTGAGATGAGGAGAAACTTCTTCACTCAGAGGGTAGTAAATCTATGGAAGTTGTGGAAGCTGCGACATTAAATAAATTTAAAACGGAGATAGACAGTTTCCTAGCTGATAAGGGAATAAGGGGTTACGGGGAGAGGGCAGGGAAGTAGACATGAGTCTAGGTTCGGATCAGCCATGATCCTATTGAATGGCGGAGCAGGCCCGAGGGGCCGTATGGCCTACTCCTGCTCCTACTTCTTATGTTCTTAAGACTCTCGTTTCGGACTTAGGCAAGTCACTCTCAAAATTAATGCAAAATTCTATCATATTATGATCACTCTGCCCCAGAGGATCCTTTACTGAGAGATCGCTAATTAACCCTGTCTCATTACACAATATAAGATCTAAAATAGCCTGGTCCCTGGTTGGTTCCAGGACATAGTGTTCTAGGAAACTAGACTACCTTTGCCAATTTGATTTGTCCAGTCTACATGAAGATTAAAGTCGCCTAAGATTATTGCATTCATGTCCACTGCGCATGCCAGTGTTTATGCTCCACACTAGTCTCCATCCACTCTACTTCATCTAACCCTAACAGCATATCCTTCTATTCCTTTCTCTCTCATGTGTTTATCTAGCTTCCCCTTAAATACATCAATGCTATTCGCCTCCACTACTCCTTGTGGTAGCAAGTTCCACATTCTAACCATTCTCTGGGTAAAGAAGTTGCACCAATTTCTTGGGCTAAGGGACAGGTGCTGATGAATAGTTTAACGTGCACATGGCTGCGTTATACTTGCTGCACTCGCAGGGTGTTCTAATTTTATCTAAGATTTGGCACACCTCTATACACATGCTCATTAATAAACAGGTTAAAATTCTCTTTCAGGGGAGTCAATGTTCAGAGCTGGAAGGGGTTTTGACAATCTACTAGAAATTTCTTACACATGCAGCTTTGCATAGTTGGAAATAAACTATACAATAATAAGCTACCTTTCTTCTGGTCTAAAGTAATTAGGACTAAATTAGTCAGCAACTTGATTACTTGGATAATGGATAATTAACTGTAAAGTATTTGTTCTTGAAATTTCTAAGAAATTTCTTGGAAAAACAGTTTTCCAATTCAAGATAGTGATCACGCTGAAGTACTGCTGCCACCTACAGTATCCTGGTGAAATTTCATTTTAAAATGTGAAATGTAAAACAGGCCGGTTCTTATTTTAGTAATTTACTAATTACATTTTAGTGTGACAACCCAACGCAGATAACGCATGAATTTGAGAAATGTTGAACCTCAAAAACCAAAATGCAAACCTGAAATTTCCTGTTGGATTTCTGCATTCTTGTAATGACAGAGTAACACAGTAGGTTAGATACATTACTATTTTCCTTCTGGGACTTTGGTCCAAATTCATTCCTCACAATGCAACAAATATTTCCTCAGGTTTCTGTACCCTGAAATGACCCCTGTGCAATGAGTGTGGGCAGCTTCAAATCCCTTCCTGATTAACAATCATTTCTCACCTCCAGCTTCTCTGTCGCCATTGCAACTTTTCTAGTCTATTCTATTTATACTGTATTGTTATGGTTCAGTGCAACTCTGAACTTTTCACTCTTGTTCTCCACAAATTGCAAATATACTGTCCTACATGCTTGCTCCTTTCTGCGTTTACAATGTGTTGAAAGTAAGGCTTATTGCACTCTAACCCATTCTTTCCCAGGACCTGTAGAACACCTTATTTATCTCAAGTCACTCCTTTCTCCTATAATCTTCAGGCTTCTAAAATCCAAGCTTGTAGCCATCTAAATTTTTACTTCCTGATTTGCCTCATCGTTTCTACTCTGTCCAACCTTGGTGGTATCTTGGCCCTTCACCTAGGTTTCTAGTTGGTGCAGGCCCAAAGCAAAAAAAGTTGCCCACTGTCTGGCACAAACAAACATGCTCATTCAGAAAGACGACAAGGATGGTTAGTGTGGAAAGCCAGTCTGGCGCAGTAAAGGGTGCTCTTCTGACATTGGGGTAAAGACATTGTCAATTGAGTGCTCACTCCTAGTTGTGGATCCCAAAGTGAAAAAGTATTCAGATTCCCAGCCCTGCTCTGCTCTTCTTTTGAGCAAGATAACGTATACTTTTCTGAAATGAAATATTTGACCATCTAATGCTTGGATAATTCTTCCCATTCCAGTACCATTTGTTTTTAAAAGCTACAGTTTTAAGGGGGAAAAAAAACACTTTTCAAGACCAGGAAGAAAGATGAAAAAAAAGCTGCCAAGTTTTTCTTACATCATTTTGCTGGCAACAAAATAATGTCACCATTTTAACAATTTCTTGGCAGCAAAGCTCCCCAAGAATGAGTTGTCAAAAATAGATTGACTGCTTCAAGAACTGATCTGCACGGAATGTCAACAATCTTAAGACAGTGATTTATGAACGGAAACTGAGCATAACCTAGGTGAAAAGGTCTTAAATATCTGCTGACCAAATACTTGTTCAGGGCAGTGTAACACATTCTTTCCTGTCAATGCTATATTTTACTGTGTTGTGATTCCAGATGGGGTTTTTCTTCCTTTCTGAGAGACATGTCAGCAATACTCAAAGCAATGAAATACCAGCAGTGTTTCCATCAGACACTAATTAGCGTCACCCTGATTGTCCAAAATTATATTAACATAAGAACATAAGAAATAGGAGCAGGAGTTGGCCAATCGGCCCCTCGAGCCTGCTCCGCCATTCAATAAGATCATGGCTGATCTGATCCTAACCGCCAATCTACTATCACAGAACCATCTCCTGAATCTAACAGAATTAGACACACGAAATAGGAGCAGGATCAGGCTACACGGCCCCTGGGCCCGCTCCGCTACCTACAGGGACATGACCGATCCGAACCTAGACTCATGTCCAAATTCCTGCCCGCTCCCCGTAACCATTAATTCCCTTTACTTCTAGGAAACTGTCTATTTCTGTTTTAAATTTATGTAATGATGTAGCTTCTACAGCTTTTTGGGGCAGCATATTCCATGGACCTACCACCCTCTGAGTGAAGTAGTTCCTCCTCATCTCAGTTTTGAAAGAGCAGCCCCTTATTCTAAGACTATGCCCTCTAGTTCTAGTTTCACCCATCATCGGGAACATCCTCCCCGCATCCACCCGATCCAACCCCTTCACAATCTTATATGTTTCAATAAGATCGCCTCTCATTCTTCTGAACTCCAATGAGTAGAGTCCCAATCTACTCAACCTCTCCTCATATGTCCATCCCCTCATCCCCGGGATTAACCGAGTGAACCTTCTTTGTACTGACTCGAGAACAAGTATGTCTTTTCTTAAGTATGGACACCAAAACTGTACGCAGTATTCCAGGTGCGGTCTCACCAATACCTTGTACAACTGAAGCAATACCTCCCTATTTTTATATTCTATCCCCCTAGCAATGAAAGCCAACATTCCATTGGCCTTCATAATCACTTGCTGCACCTGCATACTAACCTTTTGAGTTTCGTGCACCAGGACCCCCAGATCCCTTTGTACTTCAGTACTTTCCAGTTTCTTGCCATTAAGATAATAACTTGCTCTACGATTTTTCCTGCCAAAGTGCATAACCTCACACTTTCCAGTATTGTATTCCATCTGCCAAATCTCTGCCCACTTACTTAGCCTGTCTATGTCCCCTTGCAGGTTTTTTATGTCCTCCTCACTCACTACTTTCACCAAATATTCCGGGCTAGGTGGCCAAATGGATAAGTAGCCCACCTTTTAACAACATAAGACGTAGGAGCAGGAGTAGGCCATACAGCCCCTCGAGCCTGCTCCGCCATTCAATAAGATCATGGCTGATCTTCTACCTCAAATCAAGTTTCCTGCCCTATCCACATATCCCTCGATTCCCTCAGTGTCCTCTGGATTTTGAATTTTGTTTTAAATCAAGCCCAGAAAAATACGATACTTATGAAAGGAGAAAGGAGAAAAGATCATCTGGTCTGTCAAGCCCAGCCCATCCAGGCATCGTGCAGCCACTTACGCCAGTGACCCCATACCCCAAACAGGCAATCTCCTGAAATAGGTAAAAGCAGGAGTTAAAAAAAAAACTGATGCCAATTTAGGAAAACGTCTGGGAAATTCCTCTCCGACTAAGGAAATCAAGCAACGCTCCAGGAGACTACAGTAGTCCATAACGCCTCATAATCCCAGCCAATTACACGTTGGTCTCTCTTATTTGTAAAGTGCTCCTTTTTCAGGAACTTGGATGTGTTTGACAGCACATCAGAAGAGGAAGACCATCACCATCCACGGCAGCAACGACGTGCTGTGGTGGGATCAGCAAGTGCAAAGGAGGGAGGTGCACAGGAGAGGGGTCCGAGGTCGCATTACTCACGTCACACGGTTTACAGAGGCTCAGCTACCTTGACCTTGCAGAAGAGCTGTGCTTCCGCAGACTGAGGTTGTCGTGTCAGTTGGTAGCAAACGTCTGCAGCCTCCTACAGGCAGACCTGCTGGACTTGGTGGCGACACATTACCAGTGGCTGTGAAAGTGACCACTGCCCTTAACTTCTTTGCCTCAGGATCCTTTCAGGGGGCTACCGGTGACATATCCAGGATCTCCCAGTCAGCTGCACATAAATGCAAACAGCAGGCCACTAATGGGTTGTTCGTCAGGGACAAGTATGTAAATGTCCCGTGATGACAATAGCCAGAATGAGCGGGCACTCGGATTCGCCTCTCTGACTCGATTCCCATATGTACAGGGTGACGCTGAAAGCACACACGTGGTAATCCGAGCAACACCACAGCAACCAGAAGGTTTTATAAACCGCAAGGGATATTTATTCATCAATGCACAGCTGGTGTGCAACCACAAGAGGAGATTCATGCAGGTCTGCCTCAGATTCCCTGGGAACTGTCACGATGCCTTCATACTGCGGCAGTCCATCATTCAAGACCTTTTCGTTCCAAGAAGCAGACTTAAGGGCTGGTTTGTAGGAGACAAGGGATACCCACTTCAAACTTGGCTCATGACACCAGTGAGGAACCCCACCAATGAGGCGCAGGAGTGCTACAATGAGACCCACATGACCACCAAGAGCATCATCAAGCAAGCTATTGGAATGTTGAAGATGCGCTTCAGGTGCCTAGATAGGTCTGGAGGCACCTTTCAGTACTTGCCAGCCAGGGTGTCCAGAATGATAGTTGTGTGCTGCGTCCTGCACAACATCATGTAGCATAAAGGATTGCAGGTGGAGGAGGACAAAGGGGCTCATCACTCATCTTCGGATGAGGAGAACATAGAGGAGGAGGAGCACCCATCGCCAGACCAGCTGCTTGCATTGCTGCCTGGGATGCAAGAAACAATTACTTACATTTATATAGCGCCTTTCATGACCACCGGACATCCCAAAGCACTTTACAGTCAATGAAGTACTTTTTGAAGTGTAGTCACTGTTATAATGTAGGAAATGCGGCAGCCAATTTGCGCACAGCAAACTCCCACAAACAGCAATGTGATAATGACCAGATAATCTGTTTTAGTGATGTTGATTGAGGGATAAATATTGGCCAGGACACCAGGGATATCTCCCCTGCTCTTCTTCGAAATAGTGCCATGGGATCTTTTACGTCCACCTGAGGGAGTAGACAGGGCCTCGGTTTAACGTCTCATCCAAAAGACAGCACCTCCAACCGTGCAGCACTCCCTCAGTACTGCACTGGAGTGTCAGCCTAGATTTTTTTGCTCAAGTCTCTGGAGTGGGACTTGAAGCCACAACCTTCTGACTCAGAGGCAAACTGCTACCCAGAGTCACAGCTGACACTCATGCTCTAATATTGCAAAGGTTCATCTAGTGTGAAACAGAACAAATGAAATCCTGCAGTCCGCTTCCACCACCAGCACCAACCACCTCCCCCCTTTGCACTAAGTAGTCCTTCAACCACTTACCCGCTCAATGGGTCCCGTCATATATTGACAATCATCATAAAATAAGTGAAAGGGCAAGTTGGCCCTCGGGGCACAATAATGGGCAAGACATGGAAGTGGTGCAAATCATTAAGTTTTATGTGGCGTTATATAAAAAAAAGGAAGCTTAACATAACATTTTGCCAAAGACCCATGTGCATACCCTTGGTGAATTACAATTTCCTCAACTTACGCTTCCCAGCGCTTCTACGTAGTGCATCCTGTGTGACTTCAGCAGAGGTAGAGGCAGGCTGCTCAAATCCTTGCCCTGACTGCTGGGATGCTTTTGACCTAAGTTCTCTGGGGTATGAAGCCTGAGGACCCCACCAAAGACTGCTCCATCTGCACCTGTGCAGGAGCATACTCAGCCATCAGCAGACGAGTTTGCATGACGGGTACTGGCTGAGGGGGGGGCAACGGGTGAGAATTGGGAGCGCTGTGAGTGGAGTTCCCACTTCCATGTCCACTTTCGCCATCATCCTTATCCTAGGCCAGCACATCACTCCTACCATTTTGCTGCAGACCAGATTGGTGGTGAAGATCAGTGACGCGATACAAGGCCATGGATAAGGTATTTGTCAAGTTGACATCCAAAGTCTGCATGGCCGTGGTCATGGCCTGCATGGACTCATTTGAGAGCCTTGCTTGAAGCTCCATGGAGGTGGACTCTCTCTCTCCATGGCAGGCAGGCATTCTTGCAGTTCTCTGCGCCACCAATCCACCAGCGATCAAGTTGGACTCCTCCATCCTCTCTGCTATTATGGTGAGTTTGCATGGCACGTCTGTCAGTACCTCGCAAAGTTGCTGTTGCACCTCTAGCATTCTCCTTTTCAACGATAATGCCTGGGGTTCAGCATCTGTGTCCAGCTGAGCAGAACTTGGAGAGGATTGTGGCCTCCGACGTGGACTCTCCACAGCTGTCCCGGTCATCACTGTCTGCTCACGTTCACTTGTAAGGTGTGAATTACCAGGTGAAAACTCAACTAACTGTGTAAGTGAACCCACTGAAGTGCGAGTATCTGCACTGGTGCATGACTGTAGGTCCTGTGACAGTGCACCCTCAGAAGAAGTGTGGTCCTCTGAGGAATCGTCCTCCTGGATGTCCTGCGATACTTGCTGTATGTGTGAAGGCCTTGGAAGATGAAAGAAAGGGATATGATTTAGTCGTAGCAAAATTACAATCTTGACAATCACCAGGCTTGGTCTTCTCAGTTCAGTCACTGATGAAATGAAGTCAGCATATGTGTCAACTTGTGAATGTGGAACTGAGGCAGAGACAATGCAACATCTCCTGCAATGCCCATCGTTAGAGGAACCCTGCACTGTTGCAGATCTTGCCGAATCCAACAACAAGGCGCAAAAATGTGTCCAGTTCCGGCTGGGCTATGTATAGACTGTCCGTGGACACATAAGAACATAAGAAATAGGAGCAGGAGTAGGCCAATCGGCCCCTCGAGCCTGCTCCGCCATTCAATAAGGTCATGGCTGATCTGATCCTAACCGCCAATCTACTATCACAGAACCATCTCCTGAATCTAACAGGATTAGACACATGAAATAGGAGCAGGATCAGGTTACACGGCCCCTGGGCCCGCTCCGCTACCCACAGAGATGTGTCAGAGATATTTGTAATTGTCACCAGCTATCTATGATATCCTTGTCTCTCCATCTCTGATGGAGAGGGATGCAGATATGCCACTTATCTCCAGGGCGTCCTCCTTCACCTGTGAGCTGGACTATTTGTGGTGGCTCACCTCCAGTCCTGTCACTCTCCCTTGCGTTTTGCGCGCACTTCTCCTACAAGGGGTGAAAAAACAGACCTGTGAGTGAGTGAAGGTGAGGTAGTCACCCAGTGGATGCAGTGCATTCGGTGAGAGTGATGAGACAAAATGCATCACATTGCATAAGGATTGGGATGAGTGTCAACAGTGGATAGATAAATGGGGAGATGATGAAGTGCATAGAGAGTGAAGGCTGGGTGCTGCTGAAAGTTGAGTGGGTGTGAGGAGCGATGTGATGGAGAACACTTAACAAGACAGAGAGAAAGTGGGGGGGGGGGGGCTTAAAGCATAGGATGTAGTTGAGTCAGCAAATGTACACACTTTTCTTGACCTGGTTAGGTCATTAAACTGCTTCCTAAATTGCATCCATGACCTGGGCACAATGCTCCTGCTGCTCACCTCCTCAGCTACCTCCTACCTTCTTGAGAGGAGCAGGTTTCTTCCTCCCATTGCTTGGGCAAAGTATGTCCCTCCTCCTTCTCTTGACTGCACCCAGCATCAATTCCAGTGAGGTGTCATAAATTTGAGTGCTGCCCTTGCTCCATATCCACCATCCATCCTGAACATCTCCAATTTCCATTTGTGAACTGTCCCTTTAAATACAGCTGAGATCACATCATGCAGGTGCTCATCACATCCACTGTGCAGATTGGAGATGCAAAACCCGGAAGTCAAAATTAATTGGTACAATTGTGTAAGATCGCAGATTCCGACCCACTCAGTTGACTTCCGGGTTTCGCCCCACGCACCCACCCCATTCGGAAGCCACCTTCAGATTAATGCTGGGGCCAATGTGTCCAGCTCAAAGACCTCTGAAATAATTATAGTATTAGCCATAAAATTATTTCCCTCAATGTTCCACATGATGCTGTGAATTTTACAAATACCTGTAGTAGGTTGTACTTCAACTAATATTTCATGTAATAGAAATGACTGCACCAACGCTGACTACTGAACTGTGTATTACACAGCATGCAAGGTACCGAAGAGACTGTAACACGAAATATCAATATCCTCATTATAAATGGGGTTGACTCGGATACATTCACGTCGTGACACCCGTTAATCTCCCATTGCAACAAAACATGGGAGACCAAATTTGACAACACGAACCGAGACCGGATAAGATGTAGACAGCAGCATAAATGGCCCTCCTCAAGGCCTCAGCCAAAGATGCCATTCAAAATTATCAGCTTCAATGTGGAGGGATTCTCTGCAGAGAAGGCCAACATTCTTTCATTCATTCTTGGCATGAAAGCAGATATCATGTGCTTGCAAGAGACACAGAGAGACAGCAGCACCAAATATCCCTGGAATGCACATTGCTGTGTGGACATTAAAAGCAACAGCTATGGCAGTAGGATACTTGAACATGACCAAAGACTAGTGAAAAACATGGTACAATGAAACTCATCATGGTTGAACTCAACCAAATAACAGTAGCTTTTGTTTATAAATCACCCAGTGAACAGGTTCAATGGCCATCCAAATTTCCCTTGCCAGAAAAAAACAATAGTTACAACACCATCTGGGAATACTCCAACAATGGCTACAATGCGAAAGAAGTTGGCAAGTGGGCGGTGACAAAGAACCTCATCTTGCTCTCTGATCCCAAGGACAAATGTACCTCCCAAAGTGCACAATGGAACATGGACTAAAACCCCAACCTAGCTTTTGACACGTCTTATCATGATAATGCAGACAGTTTCAGAAGGGACGTAATGGAAGTGATCCTAAGATCACAGCGTAGACCAGTGCAAGTGACTATAAAGGTTGCAATTCAACCCAGGAAGACAAAGTACTTGCTAGGATTCAACTTCAGAAAGGCTGGTTGGGAAGGCCTTACCTCTGAATTGGATGAAACCATCTGTAATATTATGACATGAACATTATAGAGAATTTGTCTCCCTATTGTGGATGACTGCCCAAAAGGTTGGACACTATGGCCGGAATTTTCCGGGGGTTCAGCGGGTGTGATCGGTCCTCAGCCGCCTTTCCCAATGTTGGGTCTGTCAGCGTTGAGCAGCCCACTTAAACTCATTAGCATCTAGTTGACAGATCATTAACAGGTTTTTTAACTTACCTTTTGACTTTGACTTCATGGCCACGGGAACCACACTGTTCGGGGACCACATCGGTCAAACTGAGGCGGGAGTTCAGTGGCCATTGCTCCAGCTGATTATGTGACAGCTTCAAATGTACAGTAAAAGCTTCCACCTGACAGATCATCACTTTCCTCAGCCACAAGCTGTTTCTCAGTCCATTTCCAGAAACGATTCTGCAGGCTTTCCACGCTCTATCCACTCTCACCTCATTGGAAGAATTCTCTCACCATTGACAGAATGCTTCTGTCATCTCTACTTCACCTGCCATCTATTCCATCAACATGGGTGGCCTATATAGTGTCTCACCTTGGTCCTCAGAATCCGACCATGATCAGCCCCAACACCAGGCACACCAGCAGCACCAACCTTCTCCACAATCACCTGATGCTGCACAGGACAGAGGGCATCAGTACCCGAGCGGCCAGGGATGGCCTCACCATGGCCAGATTTACTTCACTTGCCGCGGAACACCCTGGCTGCCACATGATGCGCCAGGTTGGCACCACCCCACACCAACACCATAACGCATCCCTACAATGTCCAAGCCATTCCTTTCACACTCACCACCATTGTGGGGGGTACCGTTATGTCTCACCATTCACTGCAACTCACTAACCATTTTCAAAGGTGCACACAAATCTGTCAAAGAATGGAAAGTGTTGAAAATAAAGGTTTCAGTGTTTGACAGCACATTAACAGAAACTTTACATGAACATTGGATAAAACACACACGTGGCTACTCTTGTGTGTTGCTAGTTGGTATGATTGCACTAGGATGAGGGTGAGTGTGAGGGGTGGCTAGTGAGATGGGGATGTGATAATGTAGATAGAGAGAGGGGGATGAGTGGAGGTGCAAGGTAAGTTTGGTGTGAGTAAGGATGTGCAGGAGTAGGGTAGGGAAGGCAGAGTGATGGGGATGTTATGAGAGGCACAGCAGGGTGAAGGTGAGTGTGGCTTTGTATTAATGTTTCGTGATCTAATGAGATCATTGAAAGGTTTGCGCCACTGCGCCCAGGTCCTCCTGACCACATCCCTGCTTGTGATGTCCTCTGCAATGTGCAACCAGGCTGCGTTGGTCTCCTTGGGGAGGTCTCTTCCGCCCATTGGAGCATAAGCATATGGAGGGAGTCATGGGAGAGCCTGGGTGCAGCCCTCTGCCTCTGTGCAGTGATTGTCAGTGTTTTCGGCACTTCAATGCTGTAGAACACTGACAGCACAAATGTTAAAAGAAAGTTGGACATGGTCTCTTTAAGGAAACCGGCTGATGACGTCACGAATGACGTCACCAGACTCGCTTCCTTTAATTGGCCCGGGAAACACGCTGGGTGGGCTTAACAAGCCCCATTAACGGAAAATCATTTTCCAGAGCGGAATGGAGCCAGCAGCGGGGTCGGGACCCACCACCGATGTCGCCCGTCCCGGACCCGACGAGGGAAGGACAGCCTCGGCCTGTGTGCCTGGGCTTTCAGAACAAACAAGCCAACAATATAAGAGATAGTCAGAACTGTTTGACTTGGATCTTTTCAGTGAGAAACCATTAGGCTTCGGGAAATGCTCACGAGAGAGATTGGAAAGGGGCGGTGTGACCGCTGGAGGGAGATGATTGAAACAACAGCCACAATAGCCGAAAAGCATGGGCCACCGTTCGCAAGCTGATACCCTGATGAAAAATCAAAGTCTCTCCCAACCAAGGTGTACACCAACTCATTCTAAACAGCAAATCAACCCGTAAAGCACAAAACAAAACAAATCAACCAGGAACTCCACTCGCTTCCCAGAGGCAACAACGTCTGCAATGAACAGCTCAACATTTAAGAGGTAAAAATAGCCATGAAAACCTTGAAATGTGGAAAAGCAGCTGGATTTGGTGGTATATCTTGTGAACTTCAGGACAGGCGCACAGAAGTGACTACCTGACTTTTTCCAATTCATGCATGGAGACAACGCAGGTAGCCAGGCTGTGGAGTCAGGCCAAGGTGGTTGCAATATTCAAAACACAAAGGTCCCAACTCTGCAGAGTTACCAGCCAATATCCTTACTCTGTTCAACCATCAAGCTATATGAGTGGATGACAATGGGTAGAATAACACCAATAATGGAAAGGCAGCTAGTTATGATCAAGCCGGTTTCCACCCAGGACATTCCAGCTGTGGATAAGTTGCAACTCAATACATCGAAGATGGCTTAGAAACTTGGAAAATTACGTGGAGAGTAAAAATCATGCCGGGTGTAAAACCGCTGTCTGACCCAGACCTGAACCTGCCTCATACCGGCTGGGCGGGTTAGGTTAAAATCAGGACTAATGTGTCAGTAGGTTAATAAATACAGAAATCTGAGAATATGGTGGACACCCTAGGATCTGGGAGTCCCAGTTTGAAAATTTATACACAAATTTAATTTAACTTGTAAATTTAAAACAGATGCATTTATTCTGAACATATTAAATAATTTAATCTTAGAATATTGAGAAAATATCTTCTAAAATGTATATCTCAAACAATGAAAATGTGAAACAAAACAAATGAAAAAAAGCAGAACTGTGGCATTAAATTTCTGATCTACTAAAGGGGTCTTGGGCTCGTTAGATAGGACAAGGACCTAGTACAATCTAAGTGAAGCGTACAAATGCTCGAACGTGCTGTACCATTGAGCAGAGAACACCGCCAGCATTATGCACACAAAGAGCACCCAATCTTGGCTATGCCTTCAGTAGAAGGTATCAAGCAGAACCAAAGTGCTTTTCCAGAGGGAAGAGGAGGAAATGGGTAATAAAGGGAATTACCTTGGGTTTGAACAGCTTCTCATTACAGGAGGAAATATTTTAAAGCTTGCAACATGTTATGTCATGATTATTACCTTGATACTGAAAACAGTCCACATGCTCCAACAATTTAAAAAAATGCAAAATAACTTTTCCTTACCTTATTGTGTGTGAAAATAATCCTAAGGTCTGGTTTTATTATGCCATATGCCATTAGGAGGTCTTGAACTTTTTTCAGCTCATCTTTGCATTTTTTGGCAGTCGAGTAAAACTGCTTTCTTACAGGGATATTCTTAAAAAGTTTGAGCACAGTTACAGTCGTTCCTATAGACGTGAATGACAGTAAATTGAAATTAGCAACAGACAAAAGGTGCGAGCAAGCACTGAAAAACAAAAGAGCATTAATTTTTGAAACATTTCAAATGACTTAAATTCTGTTGCATGCTTTAAACCTTTGCTTTTGTTGTGTTTACTATTTGGACTGCAAGCATATTCACTGGGCCAGTATCAACTTGAGATATGACTCAATTAGAAATTGATGGCATGCATACTGAGGGAAGTTCGAGAGGAACTAGTCGAGGCTCTGACTATAATCTTTCAAACATCCTTGGATATTAAATATTATTCAAGAGGTCTGAAGAGTTGCCAATGTAATACATCTGTTCAAAAAGAGAGAAAGGGATAAGCCAACTATAGACCAGTCAGCCTAATAGTGTGGTGGTGGTTAAGCTTCCAGAGGCCATAATATGGGATAAAATTAATATTCATTAGAAAGACACAAGTTAATTAAGGACAGCAGGCTTGGATTTGTAAAAGGCAAGTCGTGTCTGACAAATATACTGCAGTAAGAGTTCTTTGAGAAAATAGTCGTTTATTGGAGAAAAAAGCAGAGGAGGTTGTGAAATGGATTTTTAAAAAGGGGTTTGATTTGGTGCTGCATAGGAAGCTTGTCAATATAAATAATGGCAGTATTAAAGGACATGTGGCAGCATGGATAGGAAGCTGGTTAAAGGACAGTAAAAAGACTAGTGGTTAACGGGTATTTTTCAGACTACAGGAATGTAAACGTGTGTCCCCTAGGTGTTTGTGTTGGGACCAATGCTCTCCTAAATAGAAAATGAACTGGGTTTGGGTATATGGATCACAATATTAAAATTTGCAGACAGCGTAAAAAAGCAGCATGGTTAATGGTGAAAACAACTATGACTTCAGGAGGGTATAAGTTAATAGATTGCACAGATAGATGCAACATGACATTTAATGTGCTGAAATGTGAAATGGTACATTTTGGGAGGTAAAATGAAATGAAGTTTTCACTAAATGACAAAACTTTACAAGGAATAGAGACTTAATTGTTCAGATGCACAAATCTTTAAAAGGTCAACTTACTAAAGGTATTAAAATGTACAGTATATGGAATCCTAGGTTTTATAATTAAGGATTAAGAATACAAAGCAGAAGTACTGTAATGCTAAACCTACACAAAACATGGGTTAGACTGTTTTTGGGGGCCTTACTTTAGGAAGACCTAGGAGATGGTGCAGAAGAGATTCACTAGGATACCAGTGTTGAGAGGCTTTAGCTATGAGGAGAGACGAGAGATCTTTTCATTAGAATAGATCAAGAGGAAATTTGATAGTGGTACTCAAAATAACCAGGGATTTTGATAAGAGAAATAGGAAAAATGGTATTTTCTCTGGTCAGGGAGTCGATAATTAGAAGGCACAATTTAAGACCATCACCAAAGGAATAGAATCATAGAATGGTTACAGCATGGGAGAAGGCCATTCAGCGGTCGGGCCCATGCTGGCTCTCTGCAAGAGCACCTCAGCTAGTCCCACTCCCCCACCCTTTCCCCATAGCCCTGCAAATGTCTCTCTTTCAGGTACTTGTCCAATTCCCTTTTGAAAGTCGTGATTGAGTCTGCCTCCACCACCCTCTCAGGCAGTGCATTCCAGATCCTAACTACTCGCTGCGTTAAAAAGTTTTTTCAGATGTCGCCTTTGGTTCTTTTGCCAATCACCTTAAATCTGTATCCTCTGGTTCTCAAGCCTTCTGCAAATGGGAACAGTTTCTCTCTATCTACTCTGTCCAGACCACTCATGATTTTGAACACCTCTATCAAATCTCCTCTGCTCCAAGGAGAACAACCCCAGCTTCTCCAGTCTATCCACGTAACTGAAGTCACTCATCCCTGGAACCATTCTTGTAAATCTTTTCTGCACCCCCTCTAAGGCCATCACATCCTTCCTAAAGTGCGGTGCACAGAATTGGACACAATACTCCAGTTGAGGCCGAACCAGTGTTTTATACAAGTTCATCATAATTTCCACGTTTTTGTACTCTATACCTCTATTTATGAAGCCCAGGATCCCGTAAGCATTTTTAATTGCTTTCTCAACCTGCCCTGCCACCTTCAACGATTTGTGCACATATACCCCTAGGTCTTTCTGTTCATGCACCCCCTTTAAGATTGTACCCTTTAGTTTATATTTCCTCTCCTCATTCTTCCTACCAAAATGTATCACTTTGCACTTTTCTGCGTTAAATTACATCTGCCACATGTCCGCCCATTTCACCAATCTGTCTATGTCTTCTTGAAGTCTATCACTATCCTCCTCACTGTTTACTATACTTCCAAGTTTTGGGTCATCTACAAATTTTGAAATTGTGCCCTATACACCCACATCCAAGTCATATATCAAGAAAAGCAGTGGTCCTAGAACCGACCCCTGGGGAACACCACTGTAAACCTTCCTCCAGTCCGAAAAACAACCGTTCACCACTACTCTCTGTTTCCTGTCACTTATCCAATTTCGTATCCATGCTGCCACTGTCCCTTTTATTCCATGGGCTTCAACTTTGCTGGCAAGCCTATTATGTGGCACTTTGTCGAACGCCTTTTGGAAATCCATGTACACATCAACTGCATTGCCCTCATCAACCCTCTCTGTTACCTCATCAAAAAACTCAAACAAGTTGGTTAAACACGATTTGTCTTTAACAAGGGAAATGCTGGAGATTATTTTTTACTCTGAGGATTGTTACGACATGGAATGCCCTAGTAGAAACAGTGATGGAAGCAGATTCCATAATAGCTATTAAAAGGGAAGTGTACAAAATATTTGAACAGAAACATTTTAAATGGTACAGGCAAGGGAAGTGGATAACACTTTCATTGGGGCTAAGTGGATAACACTTTCATAGAGCCAGCATAGACCTTCTCTGCTGTAAAATTCCAATCACATACACAGTATTAAGATAGAAAGTTACACTTGTATTTTTTTTTTTAATTACGTGGGCTGAGAGTTATTTGGTCACCTTTACCAACATTCTTGGCACTCTGGAAGCAAATAAAGCATTCAATTGTGCTATAGTTAATTGTGTGTGTTCCTCATAAACTGCAATTACCTTTCTTCATTACATATCACACACTAGCCCAGGAAGGAGAGTGATTTTTACTATCTCTTACAATTTATAACTTCTTATAATTTGTACCCCAAATTGCTCCCTCCCTAAAAAATAAATTACAGCCTGTTGCAGTGACTAATGGGGGTCGGGGAACGACACAGCTCAAAAGGAAGGATTTTGTCTTTATCATTGCAACTAATGGTTATATAAAGCTGCTGGTACACAGTTAACTGTTTTCAGACTATTTTGCTGGTAGTGGGTGTCATGACAGATGCTTAAGGCCAAGATGCTCATACGGTGTTACATAATGTCCATGCTGCAGAATTAATAATTGTGTCACATTAACGACAAATTTCTCACATGATTACTTAAAAATACATCAAGGTATTAATATTTCAGTAAATGTGTAAATATACAGTAGAAGATATTTCACACCTATGCTGGTACAATACAAAGTTATATTGGAACTGACTGTATAGCACATGACCAATGAAGTTCAACTTGTTACATAAAATTATTTCTTAAAGCCAAGTCATTTAAGTTGTTAAAATATTAACTAAATTGATAAACTACCTAATATTCGGGTGTGGCATTGTGCAGAATAACAGTTGTGTGGAATGATTTAGGTCAGTATGTTGATAGCTGGGGAAGGGGACCTAGTCATGTATGGACCTGTGGCATCAGAAGTGACAAATGGCCCAGAAATTCAGGTCCCAACGCACGGGGTACTCACCCGTAGGCCCAACGAAAGTGCCGGTTTCCTGCATGCACTGCACATGCGCGGGAAACCGGCACTTCCGTTCCCCTGAAAGAAGGGGTTAAGAGGTGGAACGTATGCGCGGGAGAGGCAGCGCGTGCGCATCGAACTTACGTTTTTTTCCCAGGTTTCTCCGGGAAGGTAAGTCTCCAGAAGTTAGACATGTAAAAAGCAGTCGCAAGGCCTGCTTTTAACAAGGTAAGTGGTGAATTAATTAAAATTAAAATATTTTTTCCACAGGTTTATTATTTTTATATACTTTAAAGAAAGGTAAGTTTATTTTTAGCCCCATTAAAAAATGTAATTAATTTTTTCAAAAATTTAAATTATTGTTTATAATAGTTATTTCATGTAATTTATAGTTATTTTAAAAATTATGAGGTTTGTGATGTTTTAGGGCTTATAGTATTTATAGGTTTGGCAGGTCCTGTCAAACTTATGAATGAAGCATTCCCTGCTACCATTGGCTCTCCATGGCCCACGTGATCCCAGGGGACGCATCGAACTAACTGCGCCCCTGGGATACGCAAGCACTGCACGCCGGCAGTTGGAGGAGGCCCAGGATCGCAATTCCACGGGGACCCACAGCTCAACGGCAGGTCGGAGGCTTGCACCCGCAGGAAGCCTCCAACCCGAATTTCTGGGCCATTAGCTTCTTTAATTCTGTCAGAGGACTTGAAAACCAGCTTCACACGCAGAAATAATGGGGGGAATTTTAGCACACAAAAACGGGTGAGTTGCGTTCGGGTCAGATGTTGAAATTAAAAAAAAAAAAACTTAACCCCACCTACTTCAGGGTTTTATGGAGCCAGGACAGGAGGTAGGCAGCCAACCCACTCCTAGGAGGCGGGTCGGCAATTTAAATGAGGCTGCAGCCTCTGATTTAACATGCTTAGCAGGTTTTACAGTGGGCATCAAGTTTCCCAGGCCTTGGGAAAGGCCCTCAGGGACAGGGAAAGGACCCCTCCCCCCCCACCCCAGGGTCAGGTATCTGACCTCTCCCCAGGATCAGATCCCCCAAGGGGTCTAGTATCGACTCCCCCCACCGCCCCCCCTAACCCCCCCCGCCAAACGGGATTGGTCCTGCTTGGTCCTGCGGCCTCCCAGCCCGACTGGAAGCCAAGCCTGTCAATTAGGCTACATTCCAGGCGGGGAGACTGTGAAGCCAAAAAATGCACATTTGAGTTAAAACCATGCAGCCCCTCTCCCCCCCCCCCGCCACTCCCCCCAGCTACATAATCCATCCCTGTTAATATCCAGGCCAATGTTCCAGCTTAACTCGATATGCTGTAGCTTAGTGTTATGTTTCTGCTTGGTAGCACTCTCACCTCAGTCAGAAAAAAAAGAGACTTGCAATTATATAGCGCCTTTCATGATCTCAGGATGTCCCAAGGCACTTTATAGCTAATGAAGTACTTTTGCAGTGTAGTCACTGTTGTAATGTAGGAAACACGGCAGCCAATTTGACCAGGGTCCTATACAAGTTTAACATAATTTCATTACTTTTGGATTCTATACCCCTAGAAATAAATCCCAGTGCTTTATTAGCATTTTTAATTGCTTTGCTGACCTGCGATACTTTTTATAAAATTCATTCATGGGAAGTGGACGTCGCTGGCAAGGCCAGCATTTATTGCCCTTGAGAAGGTGGTGGTGAGCTGCTGCGGTCCGCGTGGTGAAGGTACTTCCACAGTACTGTTAGGGAGGGTGTTCCAGGACATTGACCCAGTGACGATGAAGGAACGGTGATATACTTACAAGTCAGGATGGTGTGTGACTTGGAGGGGAACTTGGAGGTGGTGGTGTTCCCATGCGCCTGCTGCCCTTGTCCTTCTAGGTGGTAGAGGTCACGGGTTTGAGAGGTGCTGTCAAAGAAGCCTTGGCGAGTTGCTACAGTGCATCTTGTAGATGGTACACACTGCAGCCACGGTACGCCGGTGGTGGAGAGAGTGACTGTTTAAGGTGGTGGATGGGGTATCAATCAAACGGGCTGCTTTGTCTTGGATGGTGTCGAGCTTCTTAAGTGTTGTTGGAGCTACACTCATCCAGGCAAGTGGAGAGTATTCCATCACACTCCTGACTTGTGCCTTGTAAGGCTTTGGGGAGTCAGGAGGCGAGACACTCGCCGCAGAATACCCAGCCTCTGACCTGCTCTTATATGCACAGTATTTATGTGGCTGGTCCAGTTAAGTTTCTGGTCAATGGTGACCCCCAGGATATTGATGGTGGAGGATTCGGTGATGGTAATACCATTGAATGTCAAGGGGCAGTGATTAGATGCTCGGTTGTTGGAGATAGTCATTGCCTGGCACTTGTGTGGCGTGAATGTTACCTGCCACTTATCAGCCCAAGCCTGAATGTCGTCCAGGTCTTGCTGCATGCAGGCATGGACTGCTTCATTATTTGAGGAAGTGCGAATGGCATTGAACACTTTGCAATCATCAGTGAACATCCCCACATCTGATCTTATGATGGAGGGAAGGTCATTGATGAAGCAGCTGAAGATGGTTGTGCCTAGGACATTGCACTGAGGAACTTGTGCAGCGACGTCCTGGGGCTGTGATGTTTGACCTCCAACCACCACAACCATCTTCCTTTGTGCTAGGTATGACTCCAGCCAGTGGAGGGTTTTCCCCCCAGATTCCCATTGACTTCAGTTTTACTAGGGCTCCTTGATGCCACACTCGGTCAAATGCTGCCTTGATGTCAAGGGCAGTCACTCTCTCCTCACCTCTGGAATTCAGCTCCTTTGTCCATGTTTGGACCAAGGCTGTAATGAGGTCTGGAGCCGAGTGGTCCTGGCGGAACCCAGACTAGGCATCAGTGAGCAGGTTATTGGTGAGTAAGTGCTGCTTGATAGCATGGTTGATGACACCTTCCATCACTTTGCTGATGATTAAGATGGGGCAATAATTGGCCAGATTGGATTTGTCCTGCTTTTTGTGGACAGGACATACCTGGGCAGTTTTCCACATTGTCGGAGAGATGCCAGTGTTATGGCTGTACTGGAACAGCTTGGCTAGAGGCACGGCTAGTTCTGGAGCGCAAGTCTTCAGCATGACAGCCGGGATGTTGTCGGGGCCCACAGCCTTTGCTGTATCCAGTGCGCTCAGCCATTTCTTGATATCACGTGGAGTGAATCAAATTGGCTGAAGACTGGCTCCTGTGGTGGTGGGCTACTGCTTTTAATGATTTGTTCACCTGCATCCCCAATCCCTTTATACTTCTACCCATTCAGTTTTTTATTTTCTAATGTGTGTAGGTGATGTATCTGTTTTTCCTACCAAAGTGCATTGCCTCACATTTATCTATACTAAAGTTCATTTACCACTTAACTGCTGAGTCTGCAAGTTTTCTAATGTCTTCTTGTATTATGTTGTATTGTTCCTCAGTGTTGGCTATACCCCCAGTTTTGGCATCATCTGCAAATTTTGATATTGAGTTACTTGTTTCAGAGTCCAAATGATTAGTGTAAATTATGAATAACAGTGGTCCCAGCACTGATCCTTGTGGAACACCACTTTCTACCTCCCGCTAATGTAAATAACTACCCTTTACCCCTACTCTCTGCTTTCTATTTTTTTTTAGCCAATTTGCTATCCATTCAGCTATTTGTCCACCAACTCCACATGCCCTAACTTTTGT
The DNA here is from genome assembly GCF_052327205.1 of Somniosus microcephalus. NCBI lineage: Eukaryota > Metazoa > Chordata > Chondrichthyes > Squaliformes > Somniosidae > Somniosus > Somniosus microcephalus. The sequence continues at coordinate 225,881,738 of NC_140990.1, forward strand.
CATGAGCCTACATGTGATACCATATGAAAGGCCTTTTGAAAATCCAAGTATATGACATCTATTGCATTACCCTCATTTTCTCTTTCCATTTGAATTCTATCAGGTTAGTTAAACATGACTTAGCCTTTCGGAATCCATGCTGACTATTTTCTGTCTCTAGATGCTCTTCTATCACTTATTTTAGTATAGATTCCAGAATCATTCCTATCACTGACATTAAGCTGACTGGTCTATTGTTCTCATAATGTAGTGGCACTCTGCCACTTTCGAGGATGAGGATGACCTCAGAGAGGCACAAGATAGAACCAGTATCTTTTTACCCTGGGCATGCTGCCACATTCTACCTAAATTTCAGGGAAAGTGAAAACACTCGAGAGGCTCTAGAGAGTGCAGGTCTACCTACGAGAGTAGCCTAAAACAGAAGCCAAAAATATCTAGAATAAAAAGGATAAAAGAATCCAAAAACACAGTAGTAATTACATTGAAAATTGGATATTGGAAGATAGCCATTTGTGGACCTATGGCATCAGATTTTTAAAAAAATAATTGGACCACAGTGGGATGCTTCATAGCCATCTTAGTTGGGGCCAAAGTATGAGTGGATAAGAAACAAGTTGGAAATATAATCATACTTTCGATGGAACACTTAATTTCTCAAAGTGAAGACTAGTACATCAAAGTCTCAATCACAATCACACATATTTTGACTGAATAAGTGGGCAGCTCAGCATATTTATACAAAGAATTGCAGATAATTGTAGAGCTGAATACTGCAGAAAGCCGAGAGGAGTACAGAAAGTGTAAGGGTGAAATTAAAAAGGAAATTAGGAAAGTAAAGAGAGAGCATGAAAAAATATTGGCAAGTAAAATTAAGGAGAACCCAAAGGTGTTCTATAAATACATAAAGAGCAAGATGATAACCAAGGAAAGAATAGGGCATATTAGAGACCAAAAAGATAACATAAGAAATCGGTGCAGGAATAGGCCACTTGGCCCCTCGAGCCTGCTCCGCCATTCAATAAGATCATGGCTAATCTTGGGGTCAAAGCCACTTCGCTGCCCGCTCCCCATAACCCTTCACTCCCTTATCTTGTAAAAATCTGTCTATCTCCACCTTAAATGTATTTAATGACCCAGCCTCCACAGCTCTCTGGGGCAGAGAATTCCACAGATTACGACCCTCAGAAGAAATTCCTCCTCATCTCAGTTCTAAATGGGTGCCCCCATATTCTGAAACTATGCCCCCGAGTTCTAGATTTCCCCACGAGGGGAAACATCCTCTCTGCATCTACCTTATCAAGCCCCTTCAGTATCTTATATGTTTCAATAAGATCACCTCTCATTCTCCTAAATTCTAATGAGTATAGGCCCAACCTGCTCAAACTTTCTTCATAAGTCAACCCCCTCATCTCAGGAATCAACCATGTGAATCGTCTCTGAACTGCCTCCAATGCAAGTATATCCTTCCTTAAAAAAGGAGACCAAAACTGTATGCAGTACTCAAGGTGTGGACTCACCAATACCCTGTACAGTTGTAGCAGGACTTCCCTGCTTTTATAGACCACCCCCTTGAAATAAAGGCCAACATTCCATTTGCCTTTTTGATTACTTGTTGTACCTGCATGCTAACTTTTTGTGTTTCATGCACAAGGACCCCCAGGTCCCTCTGAACTGTGTGTAAAGGCGCAAGACTTGGGTATGGTTCTTAATGAATACTTTGCGTCTGTCTTCACAAAAATAGAGAGATGATGCAGATATTGTAGTTAAGAAGGAGGAGTGTGAAATATTAGATGAAATAAACAGTGAGAGAGCATATATTACAGGGTTTAGCACCTTTGAAAGCAGATAAATCACCAGGCCCAGATGAAATGTATCCCTGGCTGTTAAGAGAAGCAAGGGAGGAAATAGCAGCAGCTCTGACCAACATTTTCCAATCCTCTCTGGCTACAGGTGTGGTGCCAGAGGAATGCCAACGTTGCACCGTTGTTAATGAGAAAGGGATAGACTGAGTAAATAAAGGCAAGTCAGCCTAACCTTCGTGGTGGGCAAGTTATTGGAAAAAATTCTTAGGGATAGTATTAATCGTCATTTACAAAGGCATGGATTAATCAAGGACACTCAGCATGGATTTGTTAAGGGAAAGTCATGTCTGACTAACTTGATTGAATTTTTTGAGAAGGTAACAAGGAGAGTCAATGAGGGTAGCGCGTTTGATGTAGTCTACATGGATTTTAGCAAGGCTTTTGACAAGGTCTTACATGGTATACTGGTCAGAAAAGGAAAAACCCATGGGATCCAAGGGAAAGTGGCAAGTTGGATCCAAAACTGGCTCGGAGGCAGGAAGCAGAGTGTAATGGTCGACGGATGTTTTTGTGACTGGAAGGCTGTTTCCAGTGGGGTTCCACAGGGTTCAGTACTAGGTCCCTTGCTTTTTGTGGTATATCTTCAATGTAGGGGGCATGATATAGAAGTTTCCAGATGATACAAAAATTGGCCGTGTGGTTGATAGTGAGGAAGAAAGCTGTAGACTGCAGGAAGATATCAATGGACTGGTCAGGTGGGCAGAAAAGTGGCAAATGGAATTCAATCCAGAGAAATGTGAGGTAACATAAAAGGTAATCCAAAAGTCTTCTATAGGCACATAAATCGTAAACAGGTAGTAAGAGGGGGGGTTGGGCCGATTAGGGACCAAAAAGACCTACGCATGGAGGCAGAGGGCATGGCTGAGGTGCTAAATGAGTACTTTGCATCTGTCTTCGCCAAGGAAGAAGATGCTGCCATAAACATAGTGAAGGACACAATAGAGGAGATACTAGATGGGATAAAAAATGATAAAGGAGGTACTAGAAAGGCTTGCTGTACTTAAATTAGATAAGTCACCAGGGCCGGATGGGATGCATCCTAGGACGCCGAGAGAAGTGAAGGAAGAAATCGCAGAGGTACTGGCCATAATCTTCCAATCCTCCTTAGAAACGGGGGTGGTGCCAGAGGACTGGAGAATTGCAAATGTTACACCCTTGTTCAAAAAAGGGTGTAAAGATAAACCAAGCAACTATAGGCTGGTCAGTTTAACCTCGGTAGTAGGGAAGCTTTTAGGAACAATAATTAGGGACAAAATTAACATTCACTTGGACAAGTGCGGATTAATTAAGGAAAGCCAGCACGGATTTGTTAAAGGCAAATCGTGTTTAATCAACTCGACCGAGTTTTTTGATGAGGTAACAGAGAGGGTTGATGAGTCAATGCGGTTGACATGGTGTACATGGATTTCCAAAAGGCATTCGACAAAGTGCCACATAATAAGCTTGGCAGCAAAGTTGAAGCCCATGGAATAAAAGCCCATGGAATAAAAGGGACAGTGGTAGCGCGGATACAAAATTGGCTAAGTGACAGGAAACAGAGAGTAGTGGTGAACGGTTGTTTTTCAGAGTGGAGGAAGGTATACAGTGGTGTTCCCCAGGAGTTGGTTCTAGGACTACTGCTTTCCTTGATATATATCAATGACTTGGATGTGGGTGTACAGGGCACAACTTCAAAATTTGCAGAAGACACAAAACTTGGAAGTATAGTGAACAGTGAGGAGGATAGTGATAGGCTTCAAGAGGACAGAGACAGGCTGGTGGAATGGGCGGACATGTGGCAGATGAAATTTAATGCAGAAAAGTACAAAGTGATAAATTCTGGTAGGAAGAATGAGGAGAGGAAATATAAAGTAAAGGGTACAGTCCTAAAGTGGGTGCATGAACAGAGACCTAGGGGTCTATGTGCACAAATTGTTGAAGGTAGCAGGGCAGGTTGAGAAAGCTTACGAGATCCTGGGCTTCATGAATAGAGGTATAGAATACAAAAGCGTGAAAATTATGATGAACTTGTATAAAACACTGGTTTGGCCTCAACTGGAGTATTGTGTCCAATTCTGGGCACCGCACTTTAGGAAGGATGTGAAGGCCTTAGAAAGGGTGCAGAAAAGATTTACGCAAATGATTCCAGGGATGAGGGACTTCAATTACGTGGATAGACTGGAGAAGCTGGTGTTGTTCTCCTTAGAGCAAAGAAGATTTGAGAGGAGATTTGATAGAGGTGTTCAAAATCATGAGTGGTCTGGACAGAGTAGAGAGAGAGAAACTGTTCCCATTGGCGGAAGGGTCAAGAACCAAAGGACACAGATTTAAGGTGATTGGCAGAAGAACCAAAGACAACATGAGGAAAAACTTTTTTACTCAGTGAGTGGTTAGGATCTGGAATGCAGTGTCTGAAAAAGTGGTGGAGGCAGATTCAATCATGGCTTTCAAAAGTGGGTTGGATAAGTACCTGAAGGAAAAAATTTGCAAGGCTAGGGGGAAAGGGTGGGGGAGTGGATCTAGCTAAAGTGCTCTAGCAGAGAGCAGGCATGGGCTCGACGGGCCGGACGGCCTTCTTCCGTGTTGTAACCATTCTATGATTCTATAATGCATTTGGGGAGAGCTAACAAGACAAGGGAATACACAATAAATGGTAGGATACTGAAAAGTGTAGAGGGGACTGCGGGGAGGATGAGCAACCTGGCCACAGCACCGTGGAGCGGGGGGCCATTCAAGTGGGGGGAGTTAAAAGAAATGTTGTAGTGGTAGGGGATAGTATCGTTAGGGGGATAGATAGAGTTCTTTGCAGCCGAGAGCGAGAGTCCCGAAGGCTGTGTTGCCTGCCCGGTGCAAGGGTTAAGGACATCTCCTCTGGACTGGAGAGAAACTTGGAGTGGGAGGGGGAGGATCCAGTTGTCGTGGTCCATGTTGGTACCAACGACATAGATAGGACAAGGAAGGAGGTTCTGCTGAGGGAGTTTGAGCAGCTAGGGGCCAAATTAAAAAGCAGAACCACAAGGGTACCTGAGCCACGAGCGAATTTGGCTAGGACAAATAAAATTAGAGAGTTAAATGCGTGGCTCAAAGACTGGTGTGGGAGAAATGGGTTTTGCTTCCTGGGACACTGGCACCAGTACTGGGGCAGGAGGGAGCTGTTCCGTTGGGATGGGCTTCACTTGGCCAGTGCTGGGACTAGAGTCCTGGCGGATCATATAACTAGGGCTGTAGAGAGGGCTTTAAACTAACTAGTGGGAGGGAGGTTCCTAGAGAGCAAATAATAAAAATGACAACAGAGAAGGTCATAGACTTAGGTGGCAGTGGGGAAATTAAAAACCAGAGCGTGTCAGGAAGGGGCAGAAGGTATGGAGTAAAAGGTAAAGTAATAAAAAGGGCAAAAGCAGGAACTAAGTGTCACAAAACATATTTGAAAGTTCTCTATCTGAATGCACGTAGCATTCGTAACAAAATAGACGAGTTAATGGCACAAATAACTACATATGGGTATGATCTTGTGGCCATTACAGAAACATGGCTGCAGGGTGACAATGCCTGGGAATTAAACATACCAGGTTATTTAACGATCAGGAAGGACAGGCAGGAAGGAAGGGGAGGTGGGGTGGCTATGTTAATAAAGGAAGGAATCACTATAATACAGAGAAATGATATTGGGTCAAAAGATCAGGATAATGAAACAGTTTGGGTGGAGATAAGGAATAATAAGGGGAAAAAAACACTAGTGGGCGTAGTCTATAGGCCTCCGAACAGTTGCAACTCTGTTGGACGGAGTATCAATCAGGAAATAGTTGAGGCTTGTAATAAGGGAACATCTATAATTATGGGGGATTTTAACTATCATATTAATTGGACAAATCAAATTGGGCAGGGCTGCCTTGAGGATGAGTTCATTGAGTGTATTAGGGATGGGTTTCTTGAGCAGTATGTAACTGAACCGACCAGGGGGCAAGCAACCTTAGATCTGGTCCTGTGTAACGAGACAGGATTAATTAAAAATGTCCTAGTAAAGGATCCCCTTGGAATGAGTGACCATAACATGGTTGAATTCCATATTCAATTAGAGGGTGAGAAGGTTGGATCTCAAACAAGTGTGCTAAGCTTGAATAAAGGAGACTATGAAGGTATGGGAGCGGAATTGAGTAGAGTGGATTGGGAAAATAGATTAAAGGGTAAGACGATACATGATCAGTGGTGTACATTTAAGGAGTTATTTTACAACTTCCCCCAAAAAATATTCCACCGAGAAGAAAAGGGTGTAAAAGAAAAGGCAGCCATCCGTGGCTAAGTAAAGAAATTAAGGATAGTATTCGAATAAAAACAAGGGCATATAAGGTAGCCAAATCTAGTGGGAGGATAGAGGATTGGGAAAACTTTAAAAGACAGCAAAAAATAACAAAAAGATTGATTAAGAAAGGGAAGATAGATTATGAAAGTAAATTAGCAAAAAATATAAAAACAGATAGTAAGAGTTTTTATAGTTATATAAAAAGAAAAAGGGTGGCTAAAGTAAATGTTGGTCCCTTAGAGGATGAGACCAGGAAATTAATGGTGGGAAATATGGAGATGGCAAAAACACTGAATGAATATTTTATATCAGTCTTTACAGTAGAAGACACTAAGAATATCCCAACACTGGACAAACAAGGGGCTAAAGGGGGGGGGGGGGGGGGGAGGAGCTAAACACGATCAAAATCACTAAGGAAGTGGTACTCGGTAAAATAATGGGACTCAAAGGCGGATAAATCCCCTGGACCTGATGGCTTACATCCTAGGGTCTTGAAGGAAGTGGCAGTAGGGATTGTGGATGCATTGGTAATAATTTTCCAAAACTCCCTGGACTCGGCAAAGGTCCCAGCAGACTGGAAAACTGCTAATGTAACACCCTTATTTAAAAAGGGCAGTAGACAGAAGGCTGGAAACGATAGACCGGTTAGCCTAACATCTGTGGTAGGTAAAATTTTAGAGTCCATTATTAAGGAGACAGTAACAGGACATTTGGATAATCATAATTTAATAGGACAAAGTCAGCATGGTTTTATGAAGGGGAAGTCACGTTTGACAAATTTGCTGGAGTTCTTTGAGGAAGTAACATATAGGGTGGATAAAGGGGAACCAGTGGACATAGTGTATTTAGACTTCCAAAAGGCATTTGACAAGGTGCCACACAAAAGATTATTGCTTAAGATAAAAAATCACGGGATTGGGGTAATATTCTGGCATAGATAGAGGATTGGCTATCTAACAGAAGGCAGAGAGTTGGGATAAATGGTTCATTCTCAGACTGGCAATCAGTAACAAGTGGTGTTCCGCAGGGGTCAGTGCTGGGTCCCCAACTCTTTACAATCTATATTAACAATTTGGAGGAGGGGACCGAGTGTAACATATCAAAGTTTGCAGATGATACTAAGATGGGAGGGAAAGTAGCAAGTGAGGAGGACATAAAAAACCTGCAAGGGGACATCGACAGGCTAAGTAAGTGGGCAGAGATTTGGCAGATGGAATACAATACTGGAAAGTGTGAGGTTATGCACTTTGGCAGGAAAAATCGTAGAGCAAGTTATTATCTTAATGGCAAGAAACTAGAAAGTACTGAAGTACAAAGGGATCTGGGGGCCCTGGTGCACGAAACTCAAAAGGTTAGTATGCAGGTGCAGCAAGTGATTAAGAAGGCCAATGGAATGTTGGCTTTCATTGCTAGGGAGATAGAATATAAAAATAGGGAGGTATTGCTTCAGTTGTACAAGGTATTGGTGAGACCGCACCTGGAATACTGCGTACAGTTTTGGTGTCCATACTTAAGAAAGGACATACTTGTTCTCGAGTCAGTACAAAGAAGGTTCACTTGGTTAATCCCGGGGATGAGGGGATGGACATATGAGGAGAGGTTGAATAGATTGGGACTCTACTCATTGGAGTTCAGAAGAATGAGAGGCGATCTTATTGAAACATATAAGATTGTGAAGGGGTTGGATCGGGTGGATGCGGGGAGGATGTTCCCGATGATGGGCGAAACTAGAACTAGGGGGCATAGTCTTAGAATAAGGGGCTGCTCTTTCAAAACTGAGATGAGGAGGAACTACTTCACTCAGAGGGTGGTAGGTCCATGGAATATGCTGCCCCAAAAAGCTGTAGAAGCTACATCATTACATAAATTTAAAACAGAAATAGAGAGTTTCCTAGAAGTAAAGGGAATTGAGGGTTACGGGGAGCGGGTAGGAATTTGGACATGAGTCTAGGTTCGGATCGGTCATGGCCCTGTGGGTAGCGGAGCGGGCCCAGGGGCCGTGTAGCCTGATCCTGCTCCTATTTCGTGTGTCTAATTCTGTTAGATTCAGGAGATGGTTCTGTGATAGTAGATTGGCGGTTAGGATCAGATCAGCCATGATCTTATTGAATGGCGGAGCAGGCTCAAGGGGCCGATTGGCCAACTCCTGCTCCTATTTCTTATGTTCTTGGAACAGAGGGACCTTGGCGTGCATTTCCACAGATCCCTGAAGGTAGCAGGACAGGTAGATAAGGTGGTTAAGAAGGCATATGGGATACTTTCCTTTATTAGCCGAGGGATAGAATATAAGAGCAGGGAGGTTATGCTTGAACTGTATAAAACACTAGTTAAGCCACAGCTAGAGTACAGGAAACTTCGCGATATCCGGCACCGACGGGACCGAGCTGCTGCCGATCTATCAAAACTTCCGGATAGACCAGCGCTAATGTTGAAGGATACGGGGGTTTTCATCTCCGTATCTGACAACAAACACTGTTGGTTAGCAACAGCTTGTAAACACTCGGCCCGTACCTTGGAAGCGTCTCTGAAGCTGTTGCTAAGCTACAGAGATGCTTTCCAGAGCCTGACTGTTAAAAAAAAAAAATGCTAGAAGAAAAAAAACCTAACCAAAACGGCTGCTGATTTCTGCCGTTAGATCGAGGTTTCCAGACATACAACCTCCGGATAAACCAAAGTTTCCTGTACTGTGTACAGTTCTGGTCACAGGAAGGATGTGATTGTGCTAGAGAGGGTAGAGAGGAGATTTACAAGGATGTTGTCAGGACTGGAGTATTTTAGCTATGAGGAAAGATTGGATAGGCTGGGGTTGTTTTCTTTGGAACAAAGGAGGCTGAGAGACTTGATTTGAGGTGTACAAAATTATGAGGGGCCTAGATAGAGTGGATAGGAAGGACCTATTTTAAAAGAATCTAGGGAAGATAGCAGAGGCATTACTACGCATATTTAATAATTCATTAGAAAAAGGTAGAGTGCCAGAGGACTGGCGGACAGCTAGTGTAAGAAGGGGGATAGAACATGTCCAGGGAATTACAGATCAGTCAGCTTAACATCGGTGGTAGGAAAAATAATGGAATCTCTAAAAGGAGAAAATAGAAGAACATCTAGAAACCAAAAATATAATAATGAATAGTCAACATGGATTTCAAAAGGGAAAGTCTTGCTTAACCTACCTCATTGAATTTTTTGAAGAGGTAACAGAGAGAGTAGACAATGGTAATGCAGTAGATGTAATTTATCTGGATTTTCAAAAGGCCTTCGATAAGGTACCCCATAATAGACTGATGAACAAGGTCAGAGAATGTGGAGTCAGGGGACAAGTACAGGAAACTCTTTGGTATCCGGCAGCGACGGGACCAGCATGTTGCCGGTTGATCAAAAATTCTGGATGACGGAGAGGGTTATCTACAGAGGCTATTTTTAACAAAGAAAAAGAAAAAAATCAAGAAATGTGCAGTATACAGTAATTGGGTACTCACCTACAGAATGTTGTGTTAAATGGATGGTGGAAGATGCTTGATTAAGTACAGTACTGCCAGTTGAGGGTAATGCAATGCAATGACTACCAGCAGCGTGGGAGACACACAGTACCCCTGTAAAATGGCGGATCAGAAGAGACTACCGGCAGCGCGGGAAAGTCAGACTCCTGTTACAGGGGTATTGAGGTGTTCCGACTTCCGACAGCGCCAAGAGGCCGAGTAGTGGCAGTTTGGAGAACTACCCCCACTGACTAACTCGGCCACCGCAGGAGACTCGACTCCGACTCGGCAACATTGCCGGTTATTGAGGTGTTGTTTTCGGAGTGAGAATTTTGCCGGTTAAGAGAGAATTCCAGATATTTAGGTGCCGTTTAAACGAGAGTTTCCTGTAGCAGAATGGATTGCTGGTTGGCACCAGGACAGAAAGTAGAGAGTAGGAGTAAAGGGTAGCTATACACAGTGACAGAAGGTGGGCAGTGGTGTTCCACAAGGATCAGTCCTGGGACCACTGCTGTTCACAATTTACATTAACGATTTAGACTTAGGAATCAAAAACACAATTTCTAAATTTTTGGATGACACCAAATTAGGGGGGATAGTCAATACTGAGGAGGACTGCAACAAGTTACAGTACGACAGTAATAAGCTTGCAGAATGGGCACATAATTGGCAAATGAAGTTCAACACAGATAAATGGGAGGTACAGGTTGAGCGTCCAAAATCCAGAGTTCCGGAATCCGTAAAATGTTCCAGAATCCAGACACCCTGAGGGAGGATTACCAAAAGCGCAACCTGGGCCCAGGCATTTCCGGACTCGGCACGTGTTTCTGATGTCCGAAGTCCGGAAATATCGCAACCTGGGCTTGGGCGTTTCTGGGCTTCGGACATCAGAAACACATTCCGAAGTCCGGAAAAACCCAAAAACCAGCTCGGCCTCGATCCCGAAGTTGCCGGATTCAGGGTGTTCTACCTGTATTACATTTTGATAGGAAGAATAGGGAGGTCACTTATCACTTGGAGGGTGTGAGTCTAGATGGATAGAGGAACAAAGGGATCTAGGAGTACAAATACACAAATGACTAAAAGTTGCAACACAGGTTAGCAAGGCCATTAAAAAATGCAAACCAAGCACTAGGGTTTATTTCTAGAGGGATAGAATTGAAAAGTAGGGAAGTTATGCTAAACCTGTATCGAATCTTGGTTAGACCACACTTGGGGTACTTTTTTAAAATTCGTTTATGGGATGTGGGCGTCACTGGCAAGGCCAGCATTTATTGCCCATCCCCAATTGCCCTTGAGAAGGTGGTGGTAAGCCGCCTTCTTGAACCGCTGCAGTCCATGTGGTGAAGGTACTCCCACAGTGCTGTTAGGTAGGGAGTTCCAGGATTTTTACCCAGTGGCAATGAAGGATCGGCAATATACTTCTAAGTCAGGATGGTGTGTGACTTGGAGGGGAACTTGGAGGTGGTGGTGTTCCCATGCCCTTCTAGGTGGAAGAGGTCACAGGTTTGGAAGCCTTGGAGAGTTGCTGCAGTGTACCTTGTAGATGGTACACACTGCAGCCACGGTACGCCGGTGGTGGAGGAGGGAGTGAATGTTTAAGGTGGTGGATGGGGTGCCGATCAAGTGGGCTGCTTTGTCCTGGATGGTGTCGAGGTTCTTGAGTGTTGTTGGAGCTGCACTCGTCCAAGCAAGTGGAGAGTATTCCAACACACTCCTGGCTTGTGCCTTGTAGATGGTGGAAAGGCTTTGGGGAGGCAGGAGGTGAGGCATTCGCCGCAGTATATCTAGCCTCTGACCTGCTCTTGTTGCCACAGTATTTATGTGGCTGGTCCAGTTAAGTTTCTGGTCAATGATGACCCCCTGGATGTTGATGGTGGGGGATTCGGTGATGGTAATGCCTTTGAATGTCAAGGTTAGACTCTCGCTTGTTGGAGATAGTCATTGCCTGGCACTTCTGTGGCGCGAATGTCACCTGCCACTTATCAGCCCAAGTCTGAACACCGTCCAGGTCTTGTTGCATGCGGGCATGGACTGCTTCATTATCTGAGGAGTTGTGAATGGCACTGAACACACTGCAGTCATCAGTGAACATCCCCATTTCTGACTTTTTGTTGGAGGGAAGGTCATTGATGAAGCAGCTAAAGATGGTTGGGCCTAGGACACTGCCCTGAAGAACTCCTGCAGCGATGTCCTGGGGCTGTGATGATTGACCTTCAACCACCACAACCATCTTCCTTTGTGCTAGGTATGACTCCAGCCGGTGGAGAGTTTTTCCCCGATTCCCATTGACTTCAGTTTCACTAGGGCTCCTTGATGCCACACCCGGTGAAATGCTGCCTATAGTTCTGGTCGCCATATCATAAAAAGGATAGAGGCACTGGAAAGGGTACAGAGAAGATTTACAAGGATGATACCAGAAGTGCAAGGGTATACATATCAGGAAAGGATGAACAGGCTGGGTCTCTTTTCTCTTGAAAAGAGAAGGCTGAGGGGTGACCTAATAGAGGTCTTTAAAATTGTGAAAGGTTTTGATAGAGTAGATACAGAGAGAATGTTTCCACTTGTGGGGAAGAGCATAACTGGAAACCATCAATATAAGATAGTCACCAAGAAATCCCAATAGGGAATTCAGAAGAAACTTCTTTACCCAAAGAGTGGCGAGAATGTGGAACTCGCTGATATACCTATCAATTCCTCCAATAAAAGGCGAAGAGTTACGAAGGTGACTAAAGGTTTTTATTGACTAAATAACAGCCCACTCTCGTGGGTGATCCGATCCAAGCAGGAGGAATACCAGCCAGTCGCTCACCTTTATACCTGGCCTGGTGGGTGGAGCCAAGGCGGAGTCGGCAGTGGTCATCCCAGGTATAGCAGTGTGGCAAGAGGCGACCTCGTACCGTGATACAATAGTGGTCAGTGATACAGTTATAACGAACAGTGGTGAACAGTGCTAACGATAGTGAACGTGGTTTACCACATTCACCCCTTGTTTAGAATTAAGTCCGGCGGGGTGAAGTGTACTACCAATTCTGGTAGGTCAGTCTGTCCGGAGGCTTCGTAAGCCTCTCCGATCGCCGCAGCGGTGGTGTTGCCTTATCCGGTGCTGGTGCCTTATCCGGTGTTGATGCTGGTGTTTGCGTGGTCGGCGAGGGCTCGTGGGGTTCCGGCATGCCGTCTACCTGGACTGAGGTTGGGGGGGGTGGTGGCGGTGTTTCCGGATCGGCTGAGGGTGCGAGGTCTCGTAGGGAGACAGTGTCCTCCCGCCCGTCTGGGTACGCCACGTAGGCGTACTGGGGGTTGGCGTGCAGGAGGTTCACCCTCTCGACCAGGGGGTCCGTTTTATGGGTCCTCACGTGTTTCCGCAGCCAGACCGGCCCCGGGGCGGTCAGCCAGGTTGGTAGAGTGGTTCCCGTAGTCGACTTCCTGGGGAAAACGAACATTCGTTCATGGGGGGTGGTGTTAGTGGCCGTGCAAAGTAATGACCGGATGGAGTGCAGCGCTGTCGGGAGGACTTCTTGCCAGCGGGAGGTTGGGAGGCCCTTAGACTTTAAGGCTAAGAGGACGGCCTTCCATACCGTCGCGTTCTCTCTTTCCACCTGACCGTTACCTCTGGGGTTGTAGCTGGTGGTCCTGCTTGCTGCAATACCTCTCTCTAGGAGGAATTGCCGGAGTTCCTCGCTCATGAAGGAGGAGCCCCGGTCGCTGTGTATATAGTTCGGGAACCCGAACAAGGCGAAGAGGGCATTCAGGCACTTAATGACCGTGCTACTGGTCATGTCGGGGCAGGGGAAGGCAAAGGGGAAGCGGGAGTACTCATCAACGATGTTGAGGAAGTACACATTACGGTCAGAGGACGGGAGGGGCCCCTTAAAGTCGATGCTCAGGCGCTCGAAGGGGCGGGTGGCCTTGATCAGGCTTGCTCGGTCCGGCCTATAGAAGTGCGGTTTGCACTCCGCACAGGTCTGGCAGTTCCTGGTCATGGTCCTGACCTCCTCGATGGAGTAGGTCAGGTTGCGGGCCTTAATGAAATGGTAGAGTCTGGTGACTCCGGGGTGGCAGAGCTGGTCGTGGAGGGTCTGAAGCCTATCGATATGCGCGCTGGCGCATGTCATTCGTGAAAGGGCATCAGGGGATTCGTTCAGCTTGCCTGGCCGGTACAAGATCTCATAATCGTAGGTGGAGAGCTCGATTCTCCATCTCAAAATCTTGTCATTCTTGATTTTGCCCTTCAGCTTGTTATTAAACATGAAAGCCACCGAACGCTGGTCGGTGAGGAGGGTAAATCGTTTGCCTGCCAGGTAGTGCCTCCAGCGCCGTACTGCCTCCACGATCGCCTGGGCCTCTTTCTCGACCGACGAATGTCGGATCTCGGGGCCCTGTAGGGTCCTTGAGAAGAAGGCCACTGGCCTCCCCTCCTGGTTTAGGGTGGCGGCTAAGGCGAAGTCGGAGGCGTCGCTCTCCACCTGAAAGGGGATGGACTCGTCCACTGCGTGCATCGTGGCCTTGGCTATGTCTCCCTTAATGAGGGAGAAGGCCGCGCACGCCTCCTCCGTGAGGGGGAAGGAAGTGGCTTTCAGGAGGGGTCTGGCTTTGTCCGCGTAATTGGGTACCCATTGGGCATAGTAGGCGAAAAGCCCCAGGGTTCTCCTAAGTGCTTTAGGGCAGTGGGGGAGGGGTAGCTCCATGAGGGGGCGCATTCTTTCTGGGTCGGGGCCGATGATTCCGTTCTCCACTACGCAGCCGAGGATGGCAAGGCGCGTGGTGTTAAACACGCATTTCTCCTTATTGTAGGTGAGGTTCAGCCGTACGGAGGAATTTCTCCAGATTCGCGTCATGTTCCTGCTGGTCGCGGCCGCAGATAGTGACGTTATCTAGGTAGGGGAATGTAGCCTGCAGTTCGTTCTGGTCAACCATCTGGTCCATCTCCCTTTGGAAGACCGAGACCCCATTAGTGACACCGAAGGGGACCCTAAGGAAGTGGTATAGGCGCCCATTCGCCTCGAAGGCGGTATACTGGCGGTCCTCAGGGTGGATAGGGAGTTGGTGGTAGGCCGACTTCAGGTCGATGGTCGAGAATACTTTATACTGTGCAATCTGATTGACCATGTCAGATATGCGGGGGAGGGGGTATGCGTCCAGCTGGGTATATCTGTTTATGGTCTGGCTGTAGTCGATGACCAGGCGGTTTTTATCGCCGGTCTTTACGACTACGACCTGGGCACGCCAGGGGCTGCTGCTCCCCTCGATAATGCCCTCTTTCAGGAGGCGCCGCACCTCAGAGCTAATGAAGGCTCTGTCCCCGGCGCTATACCGCCTGCTTTTGGTAGCGACGGGTTTGCAGTCAGGGGTAAGGTTAGCAAACAGAGAGGGTGGCGGGACCTTGAGGGTGGAGAGGCTGCAGGTGTTACGCGGTGGGCGGTTTAACGTTTGCTGGTTGTTGACTGTGAGTGGGGGGAGGGGTCCACCGTATGCTAGGGTTACGCTTTGGAGGTGGGATTGGAAGTCCAGCCCTAGTAGGACGGCAGCGCAGAGATGGGGGAGGACGAGGAGTTTAAAGTTTTTATACTCCGTGCCCTTAACCGACAGGGTCACGACACAGTAGCCGCTGATGTCCGTGGCGTGGGACCTCGATGCCATCGAGATTCGGCTGCGCGTTGGTAGGACAGAGAGGGAGTAGTGGCTCACCGTGTCTGGGTGGATGAAGCTCTCCGTGCTTCCGCTGTCGAACAGGCAGGTCGTGGCGTGGCCGTTCACTTTGATGTCCATCATTGACTTGGACAGATGGTGCGGGCGGGCTTGGTCCAGGGTGACGGAAGCTAGTGTGTAGCTGAGCGAGTCGTTGTCATCTGCGGGCGAGGCGGTCGGGCGTGGTGAGTAAAATGGCGTCTCCCACGAGGTAGGGCCCCATGAGGCACTATTGGGGTCGGTTGCCTTAATCAAAGATGGCCGCCCCCATGACTCATGTGTGGGGATGCTGGCCTCAGTTGCCCTAAACAAAGATGGCCGCCCCCATGACTCATGTGTGGGGATGCTGGCCTCAGTTGCCCTAAACGAAGATGGCCGCCCCCATAGTTCGCATGCGGCACTGCTGGCCTCTGAGGATCCGCTCCTGCAGGCCTTGGAGAAGTGGCCTTTCTTCAGGCAGGTTCTACATATGGAGTTCTTGGCTGGGCAGCGCGACCTCGGGTGCTTCTCCTGGCCACAAAAAAAACAGCCGGCGGCCCGATCGCGGATGCCCGATGTCGGGGCCGGTGCCGGGGGTGGCGGGGCCGGTCGGGTCCGGGACGCCGACGCAGAGGTAGGTCCCGGGGGCGGCGCTGGGAAGGGTGCTGTGGTAGGGGTCGGGCCCGAGTCCCAGGGTCGCGAGCAGTACCTGGTGAATGCTTCCTGATCTTGGTGGGCCACTTCCAGGGAGATAGCGAGGGCTTCAGCTTTTTCCATGCTGAGGTCTTTAGCTTCCAGCAGTCTTTGCCGTGAGTACTCGGACCGTAGGCCTTTCAGGAATGCGTCGCGGATATTATCTTCAGTATTTTCGGCTGCCGACACCGATTTAAAGTCACAGTTCCTGGCGAGTGCATATAGCGCCTGTGAGAATTCGGCTACTGATTCTCCTGGCTGTTGCGGCCGTGATCTTAGGAGGTGCCTAGCGTACATGTAGTTTACCGGGGTCCGGTACTTCTGTTTCAGCAGGTTGATGGCGGTCTCGTAGGTAGTCATGTCCTCGATGAGAGTGTATACTCTCGGGCTCAGTTGTGCCTGCAGGACACTTAGTTTGGATGCCTGAGGGACGCTGGATTCTCTCAGGTATGATTCGAAGCAGACCAGCCAGTGTTTAAAGTCTGCGGCTGAGTTTGCTGCTCGTGGGTTCAGGTCCAGGTACGGCGGTCTGAGGGCTCGCAGCCAAGCTGGCTGGTGTGGCTGTGCTCCTGGGAGCTGCGCTGGTGGCTCCTCCGCCGGTTGTGACTCGTTGTCGGACATCATTAAATTTAGTCAATAAAATTGATATACCTATCAATTCCTCCAATAAAAGGCGAAGAGTTACGAAGGTGACTAAAGGTTTTTATTGACTAAATAACAGCCCACTCTCGTGGGTGATCCGATCCAAGCAGGAGGAATACCAGCCAGTCGCTCACCTTTATACCTGGCCTGGTGGGTGGAGCCAAGGCGGAGTCGGCAGTGGTCATCCCAGGTATAGCAGTGTGGCAAGAGGCGACCTCGTACCGTGATACAATAGTGGTCAGTGATACAGTTATAACGAACAGTGGTGAACAGTGCTAACGATAGTGAACGTGGTTTACCACACTCGCTACCACAGGGAGTGGTTAAAGCGAATAGTATAGATGCATTTAAGGTGCGGCTAGACAAGCATATGAGGGAGAAGGGAATAGAGGGTTCTGCTGATAGATTTAGATGAGGAAAGACGGGAGGAGGCTCATGTGGAGCATGGACTGGTTGGGGCGAACGACCTGTTTCTGTGCCGTATATCCTATGTAATCCTTTGTATTCCCCATAGCAGAGAGGTCAATAACCAGGGGGCATAGATTTAAAGTAATTGGTAAAAGGGTTAGAGGGGAGTTGAGGAGATCTTTTTTCACCCAGAGTGTGGTGGGGTCTGGAACTCACTGCCTGAAAGGGTGGTTGAGGCAGAAACCCTCATCACATTTAAAAGGTACTTGGAAATGCACTTGAAGTGCTGTAACCTACAAGGCTACAGACCAAGAGCTGGAAAGTGGGATTAGGCTAGATAGCTTTCTTTCAGTTGGCACAGACACGATGGGCCAAATGGCCTCCTTCTGTACCGTAAATTTCTATGATAATTAGGAAATAAATCTTATTATAATTTATGTTTAAATTATAGTCAATTCTGTCATTAAACACATGTAAAATCCAAAAATGTACTCTGCCCAAGAGGCCATGTAATTGAACTTTAAAGTGTTAATTTAACTTTATATTTTGCAAATATTACTAAGAGAACTGTATTGGAACTCTGATATTAAAACATTTCTAGAACTAGTGGATATCCCATGGCTTTGTCCATGGACACAGGGTGAAGTGAATTTTCCTCAGTGCATCTGTGATCCTGTAGGAATGGGTATGGTCATCTGCAGCTGCTGGACTTTATGACGCTCCATCTAGTGGTAGAAGCTTGAAGCTGCGGCATGACTATCACAGAATGACAATGCTCAAATAAGGATTGCATGTCATACAAATTTACAACAGTATTATAGATATATAAATAGAAAAGCTCAAAAATTGTGCATGTTTCAGAATCCACAAGATTAAAATACCTTCCAGTTGAGACATAAATAGCCTCTTAATTCCTTTATAATCTGCTTTTTGGTCTCCTGTGCATATCATTTCTGTACCACCTTTTAATAACTATCACATTTTCATGTTTTGAGACGATATACACGCGTCAGCCTTGGCTCAGTGGTAGCACTATTACCTATGGGTTAGAAGATTGCGGGTTTACGTCCCACTCCAGAGTCATGAGCACATAATCTAGGCTGACACTCCAGTGCAGTGCTGAGGGAGTTCTTCTTCTTAGGCAGTCCCTTGGAACCGAGGATGACTTGCTGCCACACTAAAAATGAGTTCTCAGGTGACTGATGAGTCCAATGCGGGACCTGCAGTCTCGGTCACAGGTGGGGCAGATGGTGGTTGAAGGGGCGGGTGGGTAGTGTGCTTGGGTTGACGTGCGCTCTTTCCGCTGTTTGCACTTGGCTTCCGCTTGCTCCCGGCGAAGAGACTCGAGGTGTTTGCCGCCTTTCCGGATGCTTCTCCTCCACTTTGTGCGGTCTTGGGCCAGGGATTCCCAGGTGTCGGTGGGGATGTTGCACTTTTTCCAAATGGCTTTGAGAGTGTCCTTGAAGCGTTTCCTCTGCCCACCTGGGGCTCTCTTGCCGTGTCGGAGCGCCGTGCAGAGCGCTTGTTTTGGGAGTCTTGTATTGGGCAAGCGGACAATGTGGCCCGTCCATCAGAGCTGATCGAGCGTGGTCAGAGCTTCGATGCTGGGGATGTTGGCCTGAGCAAGAACACTGACGTTGGTGCGCCTATCCTGCCAATGGATTTGCAGGATCTTGCGGAGGCAGCGTTGGTGGTACCTCTCCAGTGCTTTGAGGAGCCTGCTGTACATGGTCCATGTCTCTGAAGCATACAGGAGGGCGGGTATCACTACTGCTCTGTAGACCATGAGCTTGATGCTGGGTTTGAGGTCCTGGTCTTCAAACACTCTCTTCCTCAGGCGACCAAAGGCTGCACTGGCACACTGATGGTGGTGTTGGACTTCATCATCAACGTCTGCCCTTGTTGACAGTAGGCTCCCGAGGTATGGAAAGTGGTCCACGTTGTCCAAGGCCTCGGCATGGATTTTGATAATCGGGGAGCAGTACTGTGTGGCGGGGGCAGGTTGGTAGAGGACCTTTGTCTTACGGATGTTTAGTGTAAGGCCTATGCTCTCGTACGCTTCGGTGAAGGTGTTGACGATGGTTTGGAGTTCGGCCTCAGAGTGTGCGCAGATGTAAGCGTCGTCTGTATACTGTAATTTGATGACAGAGGATGGGACGACCTTGGATCTGGACTGGAGGCGACGGAGGTTGAACAGTTTCCCATTTGTTCTGTAGATTAGCTCCACTCCAGCGGGGAGCTTACTGAGGGCGAGATGGAGTATTGCAGCCAGGAAGATCGAGAAGAGCATTGGTGCAATGACATAGCCTTGCTTGACCCCAGTCCGTACGTGAATTGGGTCTGTGATGGATCCGTTAGTTGGGATCACGGCTTGCATGTCGTCGTGAAGCAGGCAGAGGATGGTGACAAACTTTTGAGGGCAGCCGAATTTGAGGAGGACACTCCATAATCCCTCACGGTTGATGGTGTCGAAGGCCTTTGCAAGGTCAAAGAAGGCCATGTACAGCGGTTGGTGCTGTTCCCTGCATTTCTCGTAGTTGATGCGTGGTGAAGATCATGTCCATTGTGCCCCTTAGTGGGCGGAAACCACATTGTGACTCTGGGAGGAGCTCTTCAGCCACTGGGAGAAGGCAATTGAGGAGGATTCTTGATGACTTTCCCTGTGGCAGACAGCAGGGAGACTCCTCTATAATTACCGCAATCGGACTTGTCACCTTTCTTGATGATGGTCACGATTACAGCATCTGAGATCTCCTGGCATGCTTTCCTCCTTCCAAATAAGAGAAATGAGTTCATGTATTCGCGCCAATAATGCTTCTCTGCCATGTTTTAGCGACTCGGCGGGGATGCCATCTGCTCCGGAGGCCTTGTTGTTCTTCAGTTGTCGGGTGGCCTTTTCAACCTCATGCCGGGCTGGGGTTATGCTGAGGTGGTGGCGGGTAGCATGCTGCAGGATGGAGTTGAGGACACTCGCGCCGAAGACAGCATCTCGGTTAAGGAGATCTTCGAAGTGCTCCTTCCAGCGGGCACTGACTGCCTCTCTGTCCTTGATGAGTACCTCTCCATTCTTGGCCCACAGTGGGAGTGCTGCACTGTCGGAGGTGCCATCTTTCAGATGAGACGCTAAACCGAATCTGCCCGCTCTAGTAGATGTAAAAGATCCCATGGCACTATTTGAAGAGGAGCAGGGGAGGTTTCCCCCAGTGTCCTGAACAATATTCATCCCTCAACCAACATCACTAAAACAGATTATCTGGTCATTATCTTATTGCTGTTTGTAGGACCTTGCTAGGTGCAATTTGACCGCGTTTTCCTACATTGCAACAGTGACTATACTTTTTTTTTTTATAAAAGTACTTCATTGGCTGTAAAGTGCTTTGGGACATCCTGAGGTTGTAACAATTATTACTATATAAATGCAAGTTATTTCATTTTATATTTTTTTAAATGACTACATAGAGCATAGAGATATAACAGAATCTCTGGAATCAGATAAAATTTGCAAATCATCTCACAACATACAATGTTATCTGAAGCCCCAAATTAATCTAGATCCTTATTATTGACATCCAAACATGCTAAATTTAAGACTAACATTAGAAAATTACAAAATTTTTATATACACTGCATGTTATGAATTTGATTTTTTGGTCAATGTTGCTTCAGGGTGCTTCCAGCTGTTAGTTATTTTTCAATTAATTACATTAAAATTTGCATTAATTCTTTTCAAAGTTTGTTACAACTGTTGAAGATCCAAAGTTAAGATCTGAACCCTCTGAAATACCAGACACGAAAGCGCACACACTCACATCCTCTATGTAAAAAAATTACAATACCTTGTCCCATGTGAGAAGGCTTCTGTGAAATGATGTGTCCAGCACTGTCCAATGTATACTGTGTACTCACTTCATCAGCAGTAGTCTTAGTGGTGACAATAGCCTTGGAAAAAGAAAAATGAAGCTGAATGGCATTTTATATTGTAAAACCTTTACAGGAATATTGAAGGCAATCCCCAATAACTCTGAGTAAATGCACTGCCTAGTGTAGTCCTGTACTAAGCAGACCAGGAGGGTCCCAGGTTTAATGGCTGGTTAATGCCAAATTGTGGGAATGTGTGTTGCAAGTAGCCTCAGTGTTCCTGGGTTAGAAAAAAGGATTTAGCTAGCAGTCCTGTCCTGATCACTATTCACTATGAAAAGCATGTGAAGGTCATGTGAAGTAGGATCAGGCTCAACTGTTAAGTACCACTGCCCCAGTCAAACAGCCTGCCAACACTAGCTGTCTAGTCTCACACATGAAGAATGTTGCCCGAACAAAGTGCCAGAGCGCCTGCGGGACTGGACCCCGGCACGAGTCGGCACCTGCGGGACTGGGCCCCGGCACCTGCGGGACTGGGCCCCGGCACCTGCGGGACTGGGCCCCGGCACCTGCGGGACTGGGCCCCGGCACCTGCGGGACTGGGCCCCGGCACCTGCGGGACTGTGACCCAGCACGAGTCGGCACCTGCGGGACTGAACCCCAGCACGAGTCGGCATCTGCAGCACTGTACCCCAGCACGAGTCAGTACCTGCAGCACTGTGACCCCAGCACAAATCTGTATCTGTGCGACTGTACCTCAGCACAAGTCAGCGACTTGAGCATCTGTGGGACTTAACCCCATCATGACAACACGTTGACTGTACCCGTGGGGCTATACCCCATCTGGGGTCAGCATTTGCAAGACTGTACCCCAGCATGAGTTAGTACCCTGCAAAGAGAATATTGGATGGAGGAAGGAGTAGAAATATTCAAGATACATTTTAATCTCTTACCTGCTTCGGCTAAGATTTGACTTTTTTTAAACTCGGCAGAGGCAGAAGTTCCTTAAAAAGGATACACGGCCTAAAATACTGTTGTAACTTACAATGGGTTCACAAATGACTTCAATTATTCCCAGGTTACACAGAATGTGCAATAACTCTTCAACCGTTTGAAAGCACTCAGAGGCTTCCACATGCCAGTGAGCTACTATTTCCAACAACTTGTGTGGCTGCTCATCATTTGCTTTAGTAAGAAAATGAGTTTAGTGGAAAGTTAGCAATAGCTTGGAAACAATGTCACAGAAATTCGGGTCCCGACGCGCGAGTACGCAAGGGGTACTCACGCGTAGGCCCAACAAAAGTGCCGGTTTCGTGCATGGGAAACCGGAACTTCCGTTCCCCTGAAAGAAGGGGTTAAGAGGTGGAACGCGTGCGCGGGAGAGGCAGCGCGTGCGCATTGAACTTATGGTTTTTTTCCAGGTTTCTCCGGGAAGGTAAGTCTCCAGAAATTAGACATGTAAAAAGCAGTCGCAAGGCCTGCTTTTAACAAGGTAAGTGGTGAATTAATTAAAATTAAAACATTTTTCCACAGGTTTATTATTTTTATATACTTTAAAGAAAGGCAAGTTTATTTTTAGCCCCGTTAGAAAATGTAACTAATTTTTTCAAAAATTTAAATTGTTTAAAATAGTTATTTCATGTAATTTATAGTTATTATAAAAATGTGATGCTTTTTTAAAAATTTATTTGACGTTTTAGTGATTTTTGGGGCTTATAGTATTTATAGGTTTGACAGCTCTTCCTGTCAAACTTATGAATGAAGCATTCCCTGCTGCCATTGGCTCTCCATGGCCCACGTGATCCCAGGGGACGCATCGAACTAACTGCGCCCCTGGGATACGCAAGCACTGCGCACCAGCAGCTGGACCAGGCCCCGGATCGGAATCCCACGCGGGCCCACAGCTCAAAGACCGGCGCGCTAGTTAAGTGCAGGTCGGGGGCTTGCAGCCGCGGGAAGCCCCCGACCCGAATTTCTGGGCCATTATCTTGGTCATCAAAATAGACATACTGTTCCATACAAATAAAAACAGGCTTTCAAAACTTTATTTAGGTTATAATTTTGAACTTTATTGAACCCCCACAAAAAAGACCCATCTAAAATAAAATAAGCCATGTAAGAAGATAAACATGTATTGATTAAGAAATTCCTTAATAATTAAGATTCCATCTCTGTTAGTAATTTTAAGAGAGGACCGGTGAAAAAAAATGAAAGAAATACAAAAAAAAAATATTATGCTAGCATGTGCTTTTTTGGGCAAAATTCCCAAGCTAAACTTCCCGTGGAAAATTTCCGGAAACTTTCCATCCCTTCGCAACCCTAGTACAAACAAAGGAGTGCACTAACAAATAGGGTCCAGGTAAGAAAAAATAAAAATAAGACAAATAGGGCCATAATACAAAAAAAATTAAGATGTCTAAAAATGTTAAAAAGACAAATCTAAAGGCATTGTATCTGAATGCATGAAGCATTCGTAATAAGGTAGACGAATTAACAGCACAAATAGATGTAAACGGATATGATATAATTGCGATTATGGAGACATGGCTGCAGGGTGACCAAGGCTGGGAGCTGAATATCCAAGGATATTCGATATTTAGGAAGGACAGGTGAAAAGGAAAAGGAGGTGGGGTGACCTTGTTAGTAAAGGATGAAATCAGAGCAATAGTGAGAAAGGATATTGGCTCAGAAAATCAAGATGCAGAATCAGTCTGGGTGGAGCTAAGAAGCACCATGGGGCAGAAAACATAGGTGGGAGTTGTCTATAGGCCTCCAAACAGTAGTGGTAATGTAGGGGATGGCATAAACAGGAAATTAGAGAAGCATGTAACAAGGGTACTACAGTAATCATGGGTAACTTTAATCTACATAGAGACTGGTCAAACCAAATTAGCAATAATACTGTGGAGTGTGTACAAGATGGTTTTTTAAACCAGTACGTTGAGAAGCCAACTAGGGAACAGGCTATCCTAGGTTGGGTATTGTGCAATGAGAAGGGGTTAATTAATAATTGTGTTGTGCGGGGTCCTTTAGGGAAGAGTGACCATAACATGATAGAATTCTTCATTAAGATGGAAAGCGAAGTAGTCCAATCCGAAACTAGGGTCCTAAATCTAAACAAAGGAAACTACGATGGTATGAGGATGAGTTGGCTATGATAGATTGGGGAGCTTCATTAAAAGGCATGACGGTGGATAGGCAATGGCTAACATTTAAGGAACAAAGGCATGAATTGCAACAGTTATACATTCCTTTCTGGCGCAAAAACACAAAGGGAAAAGCGGCCGAACCATGGCTAACAAAAGAAATTAAGGATAGTATTAGATCCAAAGAGGAGTCATATAAAAAGTTGCCAGAAAAAGTAGCAAGCCTGAGGATTGGGAGCAGTTTCGAGTTCAGCAAAAAAGGACCAAGAGATTGATCAAGAGGGGAAAAAGAGAGTAAACTTGCAAGGAACATAAAAGCAGATTGTAAAAGCTTCTACAAGTATGTAAAAAGAAAGATTTGAGAAAACAAATGTAGGTCCCTTACAGTCAGAAACGGGAGAATTTATAATGTGGAAACAAGGAAATGGCAGAGCAATTAAACAATTACAGTACTTTGATTCTGTCTTCACGGAAGAGGACATAAATAACTTCCCTAAATGCTAGGGAACCAAGGGTCTAGTGAGAAGGAAGAATTAAAGGAAATTAGTAAAAAAAAGTGCTGGAGTAATTAATGGGACTGAAAGCCGATAAATCCCCAGGGCCTGATAATCTGCATCCCAGAGTACTAAAAGAGGTAGCCATGGAAATAGTGGATGCATTGGTTGTAATCTTCCATAATCTATAGAATTTTGGAACAGTTCCTGCAGATTGGAGGGTGGCAAATGTAACACCACTATTTAAAAAAGGAGGGAGAGAAAACAGGGAACTACAGACCGGTTAGCCTAACATTAGTAGTAGGGAAAATGCTAGAGTCTATTATAAAGGATGTGATAACAGGAGAGAATATCAACAGGATTAGACAAAGTCAACATGGATTTATGAAAGGGAAATCGTGTTTGACAAACCTACTGGAGTTTTGTGAGGATGTAACTGGTAGAATAGATAAGGGAAAACCAGTGGATGTGGTGTATTTGGATTTTCAGAAGGCCTTTGATAAAGTCCCACATAAGAGGTTAGTATGCAAAATTAAAGCACATGGGATTGGGGGTAATATACTGGCATGGATTGAAAATTGGTTAACAGACAGGAAACAGAGAGTAGGAATAAATGGGTCTTTTTCGGGGTGGCAGGCGGTGACTAGTGTGATACAGCAGGGATCAGTGCTTGGGCCCCAGCTATTCACAATATATATCAATGATTTGGATGAGGGAACCAAATGTAATATTTCCACGTTTGCTGATGACACTAAACTGGGTGGGATTGTGAGTTGTGAGGAGGATGCAAAGAGGCTTCAAGGCGATTTAGACAAGTTGAGTGAGTGGGCAAATACATGGCAGATGCAGTATAATGTGGATAAATGTGAAGTTATCCACTTCGGTAGGAAAAACAGAAAGGTAGGAGTATTATTTAAATGGTGCTAGATTGGGAAATGCTGATGTACAAAGGGTCCTGGGTGTCCTTGTACACTAGTCACTGAAAGCAAACATGCAGGTGCAGCAAGCAGTTAGGAAGGCAAATGGTATGTTGGCCTTCATTGCAAGAGGATTTGAGTACAGGAGCAAGGATGTCTTACTACAGTTATACAGGGCCTTGGTGAGACCACACCTGGAGTACTGTGTGCAGTTTTGGTCTCCTTACCTAAGAAAGGATATACTTGCCATAGAGGGAGTGCAGTGAAGGTTCTCCAGACTGATTCCTGGGATGGCAGGACTGTCGTATGAGGAGAGATTGGGTCGACTAGGCCTGTATTGACTAGAGTTTAGAAGAATGAGAGGGGATCTCATTGAAACGTATAAAATTCTGACAGGGCTAGACAGACTGGATGCAGGGAGGAGGTTTCCCCTGGCTGGGGGTTCTAGAACGAGGGGTCACAGTCTCAGGATACGGGGTAGGACATTTAGGACTGAGATGAGGAGAAATTTCTTCATTCAGAGGGTGGTGAACCTGTGGAATTCTCTACCACAGAAGGCTGTGGTGTCCAAGTCACTGAATATATTTAAGAAGGAGATAGATAGATTTCTAGACACAAAAGGCATCAAGGAGTATGGGATGAGAGCGGGAATATGGTATTGAGATAGAGGATCAGCCATGATCATATTGAATGGCGGAGCAGGCTCAAAGCGCCGAATGGCCTACTCTTGCTCCTATTTTTCTGTTTTCTAGGGGATCGGCTTGTAATTTAATAATTGTTTCAAATCAAACATCAAAGTTTCGGAATGGCAAGATACCCCTCCGGTGTGGAGTCTCACTCAACAGGACCGCAGATTGGAGAAACAGGTATGGAAGTCAATTCATGGCAATCCTAATTTTCTGGTCATTTACTTTAATGGTTGAAAAATCAAGAGCATTACTGTTGTCTGATCTGCACTTCCGTCAGGCAAGACTGTCAGGAATAGAGGCTCATAATTTTTGCATTTATTGTATTAAACCTGTGGCATCCATGAACCTTGAATCAAAATTGTTTTAATCAGAGAATTGCATCAGTGCTTTATAACTGACAGGCAAGAAAGAAAGAAAGACTTGCATTTATATAGCGCCTTTCATGACCACCGGACATCCCAAAGCACTTTACAGCCATTGAAGGACTTTTTGAAGTGTAGTCACTGTTGTAATGTAGGAAATGCGGCAGACAATTTGCGCACAGCATCCCAGAAACAGCAATGTGATAATGACCAAATAATCTGTTTTAATGATGTTAATTGAGGGATAAATATTGGCCAGGACACTGGGGATAACTCCCCTGCTCTTCTTCGAAATAGTGGCATGAGATCTTTTACGTCCACCTGAGAGAGCAAATGGGGCCTCGGTTTAACATCTCATCCAAAAGACAGCACCTCCGATGGTGCAGCACTCCCTCAGTACTGCACTGGAATGTCAGCCTAGATTGTTGTACTCATGGCTCTGGAGTGGGACTTGAACACAACCTTCCGACTCAGAGGTGAGGGTGCTACCAACTGAGCCATGGCTGACACAGGTGGTGCAATGAGTGGAATAATACATTTTGTCATACTAGGAACTGTTGTGCATCTCCTTGGGGTTAGCTCAGGAGCAGTCATCAAAAAGACCTTGTAATGGTTCCCTGCTTACACTCCAAACCAGGAAGTGGTGCTTCACACTACAGAAACAGTACCTTAGACTGCTGCTAATCTATAGATACCAGTATGTGTATACTGCTTTGCACAGCTGGCAGTCCTAGTTATATTGCTGGCTGCTCCTCACATTGAGCTCAATGGCAAAGAAGTACTGGGCATACATGCTTGGACACATGTAGAGGTCGACTCTCTGGGTAACTAATCCTTAATGTTACTAGAGCGCAAGCAATTGCATTGCTTCTCTCATGTGTATTAAAGAGAGTCAAAAGGTTATTTTCAAAATATGACAGCACCAGGATTTAATTTTTTTTTTTAATTCATTGATGGGATGTGGGCGTCGCTGGCTGGCTAGGCCTGCATTTAGTGTCCATCCCTAATTGCCCTCGAGAAGATGGTGGTGAGCCGCCTTCTTGAACCGCTGCAGTCCATATGGTGTAGGTACACCCACAATGCTGGGTGTACCTACACCATATGGGAGTTCCAGGATTTTGGCCCAGCGACAGTGAAGGAACGGCAATACAGGTCCAAGTCAGGATGGTGTGTGGCTTGGAGGGGAACTTGTAGGTGGTGATGTTCCCATGCGTCTGCTGCCCTTGTCCTTCTAAGTGGTAGAGGTCGCGGGTTTGGAAGGTGCTGTTGAAGGAGCTTTGGCGAGTTGCTGCAGTGCATCTTGTAGATGGTACACACTGCAGCCACAGTGCGCCAGTGGTGGAGGGAGTGAATGTTGAAGGTGGATGGAGTGCCAATCAAGCGGGCTGCTTTATCCTGAATGGTGTCGAGCTTCTTGAGTGTTGTTGGAGCTGCACTCATCCAGGCAAGTGGAGAGTATTCCATCACACTCCTGACTTGTGCCTTGTAGATGGTGGAAAGGCTTTGGGGAGTCAAGAGGTGAGACACTTGCCGCAGAATTCCCAGCTTCTGGCCTGCTCTTCTAGCCACAGTATTTATATGGCCGGTCCAGTTCAGTTTCTGATCAATGGTAACCCCCAGGATGTTGGTAGTGGGGGATTCAGCGATGGTAATGCCATTGAATGTCAAGGGGAGATGGTTAGAGTCTCGCTTGTTGGAGATGGTCATTGCCTGGCACTTGTGTGGTGCGAATGTTACTTGCCACTTGTCAGCCCAAGTCTGAATGTTGTCCAGGTCTTGCTGCATATGGACACGGACTGCATCAGTATCTGACGAGTCTCGAATGGTGCTGAACAGTGTGCAATCATCAGCGAACATCCCCACTTCTGACCTTATGATGGAGGGAAGGTCATTGATGAAACAGCTGAAGATGGTTGGGCCTAGGACACGGCCCTGAGGAACTCCTGCAGTGATGTCATGTGATTGAGATGAATGACCTCCAACAACCACAGCCAACTTCCTTTGTGTTAGGTATGATTCCAACCAATGGAGAGTTTTCCCCTTGATTCCCATTGACTTCAGTTTTGCTAGGGCTCCTTGATGCCACACTCGATCAAATGCTGCCTTGATGTCAAGGGCAGTCACTCTCACCTCACCTCTTGAGTTCAGCTCTTTTGTCCATGTTTGGACCAAGGCTGTAATGAGGTCAGGAGCTGAGTGGCCCTGGCGGAACCCAAACTGGGTGTCAGTTAGCAGGTTATTGCTGAGTAAGTGCCGCTTGATAGCACTGTCGACGACACCTTCCATCACTTTGCTGATGATTGCGAGTAGACTGATGGGACGGTAATTGGCCAGATTGGATTTGTCCTGCTTTTCGTAGACAGGACAAACTTGGGCAATTTTCCACATTGCCGGATAGTTACATTACAACCGGTGTGAACTTTTCATAGAACGATACAGCACAGGAGGCCATGCGGCCCATTGTGCCCATGCCAACTCTTTGAAAGAACGATCCAATTTTCCAATTAGTCCCACTTCCCTGCTCTTTCCCCATAGCCCTGCACATTTTTCATCCCTCCCATGCAGGAAGCAACTGTTTTTTTTCTTGGTGTCTTTTGATAGCCGCACAACTAAAAATGCCAATTTTGTAGAATGAGGGAACTGAATTTCTTAGCAATTCATAGTGCCACAAGTTGGCACCCTGACACACTACACCACAGCATAAGTTAATTGTTAGTTTGTTGATAATCAACACCCTGAATTGCTACCAAAGCAATCTGAATGTGGCAGCCTTGATAGTGTTCAATAAACTATCAGTTTCTTACCTCAGACACAGCACAGATAGAACCCAAAGCTTCACCACGAAATCCATACGTTGCTAGAGCTTCCAAGTCCTCATGATGACTGATTTTAGACGTGTAATGTTTGAGTCCCATGACAGGGGTATCAACAGCTTTGATTCCATCGCCATTGTCTCGTACTTCTATCTTGTCAAACCCATTGTTTTCCTGTTTCATATACAGACAAGAGGCATGAATGGTTATTTTAACTTTACTATAAATTTAAATTTTACTATAAATTTAAATTAAGTTTATCAAGAATAGATGCAAAACCCGCTTCAAATGCAGCAAATGAGTCCTGGTTACAAAGTACTCAACAACCAAACAGCTTACTAGACTAATAGTGAAGACTTTTAATACCAAAAAGATACACCACAAAAGAGAATGCTGCAATGCACATGTGTATCTCATGTGAATATTCAGTATAATGAATAAACTTGCAGGAGACATCACTAAATTCTGGACCAATATCCCATTTTGCATTTGAGTGTACTTGGGAGACAAGATGGAGAACACTCAGTTCAAGCATAATTGCTGCACGTAGAGAACAGTAAATGTGTGGAATAGCCTACCAGGAGAGGCAGTGAAAATAGGGAATTAAAGAAGTTTTATGAGGGTGATGGATAAATGTTTGGTGGATAGGACTACTGAAAGACATCAAAGGTGAGGTGGGATAAAACGTCTGTGACCTTTGAGACCAGCCAATTAGTTGGAGATGGTTGCTTCCAGTCCTCTGTTGTCTTATCTTCCCAAGGAAATTGGGATATACCCAGCGAGGGGGGGTGGAATTAGCTTAAGTCTGCCTATTAAGGCGTTATGAGTTACCATGCTCCCCAAGAATGCGCTTGATTGCCCGAGGAGCCGGTGAGGAATTTCTACTAATTGAAATTGACCACAGGTTTTTCTTTGTCTCACCCAGGTGCCTAACGTGTGGGTGGGTGGTGGCCAAGACGTCACCATCTAATGGATAGGGTGAACTTGGTTCCAAGCTGCAAGTGTGGTGTACCAGGCACAAAATCCTGAAAACAGTAGTGGGGCAAAGAGCAGTAGATGTGGCTGCGATGCTATCACACTGTACAATCTTCTTCTTCTTAGGCAGTCCCTCGGAACCGAGGATGACTTGCTTCCACATTAAAAATGAGCTCGCATGTGACTGATTAGTCCAATGCGGGACCTACAGTCTCTGTCACAGGTGAGGCAGACGGTGGTTGAAGGGGCGGGTGGGTGGGGTGCTTGGGTTGACATGCGCTCCTTGTGCTGCCTGCACTTGGTTTCCGCTTGCTCCCGGCGAAGAGACTCGAGGAGTTCGGCGCCTTCCCGGATGCTTCTCCTCCACTTTGTGCGGTCTTGGGCCAGGGATTCCCAGGTGTCGGTGGGGATGTTAAAGTTCAAGGAGGCTTTGAGGGTGTCCTTGAAGCGTTTCCTCTGCCCACCTGGGGCTCTCTTGTACCACCTACAATACTAGGTGGTACAGTAACATCCAACACACTAGTGGCATTAATCATCGGATTTATTATGACAGATCTTGTGTCATACAAAAAACACTGAAAGGCCATAACTAGGCACTTTTCTAGAACAAAGATTCAGTTAAAGAAAAATATTAATTTATTGTAATTCCTTAATAATTGATAAATGTAAGGTATCAAATATTAGGATATACTTGTTCCTGTGGGTGATACCAGCAAAGGCACTGGAATCTCATTGATCACCTATTATTCTTAGGAGGTCATCGAGTTCATAAGGTTACAAATATTTTAATATGTCATTTTATTTTCACTGGTGTTCAGTATCAATGCGAAGGATTGTACAGATGACATTATAGTATTGGAGTCAATTGCATAAATCATATTTTGACAAAATAACCTACAAAGTGCAATCTACAAATTTCTTTGATGCTGCATTCAGAGTTGGTAAGTAATAAAAACAGCCAAATTCAATGATAAAATAATGATTGTTCAAACATTAATTACTAACCACTGAGTTAGTATTTCTGACTTATAGAAATTTTTCTCAACTTAACTTGGAAAATAATATACATTTTTAGTAAACCTTCTCTAATAAAGCTAACAATCTAGACATACATGCTACAAAACCTGGTTTTCACTACCTATAGGAATGGAATTCTCCATAAATATGTTCACACAAGGTCTCAGAGAACTCAAGTAATGGTGTCATTACTGGAATCTTATTGAAAAGATCTGGTACAATTCCTACTAATTTTAGGCACTTTCCAAATGTCAGTACATGAACTAATTTGGGACAGCACTCTGGGGGAAGAAAAGTGGGTTTTTTTTGTCAATCACTTTCATTTCTACATACACAGAATTTTGTGATTTTTGCTGAGCTAAAATGAATCTTGACTGGGAAAATAAAAGCAATGCCACTTACTAATTTTACTTCAATGCTTGTTGCATTAGCATCCAAGGAGTTTTCCACAAGCTCCTTCACTACATTAACAACGGAGGATATTGTCTGAGAGCTCGAAAGAAGTCGAACAGTGTCCGGTGGTAGCTGCTGCATGTTGACTTACCGAACCAACTCAAGCCTGTAATAAGATGTATTGGTTACAAGAAAATATGGGTAGCTGATGCAGAAATTATTCTCCTTCTCCCATTATACTGGCAGTAAAGTTCCATTCATTGCTAATCTACTCTTGTTGAGAACACAAATCATTTTGTGAACACAGAACTGGTTCCTCTGCTCATCATTGAGCCCCAGTTATAGGCTAGAAGGAACCCAGAGCAAAATACAGATAATAGAGGTATAAGTACACAGCAACATTTACGTGCTGAAATTACCCCCACTGTATTAAAACATTGCAATTCCTTCTCAGTAGATGGAGTTACAAACTTTAGAAATAAGTACTTAAAGTTTTTTTCATCTACAGGCCAAGAGAACCAGGTTTACAGCTGTAGCTTTAATTAGCAGCTGTGGAACAAGGCATTCTGTGAGAGAAATTGATTTGCAAAATTTTTCCTTATGTTTATTGATCATTACAAAATATTTTTTGCCAGTTTTGCTAGCCAGGAGCATGGCAAGTAAGCTATGTGGAGAGACTAGAGAAGCTGGGATTGTTGTCCTTAGAATAGAGACGATTAAGGGGAGATTTTAAAAGAGGTGTTTAAAATTATGAAATGTTTTGATAGAGAAAATAAGCAGAAACTGTTTCCACCGGCAGGAGGGTCAGTAACCAGAGGACACAGATTTAAGCTAATTGGCAAAAGTACCAGATGCGAGATGAGGAGAAATCTTTTTCGCAGTGAGTTATGATCTGGAATGCACTGTTTGAAAGGAAGCAGATTCAATAGTAACTTTCAAAAGGGAATTGGATATATACTTGAAAAGCAAAAAGAAACTGCAGGGCTATGGGGAAAGAGCAGGGAAGTGGGACTAATTGGGTAGCTCTTTCAAAGAGCCGGCAAAGGCATAGTGGGTCAAATGGCCTCCTTCAGTCCTGTAGGATTCTAATTTGCTCCCAGGTTACTGAAGCTAATTATCTGCTGTATCGTGTGCAACGGGGCTGGATCTTCTAACTTTACTTCCCTCCCCATGGGTGGGGGTGAAAAAATTTCTTGCTCCCATTTGGCACCTTCCTTGATATAATGAATTAATCTAATTTCAGGTTATGAGATATAGCCAGTGTGAACATACATTTCACACACTCTGCAAAATGAAATATGAAAAAAGATTACAATACATGCCAGCCACATGATGGTGAGACAACTCCATCCAACTGTCTCATCTGGTTGGCATTGCTCATTTATTTTCCTAATACTGCATTATTTCTCTCTAAAGTTATTCACAGAGGTTCATTTCCACTGGCTATTCCAGCACTTTGAGAACTGTATGCAGTTTCACAACTTGTTTAGGAGAAGCAATTTACTGTAATTAATTATAAGCCGGTATAAACCTCAGCTAAGTAGATACATTCTCTTTCTACTCCTCCAACCAAACCAGTAACACTCCACATGCTATAAAATGTTGAGTGGAGCCTATTTAAGATTAATTCTAGTTTACTTTACCTGACAATAGATATTACTTCACTCAGTAATCAATGCAAGGATTTGTTTTACAAACAGACAGTTTTTGAACAGACTATATGTGGCCTTTTTAAGCTGGAGATGTGCAAATATAGGTTGCAACTCATAACAACTGGTCACTGTTGATAGATTATCTAGATTCACTATTTATTACTGACTTTTTTCAAAATATGCTGAAGATGTTTAGTGTAAATTTAAAAACTATTACACCCACCCTCTCTCAAATCACTACATGAATAGGAGACTGTGAACCATCGGAGATGGAGTTCAATGTGGGAAAAGTGCGAGGTCATCCACTTTGGGTCTAAGAAAGGTAGATCAGAGTATTTCCTAAATGGCAAGAAGCTAGGAACAGTGAATGAGCAGAAAGATTTAGATGTCCAAGTACAGAAATAATTTCAAAGGCTAATGGATGTTGGCCTTTATCTCAAGAGGGATGGAAGTTCTGTTACAGCTGCAGAGAGCTCTGGTTAGACCCCATCTGAATTACTGCAGTAAGCTCTGGGAACCACACCTCAGGAAGGATATATTGGCCTTGGAGTGGGTGAAGCAGATTCACCAGAATGATACTGGAGCTAAAATGAGGACAGGTTGCATAGACTAGGCTTGTCTTCCATTAAATATAGATTAACGGGTGATCTAATTGAAGTGTTTATGATTAAAGGATTTGGTATGGTAGAGAGAAACTATTTCCTCTGGTGGGAGAGTCCAAAACAAGGGAGGCATAACCTTAAAATAAGAGCTAGGCCGTTCAGGGGTGATGTCAGAAAACACTTCTTCACACAAAGGAAATCTGGAACACTTTCCCCAAAATGCTGTTGAGGATAGGTCAATGGAAAATTTCAAAATTGAGATTGATATTTTGTTAGGCAAGGGTATTAAGGGTTACGGAACCAACCCGGGTAGGGGAGTTAAGATACAGATCAGCCATGATCTAATTGAATGGCTGAATAGGCTCGAGGGGCTGAATAGCCTACTCAAAGTTCCTATGTGCACTTCCAGTAAATCTTAGCAAAGCAATAGTCAAAGCTGTTGGTTTGTTTAATTCTCGTTGACACGGTTATTGTTTTAATGAAATTATTTTTTTTCCAGAAAGATCCTGTTCATATAGGGATTAGATTGATAAGACAGTGGTACAGGAATGAAGGCAGATTGCTATTTTAAATGGGATTTAATTTTTGGACTGTACCATTTCATAACCCATGAAGCATGACCGTGCAGACCTGAGCGGGAGCTGTGGCAGCAGCGTAGAGGGAGCGGAGCGGAGCGGACCTGAGCGGGAGCTGTGGCAGCAGCGTAGAGGGAGCGGAGTGGAGCGGCAACCTAACAACAAAAGGAGTGACGTCACAGGACTGCAGGGAGGTGATTGGGGTGAGTATTACAGCTCTTTTGGTCTCTAGGTTAGGTAAGTGGATTAAATTCAGAACTGGGAGAGTATTAACTACCATAACCTTATTAATAACTTAAACTAAATTAACTAATTCAAACTAAAATAATCATTTGAATAAAAATTGTAACTAATTATTTAAATAAAATACGGTTAGATAGAGATGGCAGTGCAGGAGGTGTGTTGTAACTGCAGCATGTGGGAGCTGGTAGAGACCAATGAGATCCTAAACAACCACATCTGCAGTAAGTGCCTGCAGCTCAAGGAACTTCGGCTCAGAGTTGTTGAGCTGGAGTCCGAGCTGCAGACATTGCGATGCATCAGGGAGGGGGAAGAGTTACCTGGACACTTTGTTCCAGGAGGCAGTAACACCCCTTAGGTTAAGTAGTATTTTAGAGTTGGTCAATGGTAAGGGACAGGAGGGTGTGACTGCGAGTCAGGAAGGTATGGGGACCCAGGATATAGTGCTGGAGCAGCCTCAGCCCAAAGGTATGAGGTACTTGCTACCTGTATGGATGAGAACAATGATTGCAGGGAGGATGGGCAAACTGACCACAGCACCATGGTACAGGAGGCCATTCAAGTGGGGGGGGGGGGGGGGGGGGAGTAAAAAGGAATGTGGTAGTGGTAGGTGACAGTAGACACGGGGATAGATACTGTTCTCTGCAGCCGTGACAGGGAGTACCAAAGGCTGTGTTGCCTGCCCGGTGAGGGTTAAAGACATCTCCTCGCGGCTGGAAAAGAACTTGGAGTGGGAGGGGGAGGATCCAGTTGTCGTGGCCCATGTAGGAACCAACGACATAGGTAGAACTAGGAATGAGGTTCTGCTGAGAGAGTTTGAGGAGTTGGGGTCCAAATTAAAAAGCAGAACCTCAAAAGGTAATAATCTCTGGATTGTTACCTGAGCCACGTGCCAATTAGCATAGGGATAAGCAGATTAGAAGGTTAAATGCGTGGCTGAAAGAGTGGTGTGGGAGGCAGGGGTTTCGCTTCATGGGCCACTGGCACTAGTACTGGGGGAAGAAGTAGCTGTTCCATTGGGGGCTGGAACCAGTGTCCTGGCAAATCGAATAACTAGGGCAGTAGACAGGGCTTTAAACTAATGAAGTGGGGGTGGGAAGATTCAGGAAAGAGCAAATATAAAAGCAGCAAGGGAAATGTCAAGGCTCTAGAGCAGAGCAGAGTTTTGGGTAAAAATAAGCAGAGTGGGTCAGGAAGGGACAGAGAGAGTAACAAAGGTAATAAGGTATCAGTGATTAAGGTGACATCAGGGAAAGATAGAAAAAGGTCAAAGCTAAAGGCACTATATCTGAATGCGCGAAGCATTCGCAACAAAATAGATACAATTAACAGCACAGATAAAAATGAATAGATTTGATTTAATAGCCGTTACGGAGAAGTGGTTGCAAAGTGACCAAGGTTGGGAACTAAATATTCCAGGATACTTAACTTTTAGGATAGGCAAAATGGAAAAGGAGGAGGGGGGAGCCCTGGTAATAAAGGATGGGATAAAGACAGTAGAGAGAAAGGATCTTGGCTCGGAAAATCAAGAAGTAGAATCAGTTTGGGTGGAGATAAGAAACAGCAAGGGGCAGAAAACATTGATGGGAGTTGTTTATAGGGCCCCAAACAATAGTTGTAATGTAGGGCAGAGTATAAATCAGGAAATTAGAGGTGCATGTAACAAGGGTAATTCAGTAATCATGGGGGACTTTAATCTACATATAGAATGGGCAAACCAAATTTGCAGTAATAGTGTGGGGAACGAGTTCATGGAATGTATACAAGATAGTTTTCTAGACCAGTATGTTGAGGAACCAACTAGGGAATGGGCTATTTTAGATCTAGTATTGTGCAATGAGAAAGGGTTAATTAATAACCTTGTAGTAAAGGGTTCTTTAAGGAAGAGTGACCATAATATGACAGAATTTTATATTGAGTTTGAAAGTGATTTAGTTAAGTCCAAAACTAGGGTCTTAAATCTAAACAAAGCAAACTACGTAGGTATGAGGGGCGAATTGGCCAATGTAGACTGGGAAACTACATTAAAAGGTATGATGGTAGACAAGCAATGGCTAGCATTTAAAGAATTAATACATAATTTACAACAAATATACATTCATTTAAGGCACAAAAATCCCACGGGAAAAGTGGTCCAACTGTGGCTAACAAGAGAAGTTAAAGATAGTATTAGATCAAAGGAAGAGGCTTATAATGTTGCCAAAAAGAGTAGCAAGCCTGATGATTGGGAGGATTTTAGAATTCAGCAAAGGAGGACCAGGGAATTGATGAGGAAAGAGAAAAAAAAGAATAGGAGAGTAAATTAGCATGAGACATAAAAACAGATTGTAAACGTTTCTATAGGTATGTAAATAGGAAGAGAATAGTGAAAGTAAACGTGGGCCCATTAGAGGCTGAGACAGGAGAAATTATAATGGGCATTAAGGAATTGGCAGAGTCATTAAACAAATACTTTGCATCTGTCTTCACGGTAGAAAACACAAAGAACATTCCGGAAATAATGGGGAACCAAGGTCTAAAGAGAATGAGGAATTTAAAGAAATCAGTATAAGTAGACATAGTACTGGACAAATTAATGGGACTAGGTGGCGACAAATTCCCTGGACCTGACGACCTGCATCCTAGGGTTTTGAAAGAAGTAGCTGCAGAGATAGTGGGTGCACTGGTATTAATCTTCCAGAATTCCCTAGATTCTAGAAGAGTCCCCAAGGATTGGAAGGTAGCAAACATAACCCCACTATTTAAGAAAGGAGGAAAAGAAAAAAATGGGGAACTATAGGCCAGTTAGCCTGACATCAGTAGTAGGCAAAATGCTAGAATCTATTATTAGGGAGGTGCTAACAGGGTACTTAAAAAATTGTAATATGGTTAGCTAGAGTCAACATGGTTTTATGAAGGGGAAATCGTATTTGACAAATTTATTAGAGTTTTTTGAAGATGTAACTAGTAGGATGGATAAGGGGGAACCAGTGGATGTAGTGTATTTGGATTTTCAAAAAGCATTCGATAAAGTGCCACACAAGAGGTTATTACACAAAATTAGGACTCATGGGATTGGGGGTGATATATTAGCATGGATGGATTGAAGATTGGTTAATGGACAGAAAACAGAGAGTAGGAATAAACAGGACTTTTTCAGGTTGGCAGGCTGTAACTAACGGGGTACCGCAAGGATCAGTGCTTGGGCCTCAGCTATTTACAATCTATATTAATGACTTAGATGAAAGGACTGAGTGTAACGTATCTAAGTTTGCTGATGATACAAAGTTAGGTGGAAAAGTAAGCTGTGAGGAGGACACAAAGATGCTGCAAAGAGATATAGACAGGTTGACTAAGTGGGCAAGAACATGGCAAATAGAATACAATGTGGGGAAGTGTGAAGTTATCCACTTTGGTAGGAAAAAAAAAGCAGAATATTTTTTGAATGGCGAGAGACTGGGAAATGTTTGCATTCAGAGGGACCTGGGTGTCCTTGTACATGAATCACAGAAAGTTAACATGCAGGTACAGCAAGCAATTAGGAAAGCAAACGGTATGTTAGCTTTTGTTACAAAGGGATTAGAGTATAAGAGTAAAGATGTCGAACTACAATTATACAGGGCATTGGTGAGGCCACACCTGGAGTACTGTGTACAGTTCTGGTCTCCTTACCTAAGGAAAGACATACCTGCCTTAGAGGGAGTGCAATGAAGGTTCACTAGACTGGTTCCTGGGATGAGGGGATTGCCCTATGAGGAGAGATTGAGTAGGCTAGGCCTATATTCCCTAGAGTTTAGAAGAATGAGAGGTGATCTCATTGAAACATATAAAATTCTTAAGGGGCTTGACGGGGTTAATGCTGAGAAAATGTTTTCCCTGGCTGGGGAATCTAGAACACGGGGTCAGAGTCTCAGAATAAGGGGTTGGCCATTTCGGACTGAGATGAGGAGAAATTTCTTCACTCAAAGGGTTGTGACTCTTTGGAATTCTCTACCCCAGAGAGCTGTGGATGCGCAGTCGTTGAGTATATTCAAGACAGAGGTTGATAAATTTTTGGGAACTAACAAGATTAAGGGATATGGGGATAGTGTGGGAAGGAGGAGTTGAGGTAGATCAGCCATGATCTTGTTGAATGGAGCAGTCTCGAAGGGCCAAATGGCCTACTCCAGCTCCTATTTCTTATGAGTGCCTCATGCAATACGTACCAATGCAGACAGCTTAATTGCAGGAAGCTGCTTCTGATTATTTTGATTTGCAGTATCATTGAATTCTTATGTTGTACTGCAGGTGGTCAGGACAGCTATTTCTGTCAGTATAACTCCTTTGTTACTTCAATAACTTAAAGCAACCATAGACGTTAACAGGAATCATCATGCTAAAGTCAAAGATATAAGCACAAAGCAAGTTACCTAAAAACTTACCCATCTATCCTAATATACAATGCTGAAACATGGACATAATTTGTAAATCTAGAGATTTTCCAGAACTAATGCCCAAGGCACATTACAACTGGGACATGAATTGTCTAAAATAACAAGCTTTGTGGTGAACTAATTCTTCATAAATTGCCAAGACATCAGGTGTGCTGGCTTCGGCATGTTTGCAGAATTGAAGGAAAAATGATTGACAAACAATCACTTTATTAAGATGGAGATTTTTTTTTTTTAAATACTTAAGAGTCACCCAGGAGACAATGGACAGATTTGCAACAGAAATAAGCATCAGACAGCAAATTAAGTGCTGGCAGTTTTGGCAAGAATAAAAGTCCCAGAGGCAGCTGCTGTGCACAACCACGTCAGACAGTTGGTCAATTTCTCACATGTGGGGCCCAGCAGCACATATTCTGATTAATATCCTTGAAAAGAAAATTTTAAAAATCAATCGCATTTATAAGGTGTATTTTAGTTCAGAATAACAAATTCTGTAGAACAGATGATTAGCAGCCGTTATGTATAGCAAAGGCGGTATAGGGAATTGAACAGGTACATTTGCCAAACAGGTACCACTCATCTAAGATACAAAGAAATACTGGAAATTTGTAATGCTGGAATTACACAGCAGCTCTGAAAACATTGAAAAAGAGACAAAGCTAATGTTTTTATGTTCCCATGTAAAGAAGCAAATTAACTACTGGTGCATGTGCTGCATTTCCTTGGAAAATTCCTGGTAATGAGAATGCTGGAAAAATGAACAATGTTACAGACAGTTCCTCTGGAAAACAAAGACGGCAAGGAGAGGTAACACTATATTGGAATCATGCTGTAGACGATCTGGTGTAAAAGGAGTGAGAAGAGACAATAATGCAGCCAGGGGCCTTCTCCGCCAGAGGGGAAGTCAAGCAGGGCAAAAGGGTATTTAGAAACTCTAGTGCAGAAAGTAGAGTTATCAGAGCACATACAACCAAGATGGAGAAACAGAGAAAGGGATAGAGTTTTTGAAAAATGGCTGGGAAGAAATATTATGCAAGTAGTTGTGGAAGGCCACTTCCAGATAAGGAACTGTTAAAGATCTTGGGGGAAATGAACAGCCTAGAGGGAATGCATTTGTGCAGCGAATTCGAATGCTATATTCATAATGTGAGCAAAAATAACATTGCCTGTATTAAAACGTTCTCTAAGAGCAGCAGAAAAAAGGGAAGTCTGCGGCTTGAATACATTAATAAATTGTGAAAGCAGTTCAACTCTTCCAGCACTGAAACAGCTTTCCAGCACCAAAATAAATTACAATCATTAGTTCATTTTCAGACAGTTGTAAATTAAAGGGTGTTCCTGGTTTGTAAACGTTTCTGCTGAAACTGTATTCATCGCGACAAACTTGCACTTTTATTCACTTGACATCACCCTAAAATAAAGACACGCCTATAAAAGATGTCCTCAGCGTTTTAGGGCTAATGGCAGACCCATAAATGAATTTTGATGTACAGCATTTCCCAGAGTTGTACAGCCAGTTAAATACTCCACAGCATCATCTGGGTCAAATAGCTTGAATTTATATAGAAGAGAAATGAAGAAAAGCCTCGCCAATGGGTCTCTTGCTGCAGCTAACATATTGCAGCTCTTATTACACAAATCAACTGCTTCACATCAATACTTAGCAACTTTTCACTTTACGTCTAATGGGAGAAATCCGTCCCTCCAGCTGTCAAGCCCCTCCACCGCCCCTCTACTTGTTGGCGCCAGCTCTCTGGGAGGCTGGGCTGTACTTGCCCGGGTGCTGCACGCTGACTCCCAGTCCCCGTAGGTTGCAACTCAGGCGGCGAGCGGGTGGAACGTCCGCCCGCCAGCTCGCGGAAATCCCGCCCACGTGCCACCGCCGGGCGATTGGGTAAGCGCGCCCGCCGCGCCTGTCACTCAAACAGCATCACAATGCTTCCGTTGAGGGGCTAGCGCTTTATTCCAGGAGCCGGCGGGTGTGGAACAGGGGGTTGCAGCGTGACTGATTCACGTCCTCTTTCCTCCAAACTCGGTAAGGATATCATTGGGGGGTGGGCTAACGGTGCTTTTTTTTAAGCGTTTGTTGCAATACGCTGACTGAAAACTGCCTTAAAAAAAAATGGTTATATCCTAGTACAGTGAGCTGCAGCCCTCTGCGTTTTCCTTTGTGGCCTAACGCTGCAAAGCACCCTCCCCCTACCCTTCAACACAAGCTGTTTTAGTAAGATTAATACAATATATTGCACGTTACTTAACGTTTTTAAAGGCTTTAAGCATGCTTTGTTGCGTTAGGTCGATATTTGGCTAACAGGTTTGAGAAATCTGGTAATGTCAGTTCACTGCATTGCAAATATTATCAATTCTGCATTACAATAGACCATGGTGAAATGCATTTGTTGTACTTTCGATACTATTATAAGGAGAAGGAATGCAACCGAATCAGCAAGTCGACAGGTTAACATTACACATTGACTAAAGGTCAGAATTAAGGGAGTTTCCTCTGCGTTTATAAACAGAAAATAAAAGTGCAGACATAATCAGTACAGCTGGCCTTTTGTTCTTCATTTTGCAAACGTATGGCTGCCAGGAGTCCTTTTTTAATGAGATTTTAAACTAAATTAATTGGTACCTTTTTGCTTCAGTATTTTGAATTTACGTGGAATAGTAAATGGGGTCTGAATTTTAAATATAAAGGACATTTAACAATGAATGCAGGGTGTGCAGATTTTGTTTTAAAGTAGCACACTGGTGTCTGGATTGAGTGGTATGTATATAAATACACACAACATTCAACACCAAATTTGAGAGTTGGAAGCATTATTAATAACTGGAATAATAGTAGCTATAACTGAATTGTATAAATTTGGATAGGACTTAATATTCCTGGTTATAATCTTTTTAAGAGAGATGGGGAGTGAAAAAGGGGATACGGTGGCAGTGTTAGTAAAGTGCTACAACATAAAAATGTTGCTGTGGGTTTTGTTAAAATAGAATTCATATGGATAAGACTTGAAAATAGGAAGGGAAATGGTATAATTCTTGATCTGCATTACATGCTACCAAGCATTGAAGATGAGAGAGGGGGAGATTTGCATAGAAAGAAAGAACTTGCATTCACATAGAACACATAGAACCTTTCACAACTTCAGGACATCCCAAAGTGCTTTACAGACAATGAAGTACTTTGAGTGTAGGCACAGTTGTAATGTAGGAATGACGTATGAGGAGAGATTGGGTCGATTGGGCTTGTACTCGTTAGAGTTTAGAAGAATGAGAGGGGATCTCATTGAAACTTATAAAATTCTGAGAGGACTGGACAGACTAGATGCAGGAAGGATGTTCCCGATGGTCGGAGAGTCCAGAACCAGGGGACACAGTCTAAGGATAAGGGGTAGGCCATTTAGGACAGAGATGAGGAGGAAGTTCTTCACCCAGAGAGTGGTGAACCTGTGGAATTCTCTACCACAGAAGGCAGTAGAGGCCAATACATTAAATATATTCAAGAAGGAGTTGGATATATTTCTTAAGGCTAAAGGGATCAAGGGGTATGGGGAGAAAGCAGGGACAGGGTACTGAATTTGGATGATCAGCCATGATCGCATTGAATGGCGAAGCAGGCTCAAGGGGCCGAATGGCCTACTCCTCCTATCTTCTATGTTTCTATGTAGGAAACACAGCAGCCAATTTTGCAAAGCAGTGAGATAATGACCAGATAATCTGCTTTTAGTGATGTAGGTTGAGGGATAAGTATTGGCCAGGACACTGGGGAGAACTCCTTTTGAATAGTGCTATTGAATCGCCCCTGAGAGGGTAGACAGGACCTCGGTTTAATGACTCATCTGAAAGACAGCATCTCCGACAGTGGAGCACGTCCTCCGTACTGCACTGTGGTGTCAGCCTGGATTATATGCTCAAGTCACTGGTGTGGGACTTGAACCCACAACCTTCTGACTCAGAAGTGAGTGTTCTACCGCTGAGCCAAGGATGACAACTAGAATAAAATTCACTAAGCTTTGTCTGAATAACAGAGTAATAATGTCAGGTGATTTTTAACTATCTCAAGATAGAATGGAATAAAGATGATACATGTGAACAATAAAGGAATAGAAGGATATGTTGATCAGATGAAATGAAATATGGTAGGAGGAGGCTTGTGGAGTGTAAACTCCAGCATAGACCTGTTGAGCTGAATGAGGACAGTTTCTTGTATTATGTCACTAGCCCAACTAAGAGAGGAACATTGCTTGATTCTGGGAAATGAAGTGGAGCAAATAGCTGATAAGAGCAATTGGGTTCAATGTAAAATTGAAAAAGGATAAAGAGTCAGATGCAAGGTGCTGGTCTGGGAAAGGGCAAAGTTCAGGTCCAGTTTAATTGGGTATTAAAGTTAGCAAATGGGTTGACTAAAGGTGGGAAATCTTCAAATATGAGGGGGACAGAGTACAAAATAAGGCAAAAGGGGGGGTGAATCAAAAGATAGAGTTCTATAGATTAAAACTAAACAGGAATTTGATAAAGTTAGGGCTAATACTAAAGATTGTGAGGGATATAGACAGGCTAAGTGAGTGGGCAAACATTTGGCAGATGGAGTATAATGTGGGAAAGTGCGAGGTTATCTACTTTGGCAGGAAAAATATAAAAGCAAATTATTATTTAAATGGAGAGAGATTACAAAATGCTGCAATTCAGAGGGACCTGGGGGTCCTTGTGCATGAAACACAAAGATAGCATGCAGGTACAGCAAGTAATCAAAAAGGCAAATGGAATGTTGGCCTTTATTGCAAGGGGTATGGAGTATAAAAGCAGGGAAGTCCTGCTACAACTATACAGGGTATTGGTGAGACCACACCTTGAGTACTGTGTACAGTTTTGGTCTCCTTATTTAAGGAAGGATATACTTGCATTGGAGGCAGTTCAGAGACGATTCACACAGTTGATTCCAGAGATGAGGGGGTTGACTTATGAAGAAAGGTTGAGCAGGTTGGACCTATACTCATTGGAATTTAGGAGAATGAGAGGTGATCTTATTGAAACATATAAGATACTGAGGTGTCTTGACAAGGTAGATGGAGAGAGGATGTTTCCCCTCGTGGGGAAATCTAGAACTCGGGGGCATAGTTTCAGAATAAAGGGTCACCATTTTAGAACTGAGATGAGGAGGAATTTCTTCTCTGAGGGTCGTAAATCTGTGGAATTCTCTGCCCCAGAGAGCCGTGGAGGCTGGGTCATTAAATACATTTAAGGTGGAGATGGACAGATTTTTGCAAGATAAGGGAGTGAAGGGTTATGGGGAGCGGGCGGGGAAGTGGCTTTGAGCCCAAGATCAGCCATGATCTTATTGAATGGCGGAGCAGGCTTGAGGGGCCAAGTGGCCTATTCCTGCTCCTATTTCTTTGTTATATAGAAAGTGTAGTGGGG
The DNA here is from genome assembly GCF_052327205.1 of Somniosus microcephalus. Taxonomy (NCBI): domain Eukaryota; kingdom Metazoa; phylum Chordata; class Chondrichthyes; order Squaliformes; family Somniosidae; genus Somniosus; species Somniosus microcephalus. The sequence goes on from NC_140990.1 coordinate 225,926,328, forward strand.
AGGTAAAATAATTAGAAGGGCTAATAAAAGGCTGGCAGATAATACAAATAATAAGGGCATAAAAGTAAAACATTTAAAAAGATTAAGGCTGCTCGGATATGAAGGAGGGAGCCTAATTACGGGCCTTATTACAGATATGGAGAGGATATTAAATATTTTGCATTTTTTTTTGAATGATGGTAGAATTGAAAATGTAGGTGTACTGGAGAAGGATATAAAACAATTGCTAGAGATCACTGTAGAAAAGGAATTGGTTAAAAGAAAGTAGAACTTCAGATGGATAAGTTTCCGGGCCCTGCTGGCATTCAGTCTAGGCTGTTGAAAAGACACAGAGGAAGCAGTAGAGGCTCTGGCCACAATGCTCTTTAAATTGTGTCGTGGCACTAGAGAGTAACCAATGTAACCCTTTTGTTCAAGAAGTGAGAGGAAGATGAAACTGGTAACTAAAGACCAGATATCTGTTGTGGGCAAATTCCTTCTCTAATTTAGAATTGATACATTAATGCTCACTTGATCTATAGATTTAACACAAGTTGATTGAGGACCGTTAGCATGAATTTGTTAAAGGCAAGTGCTGTTTGAGAAATGTAATACTTTTTTTGAATTGGACAGACCAGGGTAATACAGTAGATAGATATATAATGGATTTTCAGAAGGTTTTTGATAAGAGGCGTGTTAGAAAAATTAGATGTATAGTATAAGAGGAAATGTAACAGCAAGAATAGAAAGGTGCTTGACAATCCAGAAGCAGAGAGTTAGGGGAAATGGGTGTTGCTTGGATTGGAGAGGGTTGGAAGTGGTGCGCCTCAGGGGTCAGTGCTCGTCCACTTACATTCTTGGTATGTATAGATGATTTGAACTTGGGGACAGGGAGTACAACCTTGAAACTTGCTGACGACATGAAAATTAGGGGGTTTGGCAAACAACGATGTAAAAGGCCTCAAAGATGTACACAAGTTAATGGAATGGGCAGACATATGGTTGATGCAATTTAATTTGGTTAAGTGTGAGGTAATGCATTTTGGGAGGAAAAAATAAACAATGGGAATATACACTCAATGCAAAGAGGCTGAAGAATGTGGATGAACATTGAGATGTACATAATTCCCTGAGAGTGCGAGTGATGGTAGATGAGAGATTAGGAGACATTTCTTTATGCAGAAAGTTGTTGACGAATGGAATTCTTTGGCATTGGGTTAAGAGAACATTGCATCTTTTAATGGAAAACTGAATAAATATTGGAAGCAAAGTGAGATAAAGGGCTATGGGGAGAGAGCGGGACAGTAGGATTAATTTTGGATTGCTTTCGCAAAGAGCCAGTAGAGAAATGATGGGCCAAATTTTTTTTTATTCATTCATGGGATGTGGGCGTCACTGGCAAGGCCAGCATTTATTGCCCATCCCTAATTGCCCTTGAGAAGGTGGTGGTGAGCCGCTGCCTTGAACTGCTGCAGTCTGTGTGGTGAAGGTACTCCCACAGTGCTCTTTTGTCCATGTTTGGACCAGGGCTGTAATGAAGTCTGGAGCCGAGTGGTCCTGACGGAACCCAAACTGAGCATCAGTGAGCAGTTTATTGGTGAGTAAGTGCTGCTTGATAGCACCTTCGACGACACCTTCCATCACTTTGTTGATGATTGAGAGTGGACTGATGGGATGATGATTGGCTGGATTGGATTTGTCTTGCTTTTTGTGGACAGGATATACCTGGGCAGTTTTCCACATTGTCGGGTAGATGCCAGAGTTGTAGCTGTACTGGAACGGCTTGGCTAGAGGTGCGGCTAGTTCTGGAGCGCAAGTCTTCAGCACGACAGCTGGGATGTTGTCAGGGCCCATAGCCTTTGCTGTATCCGGTGCACTCAGCCGTTTCTTGTTATCACGTGGAGTGAATCGAACTGGCTGAAGACTGGCTTCTGTGATGGTGGGGACCTCGGGAGGAGGCTGAGATGGATCATCCACTCGGCACTTCTGGCTAAAGATGGTTGCAAATGCTTCAGCCTTGTCTTTTGCATTCGCGTGCTGGGCTGTGCCATCATTGAGGATGGGGATGTTTATAGAGCAGCCTCCTCCCGTTTAATGGTCCACCACCGTTCATAACTGGATGTGGCAGGACTGCAGAGCTTTGAACTGATCCGTTGATTGTGGGATCGCTTAGCTCTGTCTATAGCATGCTGCTTCTGCTGTTTAGCATGCATGTAGTCCTGTGTTGCAGCTTCCCCAGGTTGGCACCTCATTTTTCGGTACGCCTGGTGCTGCTCCTGTCATACCCTTCTACACTTCTCATTGAACCAGGGTTGGTCCCCTGGTTTGATGGTAATGGTAGAGTGAGGGCTATGCCTCTTGCTGTGCTATTAAACCTCTGATTCTCTGCACTGCATCAGGTGGCAAATTTCAAAATTCACATTGATGGTGGTCACCCCATTAGGTAAATGATGGGCTTATATAAAATACATAGCTTATATAATATACATCAAGATTTCAATATGCATTACAGTGCTGCATATGAGATGGTTAGCTTATTATATTAAAACAAAATTTGCATATTGCTAAAGAGTTTCATGATTAATTTTATTTCTATGCCACACTCATTCTACATGCATTCATAAATGAGAGCAGACTGAAAAAGGGCTGTTTTTAATAAGTTAAGGGAAATCTTAGCAATTGAGTTAGGTACACCATGAAAAGCACCCATCTTTCTAACCATTGTGTAGCAGATGGCAAAGGTTTCAACAGCCAGTATACGTTCTTTGTCTGACTCAATGAAAATAAATACTTGACTCCAAGAAAGTAGGTGTGTAAACCCTTTTTTTTGTCTTTGCAGGTAAAAAGATGAATGTTGGTGTTGCACACAGTGAAGTGAATCCCAACACCAGAGTAATGAACAGCCGTGGAATATGGCTGACATATGCGCTTGGTGTTGGGATGCTTCATATAGTGCTTTTGAGCATCCCCTTCTTCACTGTTCCTGTTGTGTGGACTTTAACAAATGTAATCCACAACTTGGTGAGTAACTGACCTACCCATACTACTGCTGTTTGCTGTTTTAGATGTCCGATGGCACTTTCTGCAAAAAACATCTCGTAAAAATTATTGCATTCATCAAAGAACCAGATACTGACAGACCTGTGTATTGTGTGTTTCCAGCAATTTCGGTTAGTTTTTCTTTGTTTGATTAGAAAACTGTTTGGATTTTTAATTCATTTTGTTTTTCAAGATCACAACCAATTTCAAGCAATACTGTACATCAGGGATTGAAAACTAAAAATTGCATTGTAGGACGGCTTTTGATAACTTGCTGTGCACATAGATTGCATTGAACCTTGCCCTAAATGTCAGGTTACTTTCAAACTATCAAATGTAGGAGATAGTGAGAGGGGCTTGCAATTTTAATAAAAATATGTTTTGATAATCTGCAGCTAAGGTCACAAAAATGATGACTCGCTGTAATTTTATGTAGGATACATTTTACAGAATTGTTTGAACTTATTTACTTTTGCCATTAGTATTGTACTCTGGAAGCAGGGTGGGGAATATCTAGGCAGTTGCATTCAATGGGATCCAGATCTCCAGCCAAATGTGATTGTGTTATTGCGTTTGTCATAGAAACTATACCGTTTGAGATAAAGAACCTGCAGCCATTTTATTTATCCAGTTGCTTTGGATTAAGTTGAATTATTTACTTGGAATAATTCATTAACCCTGCCCATGGCCACATTAAAGTGAATTTATTATTTTGCAATAATACTTGCGGAAGGCTTTACATTCCAAGAAATGTTTGTTTTAAAATTGTTTTTAATACTTGTCTCCTTCACAGTTATTCCTACTTGCCTAGGATTACAAAGCAGGAATTACAGCTAGAGATATAGGTTGGCATTGGGTGCAAATGTTAGGACATTTTGATGGTAAAGAAAAGGAATGGTACTGATTTAAAAATTAACTTTGCTGGGCAAGAAACTGCATTTTAGCATGTGCTTGTTAAAGAAGGGGGGGGGGAGAGGCAGAATCTGCATTCATATACCACATTATCACATCTCCAAAGTGTTCCAAAGTGCTTCACATGTAGGTGAATTATATACACAGCATTAGGATGACTGACCATTTACCCTGCTTTTAGTTGAGGGAGAGATGTTCAGACCGTACGTGGCAGTTTTTACTTCTATTCGGTGAATTTTGTGCTCCTCAGGTGAGTGATAGTATTGAGTTCTATTCCAGGCATCAAATGTAAGCATTAAGCACATTCAAGCCAGGTGTGGCATGGTTAGATAGCAGAGTAAAAATATCTCTATTCTGTACCTGAGCCTCATCCTTTCCTGCACCAATGTGATAGTTTCATTCCCCGCACCAACGATCTTGTGGCTTCCAAGAGTGCGTGTTGATGCTGAATTAGATACTATTTTGCGATGAACCTATGTCTACTAAAACTGGATTATGACTGTTTGTTGTGTATTTTATATGTGTATTAGAATTGTCCCACATGGGATACCGTAGTGGTGATTTGCAATGCACTATGGGAAATGTAGTCCATTGAGTGAAGAAGCACATTGTAAATAAAATGGCCGTTAATAAAACTCTCCACCCCGGAGTCCTCCTTATAATTGTTATATAGGTATAAGGGTATAAACCCCTTGAGACACAACAAAACTGGCGACGAGGACGACGGACTTGCACATCACTTTGCACTGGAATCGGCGATGTTTAAAGTAAGAAGTTCCTGTCTTTTCTTAATGGCGCGCCCGCAGTTTAGTGCTGATGCAATCGCCTCATAAAGGTGGCGGTTCGTGTGTTACACAAATAAGAAGGGGGAGAGTAACGATACAGTGAAACGAAGTGGAGAAAAAGGACTGTAAAAATAAAAAAAATAATTAATAAATAAATGGCTATGCTAACCCGAGCGTTTGGACCATTTGATGAAACGGCGGAGCAATGGAGTGCTTATACAGAGCGTTTTGGATTTTTCGTGACTGCAAATGGCATTAAAGATGATGTGAAAGTGGCGACGTTCCTCAGTGTGATCGGAGCAAAAACATTTGGCTTGTTACGGAGTTTGATGCACCCGGATAAGCCCGGCGCTAAGACATATGATCAGATTGTGGAAGTTTTGGAAACACATTTCGCACCAAGCTGCTGCTGATTGCCGAGAGGTTCAGGTTTCACAAACGAAACCGAGGGGAGGGTGAGTCCATAGCCGAATATGTTGCAGTGCTAAAGAAGCTAACTGAGCATTGAGAGTTTGGTGAAACTCTAAATGACACTGTCCGTGATAGGTTTGTGTGTGGATTAAGATGTGAAGCAACACAGAAGCGCTTGCTCACGACTGACAAACTGACGCTTAAATCAGCAGTGGAGCTCGCTGTGTCTATGGAGTTAGCAGCTAAAGATGCACAGCTGTTGGGGGCTGCAACAAGAGTGCACAGGGTAGCAGCTACACCGGATAAGCATGCAAGGGGCGCCAGAGAGTGTTACAGATGTGGAAGGTCAGGTCATCAGCCATCTGACTGCTGGTGTAAAGACCTGACCTGTCGGAAATGTGAAAAGAAAGGACACATTGAACGTGTAAAGGGCAAAGCAAACAATCCTACACAGAGACACACAAACAAACAAGGAAACACATCCAACTGGTCTTTTTATAAAAAAAAAATTAAAAAAAATTTTAAAAATAAAAAACCAACACATGGTGAAACAAGAACAGGAAGACAGTGACACAGACTCTGTTGGGGAGCTGAATCTCCATGTGTTAACGGTGAATGGAGGCTCATCAGGCTATGGAGTCACTCCACTACCAGAGGGAATACCGGTCAAAATGGAGCTGGATACGGGGGCTGCTGTCTCCTTGATTTCAGAGAAGCTATTCAAAGAAAAACTGAACCACCTATCACTGACGCCAGCCAAGCTCATCTTAAAGACCTACACTGCGGAAACAGTCCCAATGCTGGGTAAGACGGAGGTCAAGGTGGAGCTTAATGGACAAACTGTGATGCTGCCAGTTTACGTGGTCAAGGGTGACTATCCATCCCTGATGGGCAGGCCATGGTTGGAGAAAATTCATCTGGATTGGAAAAAAGTGAATGCGGTGTCAGTCGAAGAGGCAGGGCTAGCGGCAGTGTTGACAAAGCATGCGGCTGTCTTTGACAGAGAATTGGGGAGTATGAAGGGGATTACGGTCAAACTCAAGGTGAAGCCTGACAGCCAGCCACGATTCCTGAAGGCCAGGAATGTTCCCTACGCCCTCAGACCAAAGGTGGAGGCCGACCTGGTCAAGATAGGTGTCCTGGTGCCGGTTTCGCACAGTGAGTGGGCCACGCCCGTGGTACCAGTGATGAAGAGGGACGGCGCGGTTCGCTTATGTGGAGATTTCAAAGTAAGTGAATCCTGTGCTCTCAGCTGAACAGTACCCCCTCCCCATCATTGAAGATCTTTTCGCGGGTCTAGCAGGTGCTCAGAAGTTTAGCAAAATTGATCTATGCCAAGCCTACTTGCAGATGCATGTAGAATAGGACTCACAGAAGTACCTCACCATCACCACCCACAAGGGCCTCTACAGGTACTGCCGCCTACCCTTTGGTATAACGTCAGCACCAGCATTGTTTCAGCGGGCTATGGACCAGATCTTAAGCGGCATTCCAGGGGTACAATGTTATCTCGACGATATCCTTGTCACAGGAAAGGACGACAACGAGCATCTGCAGAACCTGGCGAAGACCCTGGGAAAACTTGAAGAATATGGCTTACGCGTTCGCAAGGACAAATGCGAATTTTTCAAGCCATCAGTGGAGTACCTAGGCCATGTCATCGACGCGGACGGCCTACATACAGCACCGTCGAAAGTGAAAGCCATTGTCGACGCTCCTGCACCTACAAATGTCGGCCAGCTGCGGTCATTCTTGGGTCTCCTGAACTATTACGGAAAGTTTATTCCACAGCTGGCATCACTGTTGAAGCCATTACATGAGTTGCTGTGTCAGGGCAAGGCCTGGGCGTGGATGAAGGAGTGCGAAGCTGCATTCAAGAAAGCCAAAGCAGCTTTAACTGACCCCAGAGTGTTGACGCACTTTGACCCGTCGTTGCAGATTCAGCTGGCCTGTGACGCGTCGCCTTATGGCGTCGGCGCGGTCGTGTCCCACATTTTTCCCTCGGGCGAAGAGAAGCCAATTGCATTCGCGTCAAGGTCCCTGAGCAAGGCGGAGGTGAAATACCCGCAGATCGAAAAAGAGGCTTTGGGCATCATCTTTGGAATCAAAAAGTTCCATCACTACTTGTTCGGAAGGAAATTCACCTTGCTGATGGATCATCGTCCTCTGACATCGATCTTTGGTCCACACACAGGAATACCCTCCCTGGCAGCGTGCAGGATGCAGCGCTGATGTTAAGCGCTCACAATTACAACATTAAATACCGGAGGTCAGCAGCACATGGCAATGCAGACGGATTGTCGAGACTTCCGCTGCCTGTGCCCTCTGAAGGCTGTGAGCAGAAGATTTTCTACTTTGACATGGTGAGCAATGCCCCTGTCACGGCCCGGCAGGTCAAGAAAGAGACCAGAGTGGACCCTACGCTATCCAAGGTGCTAGATCAGGTGATGCGAGGAGACGGATCACGGGTGTCAGACGCACCACCTGAGCAGCTACCTTACCTGTCAAGAGGGAAGGAGTTGTCTGTCACGTCAGGATTCCTCCTTTGGGGCATGCGAGTGATCATACCACCAAAGCTGCAGAAACATGTCCTCAATGAGCTGCACTCAGGACATTGTGGTATTGTCCAGATGAAGGAGCTGGCACGAAGCTACTTCTAGTGGCCCGGTCTGGATCATGAAATTGAAGTTGAAGCGAAATCATGCCCATCATGCGAGACAACTAGGGATACGCCAAGAGCAGCGCCACTGCATCCATGGGAATGGCCAGCGACACTGTGGCAACGGATCCATCTGGACTTCGCGGGACCAGTGGAAGGAGCGATGTTCCTGGTCGCGGTGGACTCCCATTCCAAATGGCCGGAGGTTGCAGTAATGTCCACTACCACTACGGAGAAAACCATCGAGACTCAGATGTTCGGGCGATTTGGTCTGCCGGAGCAGATCGTAACCGACGATGGAACACAGTTCACATCCCAGGAGATGGAGGAGTTCCTCAAGAGCAATGGAATCCAGCACACGTTCTCCGCGCCTTATCATCCATCCATGAATGGATTGGCGGAGAGATTTGTCAGAATGTTGAAACGCACGTTGAAAGCTGCAAGAAGTGATGCTCCTCTAAAGCAGCGCCTGAATGTTTTCTTGCTGAAATACCGAAACACGCCTCATGCTACGATTGGAGCATCTCCTGCTTACCTACTCATGGGAAGGCAGCTACGGACACGCCTTGACCTGCTGAGGCCAACGTACACAGAAGCAGTGGTGCACGCCAATCAGCAGGATCAAGTCAGCAGACGAGCTCGGAGGTCCAAAGAACGACACTTTGTGGTGGGGGGCAAAGTCCTCGCGCGTAACTACTCCACCCCGGAGCGGTGGGTCCCGGCTACGGTCATTCAAAAGACGGGCCCCGTTTCATACCGAGTCCGCACTGGAGACGACCGAACATGGAGACGGCATGTGAACCAGTTACTGCCAAGACGGTCGCCACAGGTAACCCAAGAAACAGAGGATCAAGGACCTGCTGGGGGCTCCAGCAGGGACTGGTCGTCCGACCCTGAGATGGTGGCACTATCCACTCTTGTGCCATCGAGGGAGGAAGCCACGCCTGCAGGGTCACGGGAGAGCCAACCAGAGCCTGCTCCTGAGACTAGGCGCTACCCCCAAAGAGAAAGGCAGCCTCCAGAGCGCCTTAGTTACAGTTAGTGCTAACCTGTGTGCATGGGGCAGAATAATCCCCAGGGTTAGCGGAATGTAGAAGCAGTCTACCCTCTCTTCCAAAGTTATAGTCATTTTCGGTTTTGTGGACATTCTATTTTAAGGAAATATGTTGTGTATTTTGAATGTGTATTAGAATTGTCCCACATGGGATACTGTAGTGGTGATTTGCAATGCACTATGGGAAATGTAGTGCATTGAGTGAAGAAGCACATTGTAAATAAAATGGCCGTTAACTAAACTCTCCACCCCGGAGTCCTCCTTAATTGTTACATAGGTAAGGGTATAAAACCCCTTGAGACACAACACTGTTCAAGCATAGAAAGAGCTTTAAACTTGCGATCAAGAGTTTATCTGCCTTACCTTGTATATTTACTATCTTAACTTTGCTTTTAAAGATTCCTTTTTTTTCCAAATATAGTCTTTGCTCCAAAATGTGTCACAGCAAACATGCAACCACTGTGGGACTCATTAATTCTTTCTCAATTTCCCTAGTTTTAGAAATGTTCAATTTTCCTGGGAGAATTGTTAAACTGCAGTGAATCATAAATCCATTATTTTTGGTATTCATTTCTGGTTGGGGTAGGGTCGTTTTGTAATGTTACTTGTAATTTAACTGACATCCTTTTGTCTGCAGGGAATGTATGTGTTCTTGCACGCAGTCAAAGGGACACCCTTCGAAACACCTGATCAAGGGAAAGCTAGACTTCTGACACACTGGGAACAATTGGATTATGGAGTACAGTTTACATCTTCCAGAAAATTCCTTACTATCTCACCAATTATTTTGTAAGAACCCACTTCTTTTGTTAAGTACATGCAAATAAGTGTTCTCATAACTCATTTACTACCCTGTACTGTTGTAGTGACCTGTGATGGCTTTAAACCATTGCACAGCTACACTAAGGATACTGTCTGGCATCTGTCTTAAATTGAGCACTGCATTGGAGACACCACAAGCTGTCTTTAGTACAGAATGGGTTGAGAGTTTTTTTTTTAATGCCATACTAAAATAAGATAATATCATAACATAACTAAGTTTATTCTATTCTGAATGTAATAAAAATGGATTCCAACAGCACTCGTTTGAGCTAACCTTTTATACTTTCCTCTTCAGAGTTAAGTGTAGTTGCATCATACTGCAGGGAGAGAGCACAATTGTTTTAATTAGCTGTTGTAAAGCGAACCAATCAGAACTGTACTTGCTAAATTTGAAGTTTGACATCAAACACCAAAGCAAAAAATGCTAGGACAGCACTGATATCAGAGTCTTAGCGCAGGTTTCAATCAAAGCTGTGCCATTGGCTGCTTCATGTTTAGGTGCAGGGCAATATAAAATAACATTACAAGTCTATTCTCGACAGTACTTTTATGAACTAGTAATAAGTGTTTATAAAAATAATGTTAGGTGGCCTGCCACAGTGTGTGAGCAAGCCATCTCTCTCTCTCTCTCCCTGCTGACAATGTATTGTAGAAACACTCTGAAGAAAAGGGGGGGCAGTGAATATTTATTATCCATGTTTTAGCACACACCCCTACATGCATTTATATAGTGCCTGTAATGTACAAAAAAGAAATAAAATGGACGGCAAGTCAAGGAAGGCAGGATTAGGAGGGATGATCAAATAATTGGTTGAAAAGAGAGTTTGGGAAGGTTTCTAAAGGAGGTAGAGATTTCTTGGTGGGGGGAATTTCTTAAAGTAGGAATCGCGCAGCTGATGGCTCTGCACCAATCTGGTGAAGGAGGGGGTGATGAATAAAAGGCGAGAGTCAGAAGGTGTTTGGGTGGAATATAGGGCTGGGGGAGGTTGCAGAGATATGGTGGGGTGAGGCCATGGAAAGATTAAAGACTAGGATAAAGATTTTAAATATGTTCTTTGGGGACATGAGTCAATTTAGGTTGACAAGGGTGATGGGCCACCAGAACTCTGTGCAGGACAGGATATGAGCAGCAAAGTTTGGACAAATTGGAGTTTGTGGAGGATGTGTGGCCAGCAAAGAGAGTGTTGAAATGGTTGAGTCTGCACGTGATGAAGGCACGTTTGAGGGATTCAGCAGTGGAATGGCTGAGGTAGTGGCAGAGGCAGACTGTTTTGTAGAGATGGAAGTAAACTGTCTTTAATTCGAGAGGATGGTTGAATGGCTCTGAAATTTGGTTCCAGTTTAAACAGCTCGCCAAGGTTGCACCAGCCAGTACTGTTTGCAGTTTGGATTGTGGTCAGATTAGTAAGAACATTAAAAACTTTTGTTTCAATTTAATAAAATACAACATTTGTGATAGTATGAGATGCTGCACTGGAATATTATACAGCGCAGGCTTGCTTCTACAAGACTGAGTTCCCATTTTGGTTGAGATGGTGTTGAAGGAAGAGGCACTTTCTCAGAGGGGAAAATTGAATAGTGAAAGGAGCATTCCAGCATACTAAGTGGCCACCTCGGTGATGGGCAGAGATCTGGGAGCAGGTCACCTGTCCACCTTCATTCTGTAAATTTAAAGCTGGTGGATATATTTAAAAGTACAGAGGACATTTTTAATTCATAATTATGATAAATTTTTGTATAAAAAATCTGTATCCTGTTGCAGAAACAATGGTGATAAACAATGGAAATAAATTATGGGAAAAAGTGAATTTAACAAATGCTTGGAAATGTTTAATGTCTCAAGGAAATATAGAATTCCATGAATAAGAATTATATTGGCATTAATATCTAAAGAGCTTTGTTAAACTATGTGGTTTTGTAAAGAAATATTGTGCTGCTTTGCATTTGAGTTTGCTAAATATAATTTTATTTCTTGCAGGTATTTTCTGGCCAGCTTTTACACTAAGTATGACCCAACACACTTTATTGTCAATACAGCATCTCTTTTGACTGTGTTGATTCCTAAGCTGCCTCAACTACATGGAGTTCGGATCCTTGGAATCAATAAATATTAATTTGGAAGTCATCACCCATGTTCTAACGAGCTTGTTAAATTTACTGGGAAGACTTAAAACTGGTAATCTGCTGTACTGTTAACTGTTACTAGGGTGTACTGAGCAGTCTGTGTACGTCTTAATGCCATTTTCATTGTTTGTATCCATTTCAAAAAGATTTGTATGTTGGTTTTGTAAAAGGAGAAAAAGAATGAAATTTGGTAATTGGAGCAGGTATAAATACTTAATACTGTAAAAGCTTCCCACAAGAAACTGGGCGGGCCCAGCTCTGAAATTGGAAGGAGCTTTATTGTACTGAAGAAATTGATGTGCACGGTTTTACGAAGCTGGCACAAGTGTATTGGAGAGAGGAGTTGCACGGAAGTACGGCAACTTTGGACACTCAAGGAGTGAAAAGCTTATTGTTTGTTTACGAGGTACAGAAGAGTGAGGCACTGCCATCGTTACACGATGAGTGTCAGTTTTTGAGTTTTATAAGATTATTTTTGTCATCTCAAGTCTTGATTAAAAGCAGACCGTTACTTTTGTTTTATTTCATTATTAAAGATTAAGCAAATTATGGTACAGGACAAGATTTTTGTGGAGAATCAAACTAAATGCTAAATATATTGAGCTAATGTAACCCATTTGTATGTTATGGGTTATACTAGTAAGGTTTGTTTAATCGTTTCATTTTTATCAAACAATTATATTGTAGGGCTAATTGGTGAAACACTTAATTGCTTGGGAATATACAATAGGATACACACTTCTGTTCTATAATGGCTGTCACCTGACTAAGTGCAGTCAGTTGAATAATAGTGATTACATTGGACAGTGTGCTTCCATTGGACAGTGTGCTTCCTATGTATGTTTCATGTTGGAGGGAATTATTATGAAATAGTATTTCAGAAAAACTTGTGGTTTGAGGTGTGATGATTGTGTTGGCCAATAGCATTTTAGTGTTTGGTTGATACCAAAGGTTTCTCAGCTCTTCTGTACCACTGATCTATTTGATTTAGTGTCAGTGGTGAGGTAAATATGTCAGTGTTCTTACATTTACAGCACTCATGGTAATTTCTCAATCTCTTGCATGCTTTTGGGAAAATGTGTTGAGTAGGTGCTAACTACCTTCATGTCGAAAGGAGATTGGACCTGTCACCCCAGCTGCTCTTGCACAAATCTTAGCAGCTGGCTTAATAGTGACACTGGTACAGTATTGAGAGTAGGTTGTCTGTTCACCTTCTCAGCCATGAATTTTTGTTTTTTGCAGCTCCATAACTCTTGGAGCTGCTGTGAGGAATTGTATAAGTAACCCACATTCTTGACGTATCAACTTGTGCTTGCTGACACATCAAAATCTCCCAGTCTGTCTTTGCAGGTTATCAGCAGCACAAATGTTAATTGAGGTTGGTTCAAAATTCTGTATTAGGGTAAGTGCTTACCAAAAAAAATTGCAAGCATTACCCAAGACCACACATCTGGTCTGTTTATTTGAACCTTTGATTTCTGAAATGAGTGTGAGTAGAGCTATTGGTAAAAATACAAATCAATATTTTAAAAAAAAAAGCTTGAGACAATTGAGCTTCCTGCTAGTAGGTATTTCCAAAAATGCAAAACATCTGTATGTTCCTTCTATGCAATTAAAACAACTTTTGGGGGGGGGGGGGGGGAGTTAATTCTTTATAAACAATAAAACAGTTTTGACCTTACAGTATTGTGGCCCATATTCTTTTTAAACTGCTGATTGACTGACTTAAGAATGAATCCTGTATTTTGAATGGTTGACTGACTGCCTCCATTTTAAAATTGAAGAAGCAACAAGAACTGGAACAGTGTTAAATGCTAAAATAATGTAGAGATATAAATGTATATTTTGCTGTAATCCATTCTGTTTCATTCCATAAATGTATTTTTGTATTTGGTGTTGCTTTTTTTTCCTTGCTAATTTTTTCAGGATGCTATTTAAATTCCAACCTTCTGTCATTCCTAACTGTCCTTTGATTTTTTGTTCACGTGCAGAAAAGTGATGTTCATATTAAATTCAGATGGTGGTCGAGGGCAGTTGGCTATAGAGTGATGTAATTTTGTGAGAACTTTGAAAATAGGAGAAAAAGAAAGGCGATTAGCTTATTTTTACAAAAATTCACAGGTGCTTGCCCTTGTACATATGGTGTTAGTTTATCTGCTAAACTCTTGAATATAAAACCATGTTTTCCAATTAAGTTTTTTTTATTGCAGCATATTTTGTCTCCCTATGTGTATACCCTAGCTGAGTAACTTTTTTAATATGCTACAATTACACTAACCATTTCCAGATGTAAAATAAATATGGGCCAGTTTCTATTTTCATGGGGAAACTATTTTTGGGTTTTTTTTCAAAATTGGAAATGTTGTAATCTGTTGGTGTAGGTCAGACACTTTAATAAAAAATAAAAAAAAACTAAGCAAAGGCTTTTAATGCAATTGGATCCTGGTCTGTGCACAGTAATACATAAATGTAATAATAAATTTCAGAAAAGAAAAATCATGTTTTTCCAGTTTCTAACCTGCACTCAAATATTAGCTAGCTTTCCCACTGCACACTGAAAATCTAAATTTTGTTTGTCCTTAAAATTTGCAATACTTGTATTTCCAAAATTAAATAGATTTAGCAATGGTTCAGTTCACATGTAGATACTGCATTAATACCATGTCTGCTAATGGCACAAATCGGAGACTGAATCAATGACCGAGGATAAATAGAGACTAGATCCTAAATAATGCACGGTGGCATAATTTACATTTTGTTCTGATCAAAATAGTTGTAATTAATTCCAGGAATTGGGGATTAGCTGGTGACCGTTCGCACTACAACAAGTGATCAGAACTATGGAAGGACACCTTGCTGTAAGGAGAGAAAGTGTGTGGAATGGAGAGAGAACTTAAGTGAGAAACAGGAAGACTTTTTAAGTATTAAAGATCAACTCATTTTAAAAAGAAAAACAAATGATCAAATAGCCCTTCTGTATCTGGTCTGTAAATGGTGCACCTTGCATTGTTCTGGGGGGGGAGTATTCAGAGAAACCAAATACTGTGGTATACAGAAGACTTAATTTGGACATAATGACCTCTTGAAACATCTGTTAGCTGGAACCCAACCTGCACCTCTAAGATCAGTTGAAATCCGAACACTCATTCGGTTGCACTTGTGAATGAATAAACCAAGCAACACAATTTCACGGCTGCCCACTGCATTTCTATTCACTCCAGAAGGCAGAAAATACCATTACAATTTCTGAATTCAATGGCATCTGCTTCTTGTGTGCCTATTCTGATAGCTATCTATTCTCAAGTTTACAATCCTTGCTGTTTGTTTAACTCTCTCCATTTGTATCATTGGCAAATTTTGTGTTCCCTATGCCCAAGTCCAAATCACCCATATATGATCAAAAGTGGACCCAGAAATGACCCCTGGATACACCACTTTCAATGTTTATCCAATATTAGAAACCAGAATAGGCCATGTGCATCAAGCCTGTTATGCCATTTAATTGGATCATGGCTGATCTGTACCTCCACTCCATTTGATCCATAAACCTTTGAAACCTTTGCTATTGATCTGTTTTGAAAATTTCAATTGGCCTAGCATCGTGCAGACACCATAACTTGGATTGGATAACCTAAAATAGGCATGGGATCGCAGTGCACAATTAGCTTGCGCCCATTCATTGCACTGCAGGCATATTAAGTTCATGCTACCTGCTGTTTTAAATGATTGCCTTGTGCAGCCAGCACCATCCATGCTGTTCATTGGCTGCACACATCAACGGAGCCTGATAACGCGAGTGGCTAGCACTACTTAAAGGCAGCCTGTACCTTGGCACAGGGCTTTGCACAGAGCTTGGAGCCCATCCTTTCCAACATGGAACGGGTGGTCACCTCCATCAGCACACCTGTGGAACTCACCATGATGCAGTCTGATGGTTGATGTCACATCTTCCATTGCAGCACCAACAGTTTCCATCAAAGGTGCAGCAGTGGAAGTTCAGACTGCTGCCATTGTGGCTCTAGATACCATTGTTCAAAGGGGCTTCCAAGGTGTCACAGCAGTCCAGCAATCTGTTTTCCAATAGATCAGTAGGATTGCTGAAGCGCCGCCCTGGGCGTGTGGCAATGGCTTCATGGAGCACGAACCTGCTGTGCTCTCTCCGGCTGACAGCATTCCTGCTCCCACCCCTGCCATTCTGTCAGTGCTCTTGCTGTTGCCCGTCAGCTAGCCAGTCCAGGCCGAGATGGTGCACGCTGAAGCCGGGCCCTCTAGGTCCAGAGCTGCTCGAGGTCATCCTCCAAGGCCATCTGCAGTCTCCTCAATTGAGGGCCCATAATGTCCAAGGTTGTGGAGCATGCAGCATACTACCACAAATCTTGATACCCACTCAGCTGAGTACGGCAGGGCTCCTCCAGAGCGTTCCAGACAGCGGAAACGTTGCTTGAGGATGCCAGTGGTGTGCTCTATAATGTTCCTTGTGGCAGCATAGCTCACATTGTTGTGCTGTCTGGTGTGCACGTGTTGGCTCCAGACTGGAGTCATGAGCCATGTCATGAGTGGATAAATGTAAGAAGTCACACGACACCAGGTTATAGTCCAACAGCTTTATTTGAAATCACAAGCTTTCGGAGCGCTGCTCCTTCTTCAGGTGAAGTGGAGAAATGCATAAAGACACAGCTTCTATAGTCAGAGAATCATGTCAGATGTTTACAGGTAACCTTTCCAACTGCCATTTATCACACCTTGGCAGAGAGATAATCACAGCAGTCAAAGGTGTGAATGGTGTCCAAACAGGTCAGTCAGGGAAACATTACATCAAAGAACAATGAGGTGGGGTCACAAGGGGTCAAATATTGCAGATGCTGGGGTCTGTATGAAAAACAAAAAAACAGACAAAAAACATTTTTTTTGGCTGGGAATCACAGCAGGTCCGGCCGCATCTGTGTAGAGAGAACAAGCCAATGTCGACTCGAGTCTGGATGACCCTGCATCAGGTGGGGTTACATTTGCGTGACATGAACCCAAGATCTCGGTTAAGGCCGTCCTCATGGGTGCGGAACTTGGCTATCAGTTTCTGCTCGACGATTTTGCGTTGTCGTGTGTCTCGAAGGCCACCTTGGAGAATGCTTACCCGAAGATCGGAGGCTGAATGTCCTTGACTGCTGAAGTGTTCCCCAACTGGGAGGGAACACTCCTGCCTGGTGATTGTTGCGCGGTGTCCATTCATCCGTTGTCGCAGTGTCTGCATAGTCTCGCCAATGTACCATGCTCCGGGGCATCCTTTCCTGCAACGTATGAGGTAGACAATGTTGGCCGAGTCACATGAGTATGTACCATGTACCTGGTGGGTGGTGTCCTCACGTGTGATGATGGTATCTGTGTTGATGATCTGGCATGTCTTGCAGAGGTTGCTGTGGCAGGGTTGTGTGGTGTCGTGGTCGCTGTTCTCCTGAAAGCTGGGTAATTTGCTGCGAACGATGGTCTGTTTGAGGTTAGGCGGCTGTTTGAAAGTGAGTAGTGGAGGCGTGGGGATGGCCTTAGCGAGGTGTTCGTCGTCATCGATGACATGTTGAAGGCTGCGAAGAACATGGCGTAGTTTCTCCGCTCCGGGGAAGTACTGGACGACGAAGGGTACTCTGTTGGTTGTGTCCCGTGTTTGTCTTCTGAGGAGGTCTATGCGATTTTTCGCTGTGGCCCGTCGGAACTGTCGATCGACGAGTCGAGCGTCATATCCCGTTCTTACAAGGGCGTCTTTCAGTGTCTGTAGGTGTCCATCGCGTTCCTCCTCGTCTGAGCAGATCCTGTGTATTCGCAGGGCTTGTCCATAGGGGATGGCTTCTTTAACGTGGTTAGGGTGGAAGCTGGAGAAGTGAAGCATTGTGAGGTTGTCCGTGGGCTTGCGGTAGAGTGAAGTGCTGAGGTGTCCGTCTTTGATGGAGATTCGTGTGTCCAGGAATGAGACTGATTCTGAGGAGTAGTCCATGGTGAGTTTGATGGTGGGATGGAACTTGTTGATGTTATCGTGTAGTCTTTTCAGTGATTCTTCGCCGTGGGTCCATAGGAAGAAAATGTCGTCGATGTATCTGGTGTATAGCGTTGGTTGGAGATCCTGTGCAGCGAAGAAGTCTTGCTCGAACTTGTGCATGAAGATGTTTGCGTATTGGGGTGCGAATTTGGTCCCCATGGCTGTTCCGTGTGTTTGGGTAAAGAACTGGTTGTCGAAGGTGAAGACATTGTGGTCAAGGATGAAGCGGATGAGTTGTAGGATGGCGTCTGGAGATTGGCTGTTGTTGGTGTTGAGTACTGAGGCTGTCGCAGCGATGCCGTCATCGTGGGGGATCCACACCATGAGTGGATAACCCAAAGCACATTGAGGAAGTTCATGATTCCTTTAAATAGCGTTGGTGGTGGGTCCTTCATTCTGTTTAGCTTCATGTTCAACTGTTCAAGGTTCAGTCAGGACGTTGACTGTAATCTGCAGTTCTAAAATGGCAGCCATGGCGTCAAATCTGCGGTGCACACTGATTCGTATCATGATCTGCCTGTTGCCACTGGGCACGTGCGCAAATCCCTTTACTGCGATGGTGTCCTGCGCACATCCCGTAGGAAGTGTGCGTGTGCATCTCGGACACCAGGAGTGTTAGGTGGCTGCGTAGTGTCTAAAAAGCAAGCGCCACACCAACTAATTTAGCCTCGATAGCTTGCTGGGTGCAGCCCCACTCTAACCCCATCTCCTAGCATAACTCTTTCCCATCTATCAACCATCTTTTGATCCATCCTGCTACATTTCTTCTTGTATCACATACCTGAATATTTGCAACAAGCCTCATGAGTCAACTTAACAAATGCCTCCTGAAAGTTAATATACACATCTACTGCATACCCCTTATCTACAGAATCAGCCACTGCTTAAAAAAAGTCAAACATGACTTGTCCTTAACAGTATTTATGCTGGCTGTCCAGGTCTATATCATGCATTTCTAAATGCACACTAATCTGATCTCAAATTATGGATTCTAAGCTTTGGCCCAAAATTGATGTTAGACTAATTGGTTTGTAGTTACCTGGTTTATTCTTCTCTTCCTTCTTGAAGAGAGCTGTTACATTGGCTACAGTCCAGGTTCCCCAGCACATTTTACATGTCTAATGAGAACTGGTTTTCTTTACTCAAAGCTATTGCTACTTTCTCCGACTTCCTTCAGCAGCTAGGAATCATACCATCAGCAGTTGATTTTTTTTTATTCGTTCATGGGATGTGGGCATTGCTGTCAAGGCCTGCATTTATTGCCCATCCCTAATTGCTCTCGAGAAGGTAGTGGTGAGCCGCCTTGAACCGCTGCAGTCCGTGTGGTGAAGGTACTCCCACAGTGCTGTTAGTGAAGGTACTCCTACAGTGCAAGTCAACCCAAGCACCCCACCCACCCGCCCCACCTGTGACACAGACTGTACGTCCTGCTCATCAGTCACCTGAGAACTCATTTTTAATGTGGAAGCAAGTCATCCTCGGTTCCGAGGGACTGCCTAAGAGAGAGAGACAGTGCTGTTAGGGAGGGAGTTCCAGGATTTTGACCCAGCGACGATGAAAGAACAGCGATATATTTCCAAGTCAGGATGGTGTGTGACTTTGAGGGGAACTTGGAGGTGGTGGTGTTCCCATGCGCCTGCTGCCCTTGTCCTTCTAGGTGAAAGAGGTCGCGGGTTTGGGAGTTGCTGCAGTGCATCTTGTAAATGGTACACACTGCAACCATGATATGCTGGTGATGGAGGGAGTGAATGTTTAGGTGGTGGATGGGTTGCCAATCAAGCGGGCTGCTTTGTCCTGAATGGTGTTGAGCTTCTTGAGTGTTGTTGGAGCTGCACTCATCCAGGCAAGTGGAGAGTATTCCATCACACTCCTTACTTGTGCCTTGTAGATGGTGGAAAGGCTTTGGGGAGTCAGGAGGTGAGACGCCGCAGAATACCTAGACTCTGGCCTGCTCTTATTGCCACATTATTTATATGGCTGGTCCAGTTAGGGTTCTGGTCAATGGTGACCCCCAGGATGTTGATGGTGGGGGATTTGGCGATGGTAATGCCGTTGAATGTCAAGGGGCAGTGGTTAGACTCTCGCTTGTTGGAGATAGTCATTGCCTGGCACTTGTGTGGTGCGAATGTTACCTGCCACTTATCAGTTCAAGCCTGAATGTCGTCCAGGTCTTGCTGCATGCGGGTATGGACTGCTTCATTATCTGAGGAGTTGTGAATGGCGCTGATGATGACTAGTTGATGACTAATCAGCAATACAAATGCATTACTTGCACACTATTTTATACTATCGCACAAATAACAATGTCTTCAAAATCTCAGTGATCTTGCCAGAATCTTTTAATTGAGCCTTTGAAGATCATAGCTTGCTAGTTACTTCACTCCATGGAATCCCATCTCACCACTGTGACATGGAAAACAAGCAGTTGACACAAGACAACTGAAAATATGGTGAAAGTCTTGAATATACCCAGACCAAGAAACCTCTGAACCAAGAGCTATCAATCAATTAATCAAGACACAATAGGATACCATGATATAGTCATATGTTGTCCAGGTTTTACATATCCAGTAATGTTTTGATATGGCATAATTGGATCAGATATAAAAGGTCTCAGTGTCCTGCAGTCCCCCAGCTCTGGCCCTCCATTTTGTAGCCAACAGGGCAAGACAGTTTCCAACTTAACACTAGTTATTTTTAAAACTAACTAAAGTTATTAAAACACCGAGCAAAATTTATCATTTGGAGTAGGACAGACATCTGCCTCTGTCACACGCCCATAAATTCAAAAGGTGGAAAGGAACCAAAATAACAGAGCAAAGTGCGAATAGAAATCAACGACCAAACTTACACAATATATGAACTGTTCAAATACACAAAACGTCAAGAATAAGTTCTTTGTAACTGTCTCTGGTGATGACCATGGGAGGAGATCACCCCTGGAGTTCCTATTTTTATTCAACATTGAGGCTCGGTAACTGTAGTGTATGTACTTTGAAGAAGGAACTATATTCTGCAGCCCCTGTATACTGCAGTACCAGTAGTGACCACCCCTGTATATAAGCCTGTGTAGTAACTTTGTATAGTAGTTCCAGTTTTGTCTCCATTCAGTAAACACCTGTTATAACCAACTCCTGCAGTCCGTGTCTCAATTACACACGGACGTAACACTGGCGACGAACAGATCCGAACTTACCTACAGTTCTGCACCACCTCATGGGGATCCATCCCTGAAGCAAAGTTGTTAGAGGTCGAGGCCAGAAGGAAGAAAAAAACAAACAAGAAACGGGCGTCGACCGTGGGCAATCGCCTCTGATTCATCGAATTCGAAGATTTGCAGGAGAGGCTGTCGAGAACGGGGTTTGGTTATCCTGTCTATGGTGTTCCAGCTAATCGGGCTGGTGGCAGGTAGTACACTGATCCTTCCTGGGCTGCGGCGGGCTAGAGCTCGATCAGGTGGCTTTTCAACGGGGCCGAGCAGCGTTGTCGGGAAAAGGAGAGAGAGAGAGAGAGGGTGGAACACACAGGGCGCGGCCGGTGCTACGAAGCCGGGCAGCGTACAGACCCGAGAAGAGGGAGGAAAGTGTCCCATAGGGTTTGCTCTGACGATGGGAACAGTAATTAAAATAAAAGAAATTAGAAGCGCAGAAAGCCGCGAGGAGCTGCAGTTTGCCATGGGGACCGCGGAGAGCAGCGTTAGCAGCAGCGCGGGGGGGAAGTGCGCGAAGACCATACGGCGTTGCCATCAAGGCATAAAAATGCCAGCAACAGCGCTAGCAGCAGCGGAGAAGACAGAAAGCGCGGGAGGCGCCATCTTAATCCAGCGGGGAAGAAGGCAAAGTGCGGGAGGCGCCATTTTGTTCAATCGGGGAAGAAGGGAAAGCATGGGAGGCGCCATCTTAGATCTCCAAGATGCCGAAGACTGGCAATATCACTGCCTTCGATAATGCAATAGAAGACTGGACCACGTATGTGGAAAGAGTCGAAGTATATTGCAAGGCAAATGAAGTAGCCGATGAGAAAAAGGCATCGGTACTACTAAACTTAATAGGCGCAAGCACGTACGGCCTATTGCGGAACCTGATCACTCCAGCCAAACCGATGGCGAAGAGTTTTAACGAAATTGTTGCTATCCTACAGGAACACCTAAATCCTACACCGCTGCTGATAGCAGAAAGATTTAAATTCCACAAGAGAAATCAGCATAAAGATGAGAGCAATGTTGATTACCTTACAGAACTACGTAAGCTATCAAAGCACTGCCAGTTCAGAGCAGGACTGGCAGATACCCTACGGGACAAATTTGTCTGTGGACTCCTGAGTGAAGGAACCCAGAAGAGGTTACTCTCAGAGAAAGAGCTGACGCTAGATAAGGCTTTCAGCGTGGCAGTATCGTATGAAGCAGCAGCAAGGGGAGCTGTGGAAATACAGCAAAAGCCACAGGAATACGGCACCCATGAAATGACATGGGGATTTGAAAAATGTTATCGCTGTGGCAGAACAACCCATGACCAGAAGGACTGCTGGTCCAAGGACAAAATATGCAAGCAATGCAGAAAGATGGGACACATTGCACGAGTTTGCAGGTCCGGGAAGAAGACTAACGACAACAAAAAGGCTACTAAGGAACAGTACAGGAAAGTACAAAAGATGACGGACAGTAGTTCCGAAGACCAGAAGAGCGATAGTGAATCCGGGAACAAGAGACTAAGCTGTCTCAAACTTCACAACGTAATCGCAAAAGAGAATCACCGAACCACTTGGGTCACCCTCACGATAGCAGGGTCCCAAGTCAAAATGGAATTGGATACAGGATCAGCCCTGACCGTCATGAATCGACGAGACTACGAGTGGCTATTCTCACACATACCCTTGAAAGACACATCCATTGTTTTGAAGACGTATACGGGGCAGAAAGTATACCCCAGAGGGAAAATAAAGGTGCCTGTCGAATACAACGGCAAGGAAATACAGAAATTGTATCTGTACATACTGCAAGATGGTGGACCACCGTTATTGGGACGTGAATGGATCAGAAAGATAAGTTTAGACTGGCACTCCATTCAGGCACTGACTGTGGCTGGTAAAAAGGATGACGACATCACACCTGGACGATTGTCAAAAATCTTAGCTAACGCTAAAGAGGTATTTCGACAAGAACTGGGAACTCTTAAAGGCGTAACCGCCTCAATAAAAATAGAAGAGAATGCAATTCCCAAGTTTTTCAAAGCAAGCACGGTACCGTATGCAATTCGCCCAGCCGTCGAGGCAGAGCTGGAGAATCTGGAGAATGCAGGCGTGTTATCTAAGGTAGACTGGAGCGAGTGGGCGACACCCATCGTTCCTGTCATGAAGAAAACGTTAAACAATAAGTCTGAGGAGCCAAGGAAGGTTCGCATCTGTGGGGACTTCAAGGTGACGGTGAACCCAGTCCTTCACACAGTACAGTATCCTCTCCCGAGGATAGAAGATATTTTCGCCTCACTATCTGGAGGGAAGCGTTTTACAAAAATTGACCTAGCACAAGCATATTTGCAGCTGGAGGTTGAAGAATCCTCTAGGAAGTATCTCACGATAAACACTCACAAAGGTCTTTACCAGTATAATCGACTGGTATTCGGAGTAGCATCAGCTCCAGCTATATGGCAAAGAGCGATGGAACAAGTCCTGCAAGGGATTCCGGGGACTCCGTGTTACTTGGACGACATCCTAGTGACGGGTGAAGATGACAGTGAACACCTTGCCAACCTAGAGCAGGTGCTCACTAGACTAAGAGAACATGGGCTACGAGCCAATCGCCCCAAGTGCGAGTTTTTTAAGAAACAGATATCGTATTGTGGCCACGTGATTGATGAAGAGGGGTTACATAAGTCCCGTGACAAAATTGAAGCGGTAGTTAAGGCTCCAGCGCCTGAAAATGTGTCGCAACTGAGGTCATTCCTCGGATTGGTGAATTACTACCATAAGTTTTTGCCGAATTTGTCCACAATTCTGCACCCACTGAACGCCCTGCTACAAACTGGAGTAGCATGGAAATGGAGCGATGAATGTAAGCGGGCCTTTCAGAAGAGTAAGGACCTAATCACTTCAAGAGAAGTATTGGCTCACTACAACCCATCACTACCGATAAGACTGGCGTGTGATGCGTCTCCCTACGGCATTGGAGCGGTACTGTCACTTAAATTCCTTGATGGTTCAGAGAGGCCGATAGCTTTTGCGTCACGCTCGTTAACTTCAGCTGAGCGTAACTATGCCCAGATTGACAGAGAGGCCCTCAGCCTGGTGTGGGGGGTGATGAAGTTCAATCACTACCTGCACGGTCAGAAATTTACTCTACTAACTGATCATCAACCTCTTGTCTCCATTTTCAACCCTCAGAAGGGCGTCCCGATAATGACAGCACAACGGCTACAGAGGTGGTCCCTTTTCCTAGGGGCACACCAATATGACATCGAGTACAAAGGAACTAAACAGCATGGGAATGCTGATGGATTGTCGCGCCTACCGTTGTCGACGGTGGAAGAAGCACCTGCAGTGGATCCTGTGGAGATATTCCACTCGACCATAGTCGAATGTCTACCTGTGACGAATGCAAACATAGAAAAGGAAACACGAAATGACCCGACACTCTCCAGGGTCTATGATTTAACGGTGAAGGGATGGCCAGCACATGGCGAACCACTGTTGCCAGCATTCTCGCCGAGAAGAGAACAGCTGTCAGTGTGCCGAGGAACCTTGATGTGTGGATCCAGAGTAGTAATTCCACCCAAATTGAAGGATAGAGTGCTCAATGAGTTTCATGAGGGTCATCTGGGAGGGGTAAAAATGAAGAACTTAGCCAGAGCGTTTGTGTGCTGGCCGGGAATCGATAGAGAAATCGAAGAGATGACCAAGAGCTGTACAGGATGCCAGAAGGTTCAAAATGCCCCACCACAAGCCCCTCTACATCCATGGGAGTGGCCCTCATCTCCATGGCAAAGGGTGCACATTGATTTTGCTGGTCCATTTATGGACTCGATGTTTTTAATTGTGGTGGATGCACATTCAAAGTGGCCAGAGGTAATAAAAATGTCCTCAACCACCACAGAAAAAACTATCACAGTCTTACGAACCATATTCGCCAGAAATGGGCTGCCTGAACAGATTTGCTCCGACAATGGACCACAGTTTGTGTCTGAAGAGTTCCGGAGGTTCTTAAAGAACAATGGTGTTAAGCACTACACATCCGCCCCATATCATCCAGCCACCAATGGATTGGCTGAGAGGTTCGTTCAAACATTCAAGAAGGCTAACAAGGCAATGTGTAATGAAGACATACCTCTACAACACAAGGTGGATAACTTCTTCTTTGCCTACCGGAATGCGACACATGCGGTTACCAACCAAACTCCAGCCATGATGTTCTCCAATCGAAGACTAAGATGCCGCTTGGATTTGGTTAAGCCAAACATCAGAAGAGATGTGGAGAACAGGCAGTTTCAGAATATGAATGAAAGGCCGACCAGGAGTTTTAAGATGGGTCAACCAGTTTTGGCCCGGGACTACCGCACAGAGAAATGGCAGCCAGGAACGATCTGCACACGGCAAGGACCTCTAATGTATACCGTGGACGTTGGAGAGAGCATTGTAAGACACCATGCTGACCAGATTCTAGAGTCACTGGAAAACGTCAAATCCACACCACGATCCGATACACCTGGTGATGAAACCGAAGTACCAATTGCATCTACCTCAGAATCGGTGAGTACCAATTGCATCTACCTCAGAATCGGTGATATTGGAAGCAGACGAACCAAACAACGACGTTGATCCCAAATCAACTTTGCCAGAAGAACCTGATACCCCAAAGAGGCGTTATCCAGACAGAATCAGGAAGCCTCCTCAAAGACTGAATTTATAATTGCTTAACTTCAGCTAATGTATATAACATCTGTAATTGTAATTCCTCGGAAGACCTCTCCTGGTCCCTCAATACCTCCTCTCTGGTGAAGAAGGCCCAGCAGCGCCTATATTTCCTAAGGAGGCTGAAGGGATGTAACCTGTCACCCCTGATCCTCTCTAACTTTTACCGCTGCACAATAGAGAGCATCCTGACGAACTGTATCACAGTATGGTATGGCAGCAGTAGCTACAATGACCGGAAAGTCCTGCAGCGGGTAGTCAAAACTGCCCAACGCATTACCGGCACCCGGCTACCGACCATAGAGCACATATACCAGAAACGCTGTTTACGGAGGTCACGGTCCATCATCAAAGACCCTACCCACCCCAGCCAGTTCGCCCTCCTGCCATCTGGGAGACGCTACAGATGCATTCGCACCCGTATGACCAGATTTAGGAACAGCTTCTTTCCCAGGGCTGTCATCCTACTGAACTCCACAAATAAACTCTAAAACCTGCACATCTGCCAATGCACTTTATTATGGTTATGTTTACGTTAATGTATTACAAGCCAAATGTATGTTGAATGTTTAAATGTCTTAATCTAAATGTACACTCTCGGGAGCCGCAAGCCTACATTTCGTTGTACTGCACTTGTGCACTAACAAGGACAATAAAGTTGATTATGATTATGATTAGGGGGGTTATTTAATTATTAATCGAATGTTATGTACTGTTTAGCTAAAAGGGAAGGAATTGTAGTGTATGTACTTTGAAGAAGGAACTATATTCTGCAGCCCCTGTATACTGCAGTACCAGTAGTGACCACCCCTGTATATAAGCTTGTGCAGTAACTTTGTATAGTAGTTCCAGTTTTGTCTCCATTCAGTAAACACCTGTTATAACCAACTCCTGCAGTCCGTGTCTCAATTACACACGGACGTAACATAGATAGATACATAGAAGATAGGAGCAGGAGTAGGCCATTCGGCCCTTCGTGCCTGCTCCGCCATTTAATGAGATCATGGCTGATCCTTTAATTCAGTATCCCGTCCCCGCCTTCTCTCCGTAACCCTTAACCCCTTTTGCCCGTAGAAATATATCTAATTCCCTCTTAAATATATTTAATGAGCTGGCGTACACTGCCCTCTGTGGCAATGAGTTCCACAGGTTCACCACTCTCTGAGTGAAGAAATTCCCCCTCATCTCTGTCCTAAATGGTTTAGCCCTTATCCTTAAATTATGTCCTCTAGTTCTGTTCTCACCCGCCAAGGGAAACATTCCTTCTGCATCCAGTCTGTCTAGACCTGTCAGAATTTTATACACTTCTATGAGGTCCCCTCTCAATCTTCTAAACTCCAGTGTGTACATCCCTAAACTACATAGTCTCTCCTCATAGGTCATTCCCGCCATTCCTGGTATCAGCCTGGTGAATCGCCGCTGCACCCCCTCCATGGCAAGAACATCCTTCCTCAGATGAGGCGACCAAAACTGTACACAGTACTCGAGGTGTGGTCTCACCAGTGCCCTGTACAGCTGCAGCAAGGTATCCCTGTTCCTGTATTCTAACCCTTTTGCTATGAAGGCCAGCATACCGTTTGCCTTCTTGACCGCCTGTTGCACCTGCATGCTCGCCTTCAGTGACTGGTGTACAAGAACACCCAGGTCTCTCTGTACTTCCCCCTCTCCCAATCTATTGCCATTTAAATAATAATTTGCCCTCCCGTTCCTGCACCCAAGGTGGATAACTTCGCACTTGTCCACATTATAGTGCATCTGCCATTTATCCGCCCAATCGCCCAGTCTGTCCAAATCGCTCTGGAGCTTCCTGGTCTCTTCCTCTGAGCCCACCCCACCTCCTAGTTTAGTGTCGTCTGCAAATTTGGAAATGCTGCATCCGACTCCCTGATCCAGGTCATTAATGTAAATTGTGAACAGCTGGGGGCCCAGGACAGATCCCTGTGGTACCCCACTTGTTACTGCCTGCCATTCAGAAAATGAGCCGTTTATTCCAACTCTCTGTTTTCTATCTGACAGCCAGTTCCCTATCCACGCCAAAACTTTCCCCTTTATCCCATGAGCCTCAATTTTCCATGCTAATCTTTTATGTGGGACCTTATCGAAGGCTTTTTGGAAGTCCAGGTACACCACATCTACTGGCTCTCCCCCATCTATTCTACCAGTTACTCCCTCAAAAAATTCCAATAGATTAGTCAAGCACGATTTACCCTTTGTAAATCCATGTTGACTCTGTCCTATCCTGTCCCCATTTGCTAAGTAACGTATCAGGCTAAAGATCCCCAGAAACACTACAGGTTATAAAGCATCTATTCCTTTGAATAACAATTTCTTCTCAATAGGCAATCAAAATATTAATCACTTTTAATACTTAACATTAATCTTCCATTGGCCCTCGTAGCCTGTTTTTGACATCTGACAGTGACTGGAGAACACCACTTCATCTGTGATTGAACTGGAATTAATTGTCTTTTAAAGAACCTGTAATTTGATTACGTTGACAACAAAGGCTCACGGTTTGAACTAGACACACCATCTGCAGCCATCATGATCTTTTATCTGAGGACAACACAACTTTAAGATGATCTATGTTAAAAGATCATACACCTGTACACATTCCTATGTCTACTTTTATAATGGAAATCACCTATGTAAACTTATTGTGCTGTAATTATACCCTCCCACCAGTGGCAGCACTGTAGCACTTCAGTTGATGTCTCCCAGCTCCTCCACCTGTACTCCAGAGAAACTCCTATGCTGCAACCAACTCTACTTCTCTGCTTCCAAAACTGCTGTAAGTTTTGTCAAAGTTTGTATAAATGTATGGACAGGGTGGTGGTCTTGGGTC
Organism: Somniosus microcephalus; assembly: GCF_052327205.1. NCBI lineage: Eukaryota > Metazoa > Chordata > Chondrichthyes > Squaliformes > Somniosidae > Somniosus > Somniosus microcephalus. The sequence continues at coordinate 225,954,885 of NC_140990.1, forward strand.
TCCATTCTTGTGTCAGCTGTTGGGAACTTACCCTCTGGCCATGGTACACTATTTTTGTTCAAAATATGTTGCAGTTATAATGCTATAATCTCTTCAACAAGTCAAAGTTTTGCAAGTTTTTAAAAAAAATCTGCATCTTACAGCGTTTGAGTGTGCTAACATTCCCTAATACCCATTCACAGTTGTCATCTTCCAAAATTCCATAGATTCTAGAATGGTTCCTGCAGACTGGAAGGTAGCAAATGTAACCCCACTATTTAAGAAAGGAGGGAGAGAGAAAACAGGGACCTACAGACCAGTTAGACTGACATCAGCAGTAGGGAAAATGCTACAATCTATTATTAAGGACGTGGTAACAGGGCACTTAGAAAATAATAATAGGATTGGGCAGAGTCAACATGGATTTATGAAAGGGAAATCGTGTTTGACAAATCTGCTAAGTTTTTTGAGGTTGTAACTAGCAGAATAGATAAAGGGGGACCAGTGGATGTGGTGCATTTGGATTTTCAGAAGGCATTCGATAAGGTGCCACACAAGAGGTTATTAAACAAAATTAGGGCTCATGGAATTGAGGATTGGTTAACGGACAGAAAACAGAGAGCAGGAATAAACGGGCCATTTAGTTGGCAGGCTGTAACTAGTGGGGTACTGCAAGGATCAGTGCTTGGGCCTCAGCTATTCACAATCTACATCAATGATTTGGATGAGGGGACCAAATGTAATATATCCAAGTTTGCCAATGATATGAAACTGGGTGGGAATGTAAGTTGTGAGAAGGATGCAAGGAGGCTTCAAAGGGGATATAGACAGGCTAAGCACTGCAGCAACTCGCCAAGGCTTCTTCGGCAGCACTTCCCAAACCCGAGACCTCTTCCACCTAGAAGGACAAGGGCAGCAGACTCATGGGAACACCACCACCTCCAAGTTCCCCTCCAAGTCACACATCATCCTGACTTAGTATATCGCCGATCCTTCATCGTCGCTGGGTCAAAATCCTGGAACTCCCTCCCTAACAGCACTGTGGGAGTACCTTCACCACATGGACTGCAGCGGTTTAAGAAGGCGGCTCACTACCACCACCTTCTCAAGGGCAATTAGGGATGGGCAATAAATGCTGGCCTTGCCAGCAACACCCACATCCCATAAAAATGAATTTTAAAAAAGTGAGTGGGCAAGAACATGGCAAATGGAATATATAATGTGGGGAAATGTGAAGTTATCCACTTTGGTATGAAAAATAGAAAAGCAGAGTATTTTTTAAATGGTGAGAGATTGGGAAATGTTGGTGTTCAGAGGGACCTGGGTGTCCTTGTACACGTATCACTGAAAGTTAACATGCAGGTACAGCAAGCAATTAGGAATGCAAATGGTATGTTGGCCTTTATTACAAGATGATTTGAGTATAAGAGTAAAGAAGTCTTACTGCAATTATATAGGGCCCTGGTGAGACCACACCTGGAGTATTGTGTAGTTTTGGTCTCCTTACCTAAGGAAGGATATACTTGTCGTAGAGGGAGTGCAACAAAGGTTCACCAGACTGGTTCCTGGGATGGAGGGATTGTCCTATGAAGACAGATTGAGTAGACTAGGCCAATATTCTCTATAGAGTTTAGAAGAATGAGAGGTGATCTCATTGAAACATGCAAAATGCTTACAGGGCTTGACAGGGTAGATGCAGGGAGGATGTTTCCCCTGGCTGGGGAGTCTGGAATCAGGGGTCACAGTCTCAGAATAAGGGGTCGGCCATTTAGGACTGAGATGAGAAGAGATTTCTTCACTCAGAGGGTGGTGAGTCTTTGGAATTCTCTACCCCAGAGGGCTGTGGAGGCTCAGTCATTGAGTATATTCAAAACAGAGATCGATGGATTTTTGAATATTAAGGGAATCGAGGGATTTGGGGATAGTGCAGGAAAGTGGAGATTAGGTAGGTCAGCCATGATCTTATTCAATGGTGGAGCAGGCTCGAAGGGCCAAATGGCCTACTCCTGCTCCTATTTCTTATGTTCTTAAATAACCCAATTTCCAAACAGACGTCCCTCACGCTTGCGGCTTAGTAATAGGTATATTTGAGTCAGCAGCACCCCCAGAAGTCAAGGGTCAACCACTTCTAATACTGGGCTGGTTTTTCATCTTTGACAGGATACTAAGCAATTTAGCTATTGTGATACTGTAAAGTCCAGTAAGCGCGTGTACGTAAATGATCTCCAGTGCAAAACTTTGGCTGTACTGCTTGGCCAAATCTCAGCTTCCTCTTTGATCCATTACAAATGCTGCTTTTTTACCTACTAAACCTTGTTCGCCTGTGACTGACTTCTCCCCCTCTACAGTAGAAACCTTAACCCATGCCTCTATTGCACAAGACTGAATTTGTCCAACACTTTCCTTGCTGGTTTTCCCCTTAAACTATAACTCATCCAAAACATCTCAGCCACATTCTCACCTGAACTAAGGCCCACATCCCAACCTTTCCATGCTCAATAGCTCCATGTAGAATTGACATTAAGATCCTTGTTCTCACCTTCAAATCATTTCATAGTCTTGCCTTTTCTTACCTCTGTAATGTGCCACTGCACGTCCTCCAACTACAGCCTACTTCCTATTCCCCACTCCAGCCACTATATTCCCTGGTCATCTCCCTCGCTACTTTCAAAAGCCTCTCAACAACCTTCCTCTTTGACTGTAATTTCATTCCCTCCAAATCTCTCTCCCTCCACTCAGTGTCCAATCATTGCCCTTTAAAGCACTCGAGGCTTCCTCAGTGTGAGGAAATCTATAAAAATACAAGCTGTTGATCCAAACATTTAAAAAAAAATCTATTGTTGCCTGTCCAGACCGATTGCATTCAATTATGTATCACTTAAAAATTACAAGCTTTACTCTACTTTAGTTTTTGATTATAATGTCATGGTGAATTTTGTACATTAATACAAAGAAAGATCTGTATTGATGTATATTGTTTAATAAGTAACAAACTACCAAAGTGTTACACAACTATTCAAAATAGTAAATATTTTCTTGGAAATTAAGAGTTGATAGTCCATTCAAGTTAAAACAGTATTTAAAATAAAAATACATTTAAAAATAAAATTTGTACTAAAATATTATTTTCTTCCATTTTCTTAAACAAGCAAAGCTGAAACCACTGCTCAATGTTAAGATGAAAGAAGCTGGCATTCTTTTTCCATCAGTCCTTTAAAAACATCATAATGGTGATTCAGATCCTTTTTTGTATGTATTTTAAATTTAGTGCCCAATGCTCCATCAGGGGAGGATGTTGCATAAAATACTGTGCGTATTCTGGAATGGACCAGTGCCATCGCACACATTACACATGGTTCTCTGGAAACATATAGGTCATACCCAGTGCATATGTAGGGCAAACCATTTACAATATCTCCTGTGGGACTATGATCCTCAAAAGGAAGCAAAGGTTTACCGATGTCGATTGCATGGTCACCTGAAAAAGATTCTACAGACTTAAAATGACAGTTAGGATATTTGTTATGATTAAAAGCACCACCACCTTGTCCGTGGCCAACTAGATCAATACACACCATAACTGCATGAAGCAATGGATTTGGTCCATTTCTGCAGTCATGACCTACTGCGATAACCTCGTCAGTGGCTGGGTTAACAACCACTGCACCTACTGGTTGCATCCCCATTTCCTTTCCCACTTTTGCTGCTTCGATAGCTTTTTCCATAAAAGCCTGCATCTTCATTTTCTCTTCAGTGTTAAAAAGCTGGCCTCGGAGGGCTTCAGTCACTTGCTTGTTTTCATGGAATGATGTTGGCCAGTGCTGGCTAGCTGCTTCAAACTGAGGTCTGGTCAACGGTGGGTGTGCTGGTATCTTGACCGGGAAAGGTTCTCCAAGTCCAATGCCATCAGCCTTTCCTTCAGGAAAGAGATCACTAAGAGACACTTCTCCATTTGGTACATCTATGCCATTCAAATCCCTAAGTAGGCAAATGATGATTTCTAAAGGATGATCACTGTTCTTGTGCCTGCAAGCTCGTACTCTCTTGATATGTGGGAGGTTGTTCAGTGGATAGACATCAGCCAGTTGTTTAACAAGACAAGATGTTTGTTTTTTATTGATAATAGGGGCTGCATATGCTTCTAGAAGTTCAACGTCACACGACTTCTCATCTGAAAGTACAGGCATCAGCTCCCAAGTGAAAGTGTTGATTGCCCCGGTTTTTCTCTTTTTGCACTGTGGCTCCATTATACCTTTGACATCAGAATTGGGAGATTTGTTACAGTGAGAGTCAGAAGCTGAAGGGAATAGGAAAACAATTAAGCTGCAGTTAAATCAAGTCCAAAAGCAGCTATAACCTTTCCAATAGTTATATCTTCTATTCTTCTCAAATAGGTCATTTACAAAGCAGTAGCCAAAAACATGCAAGCCTTTCATGGGTCAAGAATCCACTTGGAATGTACACTGAGATTGCTAAATATCACAGCCCTTAGTTAGATGCTCCAATTTATAGTAGATTCTGTGTTACTTGAAAGTATATCTGCTCTGTGTAAAATATTTATTCTTACGATTTTATTTCATTTTACTAAATTTTGTGCCCATCACGGTGAGGAATGGAATACTTTCTATTTTGCTACCAAGTATTAGCATCAAGTATTTCCAGTTGGGCTGTTAGTACTTGTATTTCAAACCAAGCAGCAAGTTAACATCAATATACCATATATATTCTTCAGGATATATTTCACAGTGTGTTCTTTGGCACTAACACTTATAAGCAAACTGTATAATGTGCTAGTAAGGGGCCAGAGAAACAAACATACACAAGTAACACAGTAATTGATCATACTATAACAAACTGTTTCTAGTTACCGTGATACTATGGGATTTTCATCCCTTATGCTATCACTGCACAGAACGAAAAATAGCTGACACAGACTCCACGAACAATGTCAAAATAGGCGGGATCAGGTAGAGAAACCTCGAAATTGTTAGTAGCCTTAATACCCAACATGCCGAACCGGTGCAGAGCAGTAACCAACAAAGCCAATACTATAGAAGACAAATCAGAGGAAGTTGTGACCAATCTGTATAGTGGCTGCAGTACTGTGTTCAGTTTTGATTGCTGAGATGCAAGGGAGATATCCAAGTACTGGAGGCAGTGCAGAGAAGAGCCACAACACTGATTCCTTCTGTCAAAGGTCAAAGTTATGGAGAAAGGTGGGAGAAACTTGGGCCATTCAGTCAAGAAAGAACATGTTTGAGAGGTGAACTTAGAGGAAAAGAAGTTAAAGGAATGGAAATGTAAAATCGAAAATATTACTTTAAATTGAGAGAGTAGAAGTGGACAGGTTCAAACTAGTAAAAGGTAAATTTAGCACCGATATCAGGAAATTATTCATATGTGACTGATCAGCACTTGGAATGGATCTGAAGATCCGAGTAATTGAGGGGGAAACCCTGGAATTAGTCAAAAAACTACTGCATACTGCAATGGGGAGGGGGCTCCAGGGTCCTTAAGAAAGGAGGAACCAAAATGGGCCATACGGTCCTCTCCATCCGGCGTTACCTTGTGTGTATTGTACACCCTTCCTATTGCAGAGTTTCGATGGCCAGACTCCATTATCTTCAATATAATAGCAAAATACTGCAGATGCTGGAAATCTGAAATAACAACAGAAAACGCTGGAAAAACTCAGCAGGCCAGGCAGCATCCGTGGAGAGGGCCCAGATCTGAAACGTTAACTGTTTCTCTCTCCACGGATACTGCCTGGCCTGCTGAGTTTTTCCAGCGTTTTCTGTTGTTATTTCCGTTATCTTCAATATTAGAATGGACGAAGGAGGCGGAGTCAACACATTGATATAATAAATATTTCATTATAGTGCTGCTAGTAACCAAGGTAACATCCCCGGCGGTGACGGGGTGTCCTCATTGGCTGTAAAGCGCTTTGGGATGTCCGGTGGTGGTGAGAGGCGCTGTAGAAAGGCAGGTCTTTCTTACCCGCACTCAGCGTGTCCCTCTCAGACACACCGGTCACCGGGGCTCTCCGTCCATAGGAGCCAGCTCCGAATTTAACGCTGCCCGCGAGTTAAACTCAGCGTCAGGCTGCGCTCCCACTGGGAAAGACCGCGACCTCTGAGCCCCAGGCCGGCCCACTGCTGAGCCCGCCACTCTCACCGCGCAGCCCCGGCCCGGATCTGATGTAATACTGAGGCCCACCCACTGTCTGCTTCCTCCTCGGCCGCTGTCTGTGTACCAACACTAACTGATTCCCCCGCCCGACAACTTCTGCCCCTCTCCAACAGTACCGCCTGCATTCACACAACCAGGCCATCTCAACTCAGTTGCGCAGTGCGATATTTGTTCATTTTGGAAACTCAATTTTATATCTGGGTTTTAATAAAGTTATCAATTGTCATATGATAAGGTCTCATTCCCGACTCATCAAATTAAAAAATAACCGTCAAACTTCAATTTAACTTAATCGGGCTCTTTCCATCCCCGGCTCTGTGTCCTTATGAATCATAAGGTACAATTAATACTGAAAGTTGGCACCCAGAAGCCTATCTTCATAATGACAAAGTGACAGAGTAGAATATGCTCTTACTGGCTGGCAGTGCTTCGCAGGCTGAAGGAGATTCAATATTCAATGGCAATGGAGGTGGGGAAACTGATATCACTGCTGAGAACATGTAGCACTTTTACAGTTTTCTGACTGTAACTTACATTATCAACTGCATTATCAAAATATTTGCTGCCTTAGGATCTACTAGCAGCTGGTTGATAATGTAAGTTACAGTCTGCTCAGAAAATTGCCACCTTAATGGAGTAGCATGACTACAACACTGGAAGTAATTCATATATTTTAAAATTACTTTGTCTCCTAAATTTTCACTGCTACATATTTTTTTAAATCTGCAAATAAAATTATATCCAGGTAGTAGAAATGGACTAGAGGGTTGGAGCTGCAATGCAACATAAACAAGCTGTGAAATGAAATATACTGGATACTGTCAATTAACCATCATGCACAGTATAAACTCCCAAATAACGGCAATGTACTGGAGAAACTTCCAAATTGCTATAATGGACTAGGGCGACTTTCAAATGGCTACAGTGTGCTGGAAGAAGTCCCAAATGGCAATAATATACTGGAAAGATTCTCACAGATCTAAAATGGATTGGAAACATCCCAGAATAACTGTTGTGTACTGAAGCAACTCAAATTACTTCAGTCCACCTGTCAAATTGGCTACTCGAAGTATATTTATAGTAGTTCACATTTTACTTAGGTAGTTATTACTCCCAACATAGTAAACAATGAAAGGGCTGAGCAGGTTGTTACATATTACTGGAAATACTATCCACAGCTACACAGAATTTACCAAAATGCGAATTACAGCAAATGTGTACCATTTGATGGACTGTTTAGTTTTCCACTGTTGAATCAGGCAAGGCTTTGACAATGAGCCATCTCCTCCCACCCCTCCCCTGGGCAAAATAACATTTTGTTTATAACGCTTTGCAATGAAGTAGGTTTGGTTACACATGGCAAGGTTTCCAGTCAAATGTAGCTGCATGCCCCTGTACTGCTAATGATAAACGTGTGCCAATATGTGAGCATGAGTTGTCAGATGATATCGTGTTTCCTGCCAGTGTTATGTGAGCTGACACGTAGGCCTGCAAAAGGAATCCAATCTCTCCCGTGTGACTGGTGGCTTAACTAGGCTAAGTTCCAAACCATAGGATTTCACATAAATTGAATGATAGAAGCCAAAAAGCAAATCAAGCTCCTTTACAGGGACTATTAAAAGGTTACATGAAACATATCTTGTTCTTAAATTAAAGTACAACACAGAAAACTCTGATTTTTAATCAGATGGCCAAGATGTGGTTTTGCTTTAAAACCAGAAGCAATTTCTTTGCTAATTACTTACCCAGTTTGTGGCTCTACAACTGAACAATGTAGTGTGGTGGACTGTGCTATATCTGTGTCAGTTCTGCACATCAGAAGGAAAATCATGGTACTAAAACAATTATACAACAACCACTGCAATCTGTGTGGTGAAGGTACTCACACAATGCTGTAGGTCGGGAGTTTTAGGATTTTGACCCAGCGATGATAAAGGAACGAACGTCACGTAGAGGCCAGACTGGGTAAGGACAACAGGTTTCTTTCTTAAAGGACATTAGTGGACTAGTTGGGTTTACTTACGACATCCCAATAGCTTCATGGTCACTTTTACGAATGCCAGCTTTTTATTTGAAGAGTTTTAAAAACTGAATTCAAATTCTCCAACTGCCAATTTTGGGATTTGCTTGCATTATCTAGATTATTAGTCCAGTAGCATAACCACTACACTACTGTACTCCTAATGTGTGTGTGTGTGCTGATATGTATGTATATGAAAGATACATATTTCAGACTTGGTTTGCGTTAATACATCAACAACTTATATTTATGTAATGCCTTTAATGTAGATATTATAGCAAGGGGCTTCACAGAGGAGAATCAGCCACTGAGCAGCAGTAGTGGGAGGAAGGTTGAAAAGGCTCTCAATGGAAGGGAGAAAAGTAGTAAAGTTTTGGGAGAAACATCCAAGGATTGGCCTGAGACAGCTGAAGGCTAATACTAGGTCTGGTTTTCCAGTGTGTTTTTAGAAGCTGAGGTAATCCCTAACAGGTTATATTTCTGTAAACCCATGGACACATTTTGTTGTTAGCTTGGAATGGTAAATGGTTCTGTAACCCCAACGTGTATATTTAAAATAATTGGAACTGCAGGAGTTGCGTGAACATTTTGTCAGTATGTTACTTGAATCAAAGCGCTGATACCAAGGAAGAGGTGAATAGAAAGAAAATCTGCAAATGCTGGAAATCTGAAACAACAGAAAACACTAGATATACGCAGCAAGTCAGTCAGCATCTGGAAAGATAAAAGGCAGGTCAGTGAGCTCCTACCTGAAACATTAGCCATGTCTTCTCCCTTCAGATGCTGTCGGACCTGCTGCAGTTCAACAATACTAGAACGTTATGCTAATAGGGTTAGATGAAGAGGGGTGGGAGGAGGCTCGTGTGGAGCATAAACAATGGCATGGACTTATTGGGCCGAATGGCCTGTTTCTGTGCTGTGCATTCTAAGTAACGCACATTACAGGCCGACACGAACTCCCTGTCTCCAGTTTATGTTTCCCTCCCCCAGCTTGTTCTCTCTCCCTCCTCAGTTTGTGTTTCTCTCTCTCACCCTCCCCAGTTTGTGTTTCTCTCTCCCTCCCCAGTTTGTTTCTCTCTCTCTCCTCAGTTTGTGTTTCTCTCCCTCCCTCCCCAGTTTATGTTTCTCTCTCTTCCTCCCAGGTTTGTGTTTCTCATGACACAACGGAGTTTCGAGGTGACGCTAACCCAATACTGTCCTCATTACCGACATTGAAGCAGTATTTCCCACACTGCGCGTGCGCTGATCGCTCACCAGGCCCGTTGCTCGGGAGACCATTCCGGGATACTCCCGCACAAAGCGGGTGGGTTGGGAACCCTAAAGCTCGATGTAACCAATGCTACCCTGAATTCATAATCTGTTCCCATGGAGTTTCCGTCAATTATCAAACGTTAGAAATCGGGCGTTAGTTAATTGATAAACTTCCTATTTTAATCCAGTATATTCATCAAGTTCTACTTTTAAAATATCCGCCATTGGAGATATTTGGACACCCGTTTTGAGCAAATCTGACAGCTGGAAATTGTGACGAACAATTTAATTGCGAGGCGGAACATTTGAAATGCCGGAACTGTAATTGCGCTCCTGCTGGAGCTGGAGGAAGACGCACTTGTGATGCACAAACCTCAGTTTCCCCCCAACTCCCCTCAGTGTTAGGGGAAGTTACGGGTGTTTTACGCGCTGTTGTTAACATGATCGGTGTTTTGGTTTGACGATGTTAACAATCGGTGCATGGTGTAAATCCGCTCTCAGCAGGAGGTGCATGGTGTAAATCCGCTCTCAGCGGGAGGTGCGACTGTATCTCGGCATCGCCCGGGCTACGTTTACTTCCAATAATTTTGCTGCTGTTCTTCACGCCCTTTCCTTTCGGACTAGAAGGCCGCGCCGGCCTGCGTTGCCATGGGAACCCATTGTCTGCGCCTCCGAGCGCTGAGATGTGTGAGCGCCCGCGGGCTCCTGGCTCAGCCCCAGTGCAAGCCCAGAGTGGTGCTGGGTATTGAAAGCAGCTGCGATGACACTGGCGCGGCTGTGGTGGACGAGACAGGGAAAATCTTAGGAGAAGCCCTATATTCGCAGAAAGAAATACATCTCCAGTAGGTATTCCTAATCAAAGTGCTTTCACTAGTAATTAAAAATAAAGCTTCTAATTGGAAACAAAGGTAAACTTCTTTAAATAAAATTGAATACATTTACTTCCTTAATTAATTTCAAACCTAATAATTGATACCATATTTGTTCCTAGTGTAATCGCTGACATGGCATGGTTTTCCTGATAAAAGCTGGGCACCTACACCATTACCAACATTATGTTCCCTTTGACATTTAAGTAAACCAATTCTATTTTTTAAAACAACATGAGCCAATTCGAATGACATTGGTTTTAAAAATAAATACCGGGAATGAATAACCATTTCACTTGTACTCCTGTAGATTACTACCTTATAATAATTCCCAATTGGTCAAAATAGTTATTCCAGTTTTGCAAATTAATGTCAACTTCCAGTTGCTTTAAGGATAACTTAGATAATGTATACAAAATAAGTGCTTATTAAAATAAGTTTATGTGGATAAACTTTAGAAAACGTTCTGGTTTTGTTCTCGTGTACAGAAAAGAAGAAAATGATAACTTGTGATGATGAAAAGGAAATAATTGCATCTCTAGCTGAGAGAGTCTGAGTCACAGATTTCCTTCTAATTGTTCCATGATCAGAAGGTTCTTTTTAGTGCAGATTTTTCTTCGCTGAGTTGTAAATTATTTATCCTTTTTTGGAGCTGCATGAAAACGGCAACAGGTGACTCAAACTTATGACATATTTGAATTAAAGTGCTCAACTGCTCGATCCCTGTTTATAAATGTTAATTTAAAGAAATATCATTGTTTAATTTGCTTCTCTTAGATGCTTCATTGTGAAAAGAAAGAATATTGTTTTGATATTTTATTAATTTATAAATCAGAAATAGTTTTCAGATTCTGTTAGCTGTATTTTGTTTTGCTTTAGGGCTGGTGGTATAATTCCACCAGTAGCTCAACGGCTACACAAAGAACACATTGAAAGAGTGGTGCAAGAAGCTGTGGATAACAGTGGAGTTTCTCCTTGTGAACTAACAGCAATAGCAACTACTATAAAACCAGGACTTGCACTAAGCCTGGGAGTGGGTCTAGAGTACAGCTTAAAACTAATAGAACAATATAAGAAACCCTTTATTCCTATTCATCACATGGAGGCGCATGCACTGATTATTAGAATGCTGCACATGGTGGAATTTCCTTTCCTGGTCCTCTTGGTTTCTGGTGGCCACAGTTTGCTGGCTGTTGCCTGTGGAGTCTCTGACTTTCTTCTTCTTGGACAGACATTGGATGAAGCTCCTGGAGACACGTTAGACAAGGTATGTACAGAGGGGAATTTAAAAATCAGCAGTGAACAATCAGCAAGATTTTGTTACTGTAACTTGAAGAACATTTAAACTTTTAATTATTGCTGACCAAGTGCACAAACTATGTCTGAGAATCTTAGGATCAGGAAGAAAGTGTTACAATTTAAATTTCAGCTTAAAGCAATTAATCAACGAATGTGCAGTTTGCTAATAACTCAACTATTTTTGCACTAGAATTTGAATTATCCAGCCATTTGAATTTTGTAATGTAAATAACACAGCAAAGTGGGAATTTCGTGCCAAAAATTGAGTTATCAGATAATTTGAATTAAGCAACTTTGAATTAAAAGGAGTAGGCTGTTGGTGAATATTTTTTGAAAGCACATTCTTCATTCATTATAAATATTTTAAATGTGATTATCTCCGATTTTCAGTGGTTTACTACACTAGGTAAAACCTGGCTAATTAGAACTTTTCAACTCTTGGGTAATGAATAGTGAGCCTCAATCATGTTATGTAATTATTGGATTTATTGTTGTACAAACTAGATAGCAATTTAAGTAATTTTCTAAAACTTTTGTATGTAGTCATTACAGAATCAAATTCAGGCATTTTGTATTAAATCACAGGTGGAATCTCCAGTGGGGGCATAATCGGGAAGTTACACCTGAAATGACGCCCATTTTGCTGATGTCTTTTTTTTATTTATGGGATGTGGGCGTCACTGGCAAGGCCAGCATTTATTGCCCATCCCTAATTGCCCTTGAGAAGGTGGTGATGAGCCGCCTTCTTGAACCGCTGCAGTCCGTATGGTGAAGGTACTCCCACAGTGCTGTTAGGTAGGGAGTTCCAGGATTTTGACCCAGCGACGATGAAGGAACGGTGATATACTTCCAAATCAGGATGGTGCGTGACTTGGAGGGGAACTTGGAGGTGATGGTGTTCCCATGCGCCTGCTGCCCTTGTCCTTCTAGGTGGAAGAGGTCACGGGTTTGGGAGGTGCTGCCAAAGTAGCCTTGGCAAGTTGCTGCAGTGCATCTTGTAGATGGTACACACTGCAGCCACGGTACGCCGGTGGTGGAGGGAGTGAATGTTTAAGGTGGTGGATGGGGTGCCAATCATGATGTTCAGTTATTTACTTAGTTTAATGTGTCGAGCTTCTTGAGTGTTGTTGGAGCTGCACTCATCCAGGCAAGTGGAGAGTATTCCATCACACTCCTTACTTGTGCCTTGTAGATGGTGGAAGGCTTTGGGGAGTCAGGAGGTGAGACACTCGCCACAGAATACCCAGCCTCCGACCTGCTCTTGTTGCCACAGTATTTATGTGGCTGGTCCAGTTAAGTTTTTGGTCAATGGTGACCCCCAGCATGTTGATGGTGGGGGAATTGGCAATGGTAATGCCACTGAATGTCATGGGGAGGTGGTTAGACTCTCGCTTATTGGAGATGGTCATTGCCTGGCACTTGTGTGGCGCGAATGTTATCTGTTACTTATCAGCCCTAACCTGAACGTCATCCAGGTCTTGTTGCATGCGGGCATGGACTGCTTCATTATCTGAGGAGTTGTGAATGGTGCTGAACACTGTGCAGGCATCAGTGAACATCCCCATTTCTGACCTTATGTTGGAGGGAAGGTCATTGAAGAAGCAGCTGAAGATGGTTGGGCCTAGGACACTGCCCTGAGGAACTCCTGCAGCAATGTCCTGGGGCTGTGATGATTGATCTTGAATCACCACAACCATCTTCCTTTGTGCTAGGCATGACTCTAGCCAGTTTACGAACATGCAATCAACAAAGTTTTAAAGCTGCATTCACAGAAACAGAAGATACATTGCAGGTGTCAGTGAGGATTAAAAAAAAAGCTCAAAAAATTGTAAGAAAACACCAGAAAAATGACTTTCCTGGCGCACCTAAAATTCCGGGCTTGAGAAATGAAGATATAATGTAGTGCCCTACTGTAAAAATAGCTTAAGGTGGCTACATTAAGTGAATATATGAACAACCGAGATAAATTCTTAAGGACTACCAACCTTATGGCCACTTATGATCACCTTACAAGTCGCGTGCCAAAAACTCTTCTGCTTTAGAAAATAGTAACAATACTGTTTTTTTTAATATATTATCTGTTTTAAACCATAAAGATCTTTCTTCACAGGTTGCAAGAAGATTATCACTCAGAAATCACCCAGTATGCTGTACAATGAGTGGGGGTGAAGCCATTGAATATTTGGCAAAAATGGGAAACCGATTGCATGTTGAATTAACGCAGCCTATGAGCCAGCACCTGGACTGTAACTTTTCCTTTAGCGGTCTCCGCAATCAAGTTAATCAAATAATTATCAAAAAGGAAAGGGAAGAAGGTTTGTCAGTCTTTTACATTTCTACTTAATGTGGCAGACAGTGCTGACTCACCCAAGTACTCTTGTGTATTGTATAAAGTTAGATATATTTCTTAACCAGGTTTCCAGGCGGGACAGATACTGTCGTGTGCGAATGACATTGCTGCTGCTGTACAACATACAGTGGCTGCTCACCTAGCAAAGCGTACACATCGAGCCATTCTCTTCTGTAGGAAGGAAGGTTTGTTGCCTCAACCAACACCAGCCTTGGTTAGTATCTCATCATGCACCTACATTTTACTTGGTAATAATACATATTGGGCATGGTGCCATAGAGTGGTAGGATATGGGTTGGTGCTTGTAGAGTCTCCCTTGCTGAGTTGTCAGTCTTAGCTGTGGCACCATTGGGAAGTGCTTGGTGAATCCCAACCACTTCTGTGCAGGGAGGGAGAGTCACCTGGGCTGTTCTTGTGCATCTGTTATTGTCCAGTTTCACCCCGGCATTGATAAGTTCTGACATCATCCCATCTGCTTTCTCAGGTGACGGACTAGTGGCATGTGTAGACCTAATTAGAGGAAAAATATCTTGGAAAGTAAGAGGGAATCTTGCTTTCACTAAAAACATTGAGCTAATGAAAGGCATTTGTCAGAGTGATGACTGAAGATTTTGGAGCTAGCCTACGTGGAGAGACAAAATGGTTTCACATAGGGAGGGAACAGATTTAAAGGTGATTTAACTTGTGCTGATTTTGTACACGTTTTATATTCATCAATTTGAGTAGCATTTTGAAGAGGCCTGGGAGTAGATCACCTATATGCCCTCCTGGCTGGGGAATTGAAGGGAGATTTTAAAAACAGTATTATACCTGGGATGGCAGGAATGACGTATGAGGAGAGATTGGGCTTATACTCGCTGGAGTTTAGAAGAATGAGAGGGGATCTCATTGAAACTTGTAAAATCCTAACAGGACTAGACAGACTAGATGCAGGAAGGATGTTCCCGATGGCGGGGGAGTCCAGAACCAGGGGTAGGCCATTTAGGACAGAGACGAGGAGGAATTTCTTCACCCAGAGAGTGGTGAACCTGTGGAATTCTCTACCACAGAAGGCAGTTGAGGCCAGTTCATTAAATATATTCAAGAAGGAGTTAGATATATTTCTTAAGGCTAAAGGGATCAAGGGATATGGGTTGAAGGCAGTGACAGGGTACTGAATTTGGATGATCAGTCATGATCTCATTGAATGGCGGAGCAGGCTCGAGGGGCCGAATGGCCTACTCCTGCTCCTATCTTCTATGTTTCTATTACATTGGTGTTCATTAACATAGGACCATAGTTAGAAACTTACGTTTCACATCAAGAAATTATTAACATATTGTAAAGCCCATGAGAAATCAATTTTTGAAAGGTATACATTTCCATTTGTGTAACATCTATTCCTAAATATTCCTTACTTTCATCTCAGGTGGTTTCAGGGGGAGTGGCCAGTAATGAATACATCAGGAAAGCTCTTCGGATAGTAACTGAAGCAAATGGATTCTCACTGCATTGCCCTCCTCCTAAGCTTTGCACAGACAATGGCATCATGATTGCATGGTGAGAGCAATTAATAGTATTAATTAATCTTACTTTGAAGTATTATTGTAGTCATCTTAAATCTTGGCTGTTTTGTAGAAACCTTGAATCAAAAAAAGTACAAACCTTGAAGCTCACAGGTTTCCTTCTTGGTCAAAAATGTGCAACAGCTGTCCAACTGTAGTACTCCAGAAAGTGAGGAGTTTCGCCTGTGTAAGTTGGACAATTGTTTCCAGCTGGACCAGTTTTCAGAGCATCTGATCCAAACACACCTTATATCACATTTTCTCCTTTTTGCTTTCTTGTATTGTGTTTCCACCATCCTCTCCAGCTTGCTTTTATGTTTGTACTTCTGTTCAAAGGGCATCAACAACAATTTATAGCACCCCTTACATACAGGAAGACATCACAAAGTGCTTTATACGAAGGAGAAACCAGGCATCAAGCAGGAAAGAAAAGGAGAAAATTGAGACGATTAGTCTGAGGAGGTTCCTCAAAACAGGGAGAACATTCCAGAGGACAGGAGTATAGCGGCTGAATGAGCAGCCACCAATAGGGGAGTGGGAGACTCAGGCTGCGATTTCACCATCGGAGGTGGTTGCTGGCGGGTCTCGGTCCCGCTCCCGGCTCCAGTCGCTCTGTGAAAAGGATTTTCCCCTGATTGGGCTTGTTAAACCCGCCCTGCGCGTTTGCCAGCCAATTAAAAGGAAGCGGGTCTGATGATGTAATTTGATGACGCGTCATCAGCCAGTTTCCTTAAAGGGACAATGGCCATATTCATTTTGACAGTTGTGCTGTCAGTGTTCTACAGCATTGAGGTGCTGCAAACACTGACAAGTACTGCACAGAGGTGCACGGCTGCACCCACGTCTCCCATGACTCCCTCCATATGCTTATGGAGGGAGTCACACCATGCAGGGAGGTTCTCTTCTCTTCCAAGGGCGGAAGAAACCTCCCCAGGAGACCAACGCAGCCTGGTTGCACATTGCACAGGAGGGCACAAGCAGGGATGTGGTCAGGAAGACCAGACTGCAGTGGCGCAAACCTTTCAGTGATCTCAGTGGATCACGAAACATTACTGCAAATCCACACCCAACCTTATCCTGCTGTGCCACTCATCACATCCCCATCACTCGGCTTTCCCTACCCTACTCCTACACATCCTTGCACCAACTTACCTTGCACCTCCACCCATCCCCCTCTATCTACATTATCACTTCCCTATCTCACTAGTCACCCCTCACACTCACCCTCATCCTAGTGCAATCATACCAACTAACAACATACAAGGATGGACACTTGGGTGTTTTATGCAATGTTCATGTAAATTTTCTGGTAATGTGTTGTCAAACATTGAAATCTATATTTTCAACACTTTACCTTATTGGAAGGATCTGTGCTCACCTTTGGAAGTGTCTGAGTTCTAGTGATTGTTGAGACATAACTCCCTCCTGCCCCACAATGGTGATGAGTGTGAAAGGAATGGCTTGGGCATTGTAGGGATGTTTTATGGTGTCGGTGTGGGGTGGTGTTAACCTGGCGCATCATGTGGCAGCCAGGGTGTACAGCGTCAAGTGAAGTAAATCTGGCCATGGTGAGGCCATTGCTGGCCTCCCGGGCAGCATGTGGTTGGGTGCTGATGTCCTGTGTCCTGTGCAGCATCAGGTGAATGTGGAGATGACCAAAGCGATCTGTCAATGGTGAGAGAGCTTGCTCCAAGGAGGTGACAGTGGATAGAGAGTTTACTCCAAACACTTCCAAACTGCATACAGCTCAAAAGTGTTTTCCAAGTCCTGAACGCTCAAGCTTATGACATTGGAACGTGAACAGCTGTGAAATGGTAGCTTTCATACCACTTTTGCAGCTGTCACCTATTCACAGTAATGGGGAGACATAGAGAACCCGACATACTTACCTGACGTGATCTCCAAACATCAAACCTCATTAAAAAAGTGGGAAAATAGCAAAAGGCTGGCAAAATAGTAGCTAACAAGCAGTTAACTGTCTTAAATGCCTCCCCCGCCACTTGGTGTCGGGTCTGTTCTGAAATCGCAGAGCCGACACTTTGGAAACTTACATGGAGGCAGGTTCAGAGCGGGTTCCGAATCCGCTGTCAATTATTTCGATTTTGACAGCGGACCTATCTCCAAACCCGTACTCTGAGCACCGGCAAAATTCAGCCCTCAATGTCTAAAGAGTGAAGGATGTATATGTGGCACAGAAGGCTAGAAATGATCACTAATGTAAGGTGGAGTGAGACCATGGAGAAATTTAAAAGCAAGGATCAGAATTTTGAAGTCACCTTGGTAGCTTTGGGACGAAATTAAGGTGTGGGAGGCTTTGTGAGCTATGGCGAGGGGGGTGGGGTGCGGGGTGAGGGCGGAGGTGGTCACAACATGTGGCGTTTAGAAACCTGTGAAGAATTGATGCTAGGAGAGCGTTAAAGAAGTTAAGACTTTTGAGGATGATAACATAAGAATTAGGAGCAGGAGTCGGCCATATGGCCCCTCGAGCCTGCAATTCAACAAGATCATGGCTGATCATCAACCTCAATTCCACTTTCCCGCTCGATCTCCATATCCCTTGATTCCCCTAGAGTCTAAAATTCTACATCCGCCTGGAATATACTCAGACTGAGCATCCACAGCCTTCTGGGGCAGAGAATTTCAAAGATTCACGACCCTCTGAGTGAGGAAATTCCTCCTCATATCAGTCTTAAATGGCCTACGCCTTATCCTGAGACTATGCCCCCTAGTTCTAGACACTCCAGCCAGGGGCAACAACCTCTCAGCATCTGTCAATCCCCCTCAGAATTTTATATGTTTCAATAAGATCACCTCTCATTCTTCTAAACTCCAGAGAGTATAGGCCCATTCTACACAATCTCTCCTCATAGGACAACCCTCTCATCCCAGGAATCAATCTAGTGAACCTTTGTTGCACCGCCTCCAAGGCAAGTATCTCCTTCCTTCGATAAGGAGACCAGCACTGGGCACAGGGCCAGGAGTTTTGCTGGTGTTGGGGGAAGCGAGGTGAAGGTGGGCAGTGTTGTGGAAGTGGAAGAAAGTCTTGATAATGAAGCAGATGTAGGAGAGGAAGCTGAGCAGTTCAACAGGGTTTCATACCGTCTGATTCATCCTGAGATGACTGAGTTTAAGTTGATGGAGTCAAGGACAGAGGTGCATAAGTAGTTTCTACTTTTCTCGCTATTGTTTGACTGACTTGTAGTACTGTAACGGTTTACAAGCTCCGTAATGTGGTTTTAAATTTAGTAATTGCAAAAATCAGAAATTGGGCAGCCCTGAATAGGACGACTATTTAGTCTTCGCAGACTTTATTGGGACTATACCGAAAGTGATATATAAATGTGAATTGTTGTTGAGTTGTCTTCTTCCAGCTCTACAATCCTTCTATTGCATAATCTAGAGCTTTATTGGTGCCACCACTCCCACCACCCCCACTCCCACCACCCCACTCCCCCCACCCCCACTCCCCCCACCCCCACTCCCACCACCCCCACTCCCCCCACCACCCCCACTCCACCCCACCACCTCCCACCACCCCACTCCCACCACCACCCCCACTCCACCCCACCACCTCCCACCACCCCACCCCACCACTCCCACCACCACCCCCCACCACCCCACTCCCACCACCAAGACCTGATGATATAATCTAGGGTGCCTCCAAGGCTTGAGTGTCTTGTATCTTGCAGCCCAAAACTGAATACAATATTTAAGGTTTGATTTGACAAGGTTATCATAATCATAATAATCATAATCAACTTTATTGTCATTGTTAGTGCACAAGTGCAGTACAACGAAATGTAGGCTTCCTCTGACTTGTACTCTACTGCTTTGGCTACATAGGTCAGTATTCTCTTCACCCTTTGATCAATTTTATCCCACATCATTCATCTTATCTAATGACCTTAAACACACAATGGGTTGATAAAAGTCTTTAAATTTTCTGGCTTTCTATTGCATATATTTTACTGCATGTTTTTAATTTAATCAGCACTTTTATTATAAGCTGTTCATTTTCTAGTAGTAAACAGATTTTGAAAACAGGGTGTTTGTCTCGCATCAGATCACATACAATAGTTAAAATGGTGCACACATGCACTGATGCCATATTTCTGTGTTTTTAGGAATGGTATTGAGAGACTTCGAGCAGGAATTGATGTTCTACATAATCCAAAAGCAATTCGCTATGAGCCAAAGTAAGTAACAAGGCTTTTAGTGTTTTTTAAAAATCATAATCCTTAAATAACTGAGTTTTGAGTAATGCATAGATTTTTCATTCCGAGCTTACACTTCTTAAGAATTATGCTCAAAGTTGTTGCTGAATAATACGACCATTTTAAAGCAAGCAAATACCGAAGTAATAACATTAAAATGCCCTGCTGTTCTTGCTAACCTCATTTGCTGCCAATTGCTTTGTTTTGCAGAGCCCCTCTGGGAATAAATGTTTCAGAACAAGTGAAGAAAGCAGCCCTCCGAGTTCCTCATCTTAAACTGAAGATATGATTCATCGGGCTTTTCTCGGGGGTCTGTCATTTTATGAAACAAAGCATTGATCACAACTGAGGAAACTCCACTGTTCGAAAATGACTGTGGTCAGACTGGTTTAAATGTGGCAGTGGTCCGAGGAAATTAATAATTAAATTTCCTATCCCGGCTCCTGGGAGAATAATATCGATTAACCGATTTTGAAAAAAAATCAATCAGAACGTATCAAAATGTATCTGATGTAAAGTTGTGTATATGGGGAAAACATTAAAATGTAGCTGTAGTGATCGACTCTGTTATTGGGAAAGACCTTAGATTTCAACGGCTTAATAATATCAATTTGTATCCGGAGGAAATCGGATTCAGCATCCCAGATCAAATTATATCGCATCGAATTGTCTTCAGAAATCTGGGTTGAGATCAAAAATTCAGTATTCCAGGACTCGCAGGAGAATCAAATCTCTAACAAATCACCCCAAGGAGCCTTATTATACTGGCAGTTGGAGCAACGGTGTTTCGAACGACAACTTCTCACCTGCGGCTTTTGATCTCCCACCACTGACAGCTAGAGAATTAATTAATTTTTAATTCCTTCAACTTTTGATCTTTAAATTAATTATAAATTAATTTAAAATTATTTAGGAAATTATCAATCTTGTTCCACTATAACAATTCTGATTCTCAGTTTGACAGTTGGAAAAATAGAGTTTCATTACTGCGACTTTTAGATTTATCAACAATGATTCCTGGGGGTCCGTTCACAGGCACCAGAGACTGACTTGTCACCATGTGGAAAAATTGGGGTTCTAAATGGTTCTAATATTGCTGCAAATTAGTGGAAATTCACATCTCGATGCTCTGCCTGCCAAATAGACCTTGGTCTTACTCACCTGTCTTGGCACCTGGACATCAATTCGTCGTTGATTCACCCAACCCTCAACTTTATCAGACCTCTGACTTTAATTCTAGTTTTTCTAACGTGTTGTCTCCTCTTTACTCCCTGTGCTTTCGAATTAGCTTGTGAACCACGTTTATGTAACTTAGTTTCCCAGTGTCCATTCGCATGCACATTTTGGTTGCTGCTCCGGACCTGAGCCCATCATTTCTATTTTGCCTTTTTTTTTTTCTCTTTAACCCTCCTGACATCATGCCTCCTGTCTTTTCTCCACCCTTGGGTATTCTACCCTCGCAAACCCCAATTCTTCAGTACTCATCATCTTCCCTACTCTCCTGCCACCATCCCAGGCTTGATTCCCTCTTAAATAATCCTACAGCTTCCCTCTGTGCCTCCCTTGGCATCTGTGAAAGGTCCACCGTGGCACTCGTTGCTGGTTCCTAACGAGTAGCAACCCCAATTGCTCCATCCTATTCTCTCCCTGTCCTGTGCGCCTGCCGGGAGCTAATCTTGACAACCTCCTTCCGGTCCCTCCCAGCTCTGACCCTTTGGACACTGCCACCAGATCGACTATCATCGCCCCTCTCTGCATTTCCCTTCAAAATGTACATTCAATTGTGAATAAGGGCCTTGTCATCCATGAGCTTATTGTGGACGATCACGACATTATGTGTGTCAGCTGTGTATATAAATGCAAGTCTTTTTCTTTATGGCTCAGTTAGTAGCATTCTCGCCTCTGAGTCAGAAGGTTAGGGGTTCAAGTCCCTCTCCAAAGATTTGAGCACAAAAATTTAGGCTGACACTCCAGGGCAGCACTGGGTGAATGCTTTACTAATGGATATGGTGTATTTCATATGAGACGTTAAACCGAGGCCCTGTCTGCTCCCTCGGGTGAACGTAAAAGATCCCATGGCATTATTTCGAAGAAGAGCAGGGGAGTTATCCCTACTGTTCTGGCCAATATTTTTCCCTCAATCAGCATCATTAAAAAACATTATCTGGTCATTATCACATTGCTGTTGGTGGGTGCTTGCTGTGTGCAAATTGGCTGCCGTGTTTCCTACATTGCAACAGTGACTACACTTCAAAAAGTACTTAATTGGCTGTAAAGCACTTTAGGACGTCCTGAGATCATGAAAGATGCTATGTAAATGCAAGTCTTTTTCTTTATGGCCTTGATGGGCACATGGTTGAGGGGTGATGACACTTCTTTCCCTTAATGAAGCTTCCCCGCCTGGCTATACATACCACCATTTTCCCCGCTCAAACCGCTGCGGTGGTGGTGTAGCCCTTCTCTCTAAATCACACCTTGGTCTATCTTCCTACTTCTCTGGCAACTTCTCCTTTGAGCATCTCACCTTGTTTCACCCCTCACATCTCTCTTTCAAAATCCTTGTTCTGTATCGCCCACCCAATTATTGCACCAATTTTCTCACAGATAGCTTCTCTGCTTTAGTCTCTCTGCCTCTGCACAGCGACTTCTCATCCTCGGTGATTTCAACCTCCACCGTAACTCTTGTTCTCTCTCCTCTGAGTTCACTGCTTTCCTTTCCTCCCTAAATCTCTCCCTTCATATAAACTCTCCTACCCATATATATATAGCCACCCCCTTGATTTGTCATCTCATGCTGCCTCGCTAATCCCACCGTAACTATCACCGATAAAGCAATCTCTGATCATTTCCTTATATCGCTTTCTACACATGTTCCCCTTTCCCCACCCAACCCCACTTATTTCTGTGTCCGTCCCTGGAAAAAAAATCTCCCTGAAGTCCCTTACCACTGCACTTTCAAATTCCCAGCTATCTAGCCTTTGGCCTACAATTCTTCATGACATTTCTGCAGCTACTGATTTGCTAAATCACATGTTCTCCACCACCTTTGATGCCCTTGTCCCCATTAAAACCATTACACTCACCCTGGTATACCCCACATCTCCACTCCCTTAAGTCCAAGGGATGTAGATTTGAACGTCTTTGACAGACAACTGGTTTAACCATCCATCACCAGATATGACTGGATCACAAAGCATTAGCAGGTCCTGCTCCCCATAGCTAAAACTGCCCACTATTCTAAGATCATCCAGGAAGGCAAAGATAACACCCAGCCTCTCTTCACCACAAACCGTCTTCTCAAAACACCTTCCCCTGCCTACTCCTCCCTCACCTTCAATAATAAATGCAAGGAGCTCATGGACTTTTTTGTTACAAAGATCGAGAACATCCATTCAGCTGCCTCTGCTACTTCCCTCCCTTCCCTAGCTCACTGGGCCTAACTTCTTCTACGGTTCCCCCCTGCCCTAACCCTGAATTTGCATATTTCTCTAGTTTTTCTTGTCGATGAGACCCACCTCCTGCTCGCTGGACTCTATTCCCACCAAACTGCTGACCACCCAACTTCCCTTCCTGGCTCCCATGTTAGCTGATATTGTTAAGGGTTCTCTCCCCTTAGGTACTGTCACGCTCTTTTTCCAAGCTGCCGTCATCACCCTTCTTAAAAAATCAACCCTTGACCCCGCCGTCCTATCGGCCCATCTCTAACCTCCCTTTCCTCCCAAGTCCTTGAACATGTTGTCACCTCCCGAATCCGTACCCATCTTTCCTGGAACTCCTTGTTTGAATCCTTCCAATCAGGTTTCTGCCCTGCCAAAGTACCAAAATGGCTCTTACCAAAGTCACAAATGATATCCTCGTTGACTATGACAAAGGTAAACTATCTCCCTCGTTCTTGTCAACTTGTCTGCAGCCTTTGACACAGTTGACCACACAATTCTGCTCCAATGCCTCTCCACTGTCATCCAGTCCAGCCTGGGTGGGTCTGCACTCGCTTGGTTCCATTCTTATCTATCCAGTCGTAGTCAGAGAATCACTTGCAACAGCTTCTCTTCCTGCTCCCGCACTGTTACCTCTGGTGTCCCCCAAGGATCTATCCTTGTCCACCTATTTCTCATCTACATGCTGCCGCTCAGCAACATCATCTGACGACACAGCGTCAGTTTCCACATGTATGCTGACGACGCCCAGCTATATTTCACCTCCACCTATCTCGACCCCTCCACTGTCAGACTGCTTGTCCGACATCCAGTTCTGGATGAACAGAAATTTCCTCCAATTAAATATTGGGAAGACCGAAGCCATTGTCTTCAGTCCACACCAGAAACTCCATTCCCTTGCCACCGATTCCATCCCTCTCCCTGGCAGATGTCCATGGCTGAACCAGAATGTTCACAACCTTGGTACAGGAAACTCTCGATTTACCGGCACCTAAATAACCGGAAATCTGTGTTAACTGGCAAAATGCAGGAGTAGGTTCAGGTAAGTTTTACTTCATGTTAGTGGCCATTCCTGGATCTGTGGCCGTGTAACCGGGGTTCCTGCACCTGTTGCTATGCAACAGGAACGCCTGGATCTGTGGCCGTGTACGGGGCTCTCGTACTTTTTACTATACCTCTCTGTAATCCGGACTTTTTGATAAACCGGCACCACGCCGGTCCCATCGGTGCCGGATAAAAAAGAGTTTCCTGTATTATATTTGAACCCAAGATGAGCTTCCTACCTCACATCCGCGCCATCCCAAAGACCGCCTATGTCCACCTCCGTAACGTCACTTGTCTCCGCCCTTGCCTCAGCTTATCTGCAGCTGAAACCCTCATCCATGCCTTTGTCATCCAAAACTCTGCTGCCTGTATCTTAACTCGCACCAAGCCCCGTTCACCCATCGCCCCTGTGCTTGGCTCCCAGTTAAGCAACGCCTCGATTTTAAAATTCTCATCCTTATTTTCAAATTCCTCTGTGGCCTTGCCCCTCCCAGCCCTACAATCCCTCGAGATCTCTGCGCTCAGCCAATTCTGGCCTCTTGAATATCTCCGATTTTAATCGCTCCACCATTAGCGGCCGTGCCTTCAGCTGCCTAGGCCCTAAGCTCTGGAATTCCCGCCCTAAACCCCTCCACCTCTCTACCTCTCTTTCCTCCTTTTAGACGCTCCTTAAAACCTACCTCTTTCTGCCCTAATATCTCCCTATGTGGCTCGGTGTCAAATTCTGTTTAATAACGCTCCTGTAAAGCACCTTGGGCCTTATTGTGTTAAAGGTGCTATATAAATGCAAGTTGTTGTTGATTTTAAATTAAATACATGCATATTGTATTCCACTACATTATAAATTGCTAAGTTTTTTTTTAAGTTTCATATTTGAAATATCAAAAATCCAATGAGGATATTCAACAAGTGAGTGAAAATTCCGATA
This sequence comes from Somniosus microcephalus, assembly GCF_052327205.1. Lineage (NCBI taxonomy): Eukaryota > Metazoa > Chordata > Chondrichthyes > Squaliformes > Somniosidae > Somniosus > Somniosus microcephalus. The sequence goes on from NC_140990.1 coordinate 225,980,009, forward strand.
CACAAGAAGCCATTCAAGAACAAGATTCAAAAATATTTTCATTGTCATTTTCAGAGCAAACCAAAACATTTAAAGATACTTGTAAAAATTAGCAGTCAGCACCAATTTCAATAGCAACATTATCCTAATGGTTTTGTATAAAATGAACCAATACTTTTTTAATATTTATGGAACAACTTTGTGACCCAGAAATTGATAAGAGTTGACTTATTATTTTGTTCTTCTAATTTTCCCTTCCATTTTCTTCCCTGTGTCCTGAAGGTGCCAATTCATGCTGGGATACAGTTTTAAAGATGCTGGAAGCTCTCTATTACTGCACCCAATTAGTCATTCTGTACCTGTCAGCCTGAACAACATTAGAGGCTAATGGACTGAATCTATCCTCATTTGACATTCACATGTATAGTTTATAAAAAGGATCAAGGATAGAAATCAGGAATAGGAAGCCTGACTGATCTTTCCTCAGGGCACTGAGGCCAATTTTAGTGCCTCCACTTGTCACCCTGGCAGAAATCCGCTAAAACAACATTCGGGATTAAATCTTGGACTGTATGGCTCCGTATCGGGCAGTACATTTACCCATTCAGTGATCAGAGAAATATTCTATTTAAGGAGGTATTTATTGGCTGGGGGAGAGGGAACCAGACAATTTTTGGGGGCACAATGATATCATAGACCAGTAAAGGTTATTAAAATCAATTTTTACTGATTTCTGCCATAAATTCCCATTTGTAAGGGTTGTGGATTAGTAAAAATAATTTCTCAAATTTACCAATGAAACTCTTGAAAGTTCCAGTTATTTTCTTTCCATTGTCTCCAACGATGCCCATGTATCGCAACTGTGATGTTCGCAACTGTGATGTCCGCATCCACTTGATGCATTTGCATCTCAACCTGATTTCTACACAAGAGAAACTATTTTCTGCACTCATGCTTACTGTGTGAATGCAATTGCTATAATCGTTGAATACTACTCTGCAGCCCATCAGATTAATTGATGCCAAACAAATTTTGAATACAAGGTCGGCTGCACCTAGGGGGTAAATCATAGGTAAAATTAAATATGCTGTTTGACTGACATACAGATGGGAATTTTAATGTGGCGACGCACTGGGAGTGGGGGGACCGGTAGCATGCAGTGAACCCAGAAGTAAGTGCAGCGTGTCTGTCAGTGGCTTTTTAACCCAGCCACTGTGTTTGCATTTGACTTCCAGGTTTCCCAACCAATTAGTGTGAGCAAGTGTGATGATGGCCCGCATGTGTCAATTTCAACTGAATTATTTAAAGGGATACTGCAAAGATGACAGTTGATGGATTGTGGAGGTGGAGCAGTAGGAAAGCTGAGTACACTGGCACATTCCTGATGTGTGTAACACTCCAACACCCTCACTCTGCCTTCTCAAGCCTACTCCTACACATCAATCCTCACACCAACTTACCTTGCAGGTGCATCCATCCCTCTCTGTCTATGCACTTTCTCACATCTTCATTTGTGCATCCACCACTGACACGCACCCTCATCTTAATGCAATGTCATGCCTCTCCCTCATAGCCCCCCTCAACAAATGTTGTCCATCCATCTATTCAACACATTCCAGTACTCTCACTTATAGGAGAAGGGAGCACAGAACACCAGGGAGAGACAACTGGAGGTGGTCCTCCCAACAATCTCGATACCTACACCTGCAGGGGAGGAGGCGCTGGAGATCAGCGGGGGTCTTGGCATGGGGGCCTCCAAGCTACCGGGTGACAGAATTAAATATCACACAGCCACGTGGCATACAACATTCACTCATGTTCATCATGTATGTAATTTTGACTTAAGACACACTGTGACAGTTCTAATTTATGTCTTTAATATCCCACAAGGCCATCAAATGTCCCACAGGAGGTGGTCCAGGAGGAGGACAACAACTCAGAGGAGGTCACACACTCTTGAGGGTGCACCATCACAGGACTCGTGTAGACCATGCACCAGCTCAGATACTCACACTTTGGCGGGACTGGTAAGGAAGATAGTTGGGTTTTCACCTGGTGTCTCACACATCACAAATGAGTAAGATTGTGGAGACAGGGACAGCAGTGTAGAGTCCGTGTTGAATGGCGGATGACACTCCAAGCTCTGCTCAGCTGGACACAGATGCTGAAACTCAGGGGCCGTCGACGAAGAGGACACTACTGGAGCAGCAGCAAAGAATGTGCGAATTGGCAGGCATTCCAGCCGCAATGTGCCCATCTCAAGCATGAGTGTCATGATTTCACAGGCCTTTGTGATGATGTCTTCATCCATGGAAGGGGTGGCCACCTGCATGGAGCATCAAATGTGACAATCAAACAAGTGCATGCAGGCCCTCACCAATGGCGTGCACACTCTGAATGCCACCTTAAATAGGATTGATGAAACCCTAGCCTTGGCTGTTCAGTGCCCCACTACTACTTACTACTTTTGTATGAGAGGAAAAGCTTATAATGAGATGCCTAGTTTAGCTATTGATGGCCTCCTGAGATGCTGAGTGGAGAAATGAGGTGCTTCCCACAACAGATCTTACTGGACAGGTTGATGTGATGTGTTCCAGGGACTCATGGCCACAGTCGCACTTCAGGTCGTCCCTCATCTTCCACTTGTGGAGCAGGTGGCTGCATCGTCCATGCCCTGTGCGAATTTGGTTGTGCGCTCTCCACTGTCTTCAAGGGAGGTCAAAGCCAGGGAACTTTGCTGTTGGGTCAGTGATGAAGTGTTGAGCCTAAAAATTCGGTTGCTTTGCGCCTCCCATTGGTGCCCCCAAAACAACTAACGCCTGGGCTTGGTGCCACCAATGCATCCCGCGAAATTCAGCGAGAGATAAGCGGCGGCGGTAACTGTTAGCGCCCCGCGGCGCTGTGCCGCGCCGCCAGCAATGACATCATCGCCATGCGCAGCGCCCCGCTCGCGCTCCAGCCGCAATCTTCTGTAGCGCCCCCTGACATGCCGCCGGATGCTATATCCAACGGGGTCAGAGGGGCATACCTGCGGCCGGAGCGGCACAAATTAAAGGGGAGGTGCCGGGCGGCCATTTTTGTTGTTGGGCGCCTGCCAGCACCTGCCCCCTCTGCCACCCCTGGCCTCCTCTGCAGGCCCCCCCCCCCAAGCGGGGTGCCGGTTGCGCTCCGTGAGCCTGGCACTTCTCTTGGGTCGCGCTGCGCTAGACTCCTCCCCTTTAATAAGGGGAGGAAGGCCTGCAGTACCATGGCACGCAACGCTGCGATATTCACTCGCAGCGCCCCAAGAGGCAGGCAGGGCACTTCCAGTAGTACCCCGCCTCCCTCTTGGGCCGCTACCGTTGAATTTCGGCTGTGGGAATGCTAATTTGTTCGGGTAGCGCCCCGCCGAAGTTAGCGCCCCAAAGGGGGCGCAACCCAATTTTTCCCCCTTGGTTCTTTATGTTGCATGCATCCCACGATTCTGCCCATCTGGATAGTGGGTTGATACCAGCTACAGGAATATTAGCTGCTGTTCCTAAAATGGCTGGCATGATTTTAAGTGCTTTTGTGGTGGGTATTTCAAGTCTTCATGGCTGGGAAGGTCGATGTCGCTCATGATTTTTTCCATCTCATGGAGCACAATGGCGTTGTGGCGAATGACAGGCAGGGCAATGTGGGACAGCACCAGGAACCACTCAGAGTGGACTTAAACATCCCTGACACCATCTTCATGGCGGCGTTTAGCTGCATGACCATGATCTTTGTGTGGTGGCTGTAGGACCACGAGGCAGAGCAGTATTCCGCAGTAGAGTAGGACCACTGTTGCGGTGCACCCCACTGATGTTCAACAAAGTGCTCTGCAGTTCATTGCTAGCAGGTAAGTGTGGGTGGGCCATGAGGTGGAAGATGATGAAAGGGGGAGAAGGAAGTGGGGACTCGGGGACTCTGCTCAAAGTGCTTCCACTTTTCACCTGTTCCCCCCACCGCCCCAGTCAGTACCCCACATGCTGCCTCGTTTCCCAATGGCCAAGTCAGCCCCTGCACAGGTGGAGCATGTAGTGTATGTGCCTTTAAGAGCCCCCTGTGTACTGTAATGCTGGTAATGGCCACTCGGGCTATATAAGCCTGTATATTGTGTTGTATCAGTTAGTTCACCTCCAGACTTTGTTCAGTAAACACCTGTGAAACTAACTCCTGCCTTCAGTGTCTCTATTAACACACGGATACAACAGTGGCGACGAATTGGAAACGGACTTACCTGCAATTCGGCAGCACCTCAAGGACATCGATTCCTCAGACGTCCAAAGTCGAAGAAAAGCAAGAAAAAAAAACCAAAACTGTGGTTTCACCAGCTAGCCGAGCTGGTGGCAGGTACTGCAATAATCGTTCCTGGGCGGCGGGCTGGGGCTCCATTGGCTGGCTCTGCAGCGAGGCCAAGCAGCGAAGGTGGAGTCAAGCAGAAACAGACAGGGGGGAGCACTCAGGAGACGGCCGGTGCTGCAAAGCAGGTCGGCGTTCGGACCTAGCAGAGGGGGGGAAAAGTCCCAGAGAGTCCGACGGGAACGAGACTCCACCAGTAAATAAAAAAAAAAATTTTAAACCGCGGAAAACAGCGTTGTCAGCAGCAGCAGCGGCGGGAAAGCACGGGGAGCGCCATATTTTTTTTCTGCAGGAAAGAAAGGAAAGCGCGGGAAGCACCATTTTTTTTCAGGATGCCTAAGGCTGGCAATATTGATGCTTTTGATAACGATATAGAGGATTGGACCACATATGTGGAAAGAGTGGAGGTATATTGCACAGCAAATGGAATAGAAAATGACAAAAAGGCGTCAGTACTTCTAAATCTAATGGGCGCAAAGACATACGGGCTGTTACGAAACTTAATCACTCCAGCCAAACCAAAGGACAAGAATTTTAAGGAAATTGTTGATACCCTACAGGAGCACTTAAACCCAACACCGCTGCTGATAGCGGAACGATTCAAATTCTTCAAGAGGAATCAGCACAAGAATGAAAGTAATGCTGATTACCTCACCGAATTAAGAAAGCTATCAAAGCACTGCCAATTCGGGGCAGGACTGGCAGATTCTCTTCGAGACAAATTCATCTGCGGTCTCCTAAGTGAAGGAACACAAAAAAGGCTGCTTTCTGAGAAAGATTTGACACTGGACAAGGCTTTCAGTATGGCTGTATCATACGAAGCAGCCGCAAGAGGAGCTGCAGAGATACAGCAAAAGCCACAGGACTTCGGCACCCATGAAATGACACAGGGTTTTGAGAGATGTTATTGCTGCGGCAGATCCACCCATGACCAGAGGGACTGCTGGTTCAAGGACAAAGCATGCAGGCAATGCGGAAAGATTGGACACATTGCACGGGTATGCCGATCTGGACAAAAAAAATCCACGGACAGGAAAAAAAAATATCAATAAAGAAAAGTACAGAAAGGTACAAATGATGATGGACAGTAGCTCCGAAGACCAGAAGAGCGATAGCGACTCCGGAAACAAGAGACTAAGCTGTCTCAAATTACATAATGTAATTGCCAAAGAAGATTACCAGACCATTTGGGTTACCCTCACGATAGCAGGGTCCCCAGTTAAAATGGAGCTAGATACAGGATCAGCTCTGTGGTAAACCACTGTGTGTATTCCACTGTGTACATGCCTGGACATGCCTCGGCTGACTCCTCCCACAAGTCCTAGTATAAAGGTGACTGCTCCCCAGCCCTTTGTATTCCTGGACCGGTCGACCACTCGAGGCAGACCTTTATTCTTTTGTTAATAAAAGCCTTTAGTTACTCTCTTAACTCTCAGTCTTTTATGAGTAATTGATAGCGCATCAAGCTCTGACTGTCATAAATCGACGGGATTACGAGCGGCTATTTCCGCATATACCTTTAAAAGACACATCCATTATCTTGAAAACATATACGGGGCAGAAAGTATACCCCAAAGGAAAAATAAGGGTGCCTGTTGTATACAACGGCAAGGAAATACAGAAGTTGTATTTATACGTTCTACAAGATGGTGGTGCACCGCTGTTGGGACGTGAATGGATCAGGAAGATACGTTTAGACTGGCACTCCATTCAGGCACTGACGGTGACCAGTAAGAAAAAAAATGATGATGACGTCATACCTGAACGATTAAAAGACATCTTGGCCAACGCCAAGGAAGTGTTTCAAGAGAAACTAGGAACCTTGAAAGGCATCACCGCCTCAATAAAAGTGGAAGATGCGGCAATTCCCAAGTTTTTTAAGGCAAGGCCGGTGCCATACGCAATTCGTCCAGCAGTCGAGGCAGAGCTGGAGAATTTGGAAAAGGCAGGCGCATTATCCAAGATAGATTGGAGCGAGTGGGCAACACCCATCATCCCGGTCATGAAGAAAACGTTGAATAATGATAAATCTGAAGAACAAAGAAAAATTTGCATCTGTGGAGACTTCAAGGTGACTGTAAACCCGATCCTTCACATGGTACAGTATCCTCTTCCGAGGATAGAAGATATTTTCGCCTCACTATCCGGAGGGAAACGTTTCACCAAAATTGACTTGGCACAGGCATATCTACAGATGGAGGTTGAAGAGGCCTCTAAAAAGTATCTCACGATAAATACACACAAAGGCCTGTACCAGTACAATCGACTGGTTTTCGGAGTAGCATCAGCTCCAGCTATCTGGCAAAGAGCTATGGAGCAAGTCCTCCAAGGGATTCCGGGGACTCAATGCTACCTAGATGACATCCTTGTAACAGGAGAAAACGACAACGAGCACCTTGTCAATTTGGAGCAGGTGCTCACTAGGCTGAGAGAACGGGGCCTATGAGCAAATCGCCCCAAGTGCGAATTTTTCCAGAAACAAATATCACATTGTGGCCACATAATTAATAAGGAAGGATTGCATAAGTCACCTGAAAAATTTGAAGCGATCATAAAAGCCCCAGCACCTGAAAATGTTTCACAATTAAGGTCGTTCCTGGGATTGATAAATTACTATCATAAATTTTTACCGAACTTATCAACTCTTCTGCACCCTCTTAATGAACTGCTACAAACAGGAGTAATTTGGAAATGGAGCGAAGACTGTAAACGTGCCTTCCATAAATGCAAAGACTTAATCACGTCCAAGGAAGTTTTGGCTCATTACAACCCATTACTGCCAATCAGACTGGCGTGCGATGCATCCCCTTACGGCGTAGGAGCGGTATTATTGCATAGATTCCCTGATGGCTCGGAACGGCCGATAGCTTTTGCGTCACGCTCATTGAACTCAGCTGAGCGTAACTATGCCCAGATCGACAGGGAAGCGCTCAGCCTGGTGTGGGGAGTGAAGAAATTCAACCATTACCTACACGGACAAAAATTTACCTTGTTGACTGATCATCAACCCCTCATCTCCATATTCAACCCTAAAAAGGGTGTTCCCATTATGACAGCGCAAAGGCTACAGAGGTGGTCCCTTTTTCTAGGGGCACACCAATATGACATAGAATACAAAGGATCAAAACAGCATGGGAATGCTGACGGTTTATCGCGCCTACCGTTGCCAACGGTAGAAGAGGCACCTACAGTAGACCCAGTGGAGATGTTCCACTCTACCATAGTGGAATGTCTACCAGTAACAAATTCTGCCATTGAAAGGGAAACGAGAAATGACCCGACTCTCTCACGGGTCTACGATTTAACAGTGAAGGGATGGCCAGCACATGGCGAACCACTGTTGCCAGCATTCTCGCAAAGAAGAGAACAGCTGTCAGTGTGCCGAGGAACCTTGATGTGTGGATCCAGAGTGGTGATTCCACCCAAACTCCAGGATAAAGTGCTAAAGGAGCTTCACGAGGGGCATCTGGGTGGAGTGAAAATGAAGAACCTAGCCAGGGCGTTTGTATGGTGGCCAGGTATCGATGGAGACATTGAAGAAATGACCAAGAGCTGCCTAGGATGCCAGAAGGTCCAAAACGCTCCACCACAAGCCCCTCTACATCCATGGGAGTGGCCCTCATCTCCATGGCAAAGGGTACACATCGACTTTGCTGGTCCATTTATGGATTCAATGTTCTTAATCGCGGTTGATGCACACTCCAAGTGGCCGGAGGTAATAAAGATGTCCTCCACCACCACGGAAAAAACCATCACAGTATTAAGGACCATATTTGCCAGGAATGGGCTGCCTGAACAGATCTGTTCTGATAATGGACTGCAATTTGTGTCCGAAGAATTCAGGAAGTTCTTAAAAAACAATGGGGTTAAGCACTACACGTCCACCCCATACCATCCCGCCACCAATGGATTGGCTGAAAGGTTTGTCCAGAGCTTCAAGAAGGCCATAAAGGCCATGGGTAATGAAGACATAAAACTTCAGCATAAGGTGGGTAACTTCTTGTTTGCATACAGGAATGCAACACATATGGTTACAAACCAAACTCCCGCCATGATGTTCTTCAATAGAAGCCTAAGATGCCGGCTGGATTTGATCAAGCCAAACATCAGAAGGGACGTGGAGAACCGGCAATTTCAAGGCATGAATGAAAGGCCAACTACAACCTTCCAGATCGGTCAACAAGTTTTGGCCCGGGACTACCGTACCGAGAAATGGCAGCCTGGAACTATTTGCACACGACTAGGACCGCTGATGTATACCGTGGACATTGGAGAAAGCATAATAAGGCGCCATGCTGAGCAGATCATAGAGTCATCCGAAAAGGGACAACCTACACCACAACTCTATACACCTAATGATGAAGTGGAGATACCCATAGTATCTACCTCCGATCTGGTGTTACTGGAACCAGATGAACCCGACACTGGCATTCAAGCCGAATCAGCCTTGCCAAAAGAACCTACTACACCACCAGAAACTACTACACCACCGAGGCATTATCCGGACCGAGTCAGGAAGCCTCCAGAGAGACTGAGTTATAATTGATTAACTGCAGCAATGTGTAGATTATTGTTCTTGTAACATGTAATTAATGATTACTTAAAATATTATGTACTGGTTGGCTAAAAGGGGAGGAATTGTAGTGTATGTGCCTTTAAGAGCCCCCTGTGTACTGTAATGCCGGTAATGGCCACTCGGGCTATATAAGCCTGTATAATGTGTTGTATAAGTTAGTTCACCTCCAGACTTTTCACAGGTGTTTACTGAACAACTAACTCCTGCCTTCAGTGTCTCTATTAACACATGGATACAACAGAGCAGTCTTTGGCAGGGCCCTCACAGGCTCGTAAACACAGAGGATGTCAGCTTAGAGCATCTCAGCAGTCAGGGATCTGTGCAGCCTCCCTCTGCCTTTGCAGAAGCCACAGGAGTTGCACCACAGGAAGAGCAAGAGTAAAGATTTGTAGTTGCACAATAGTATACACATGGGTGTTACACAATGTTAGATTGTTAAGTTTCTGTTTAATTTATGAGCCACATAAATATTATTTGTTTGCACCACTTTCCTATCTTGCCCATTTTTGCCTGTTGTCTGGCAAGTGGCCTTCTCACTTGTGATGAATGGTAAGACGAGACTTAATGCCGAGCAATGGGTGGCTGTGAAAAGGGATGCTTGGCTGATTGCAGGACTGCTTTGGGTGGGTGTGGGGGGGGCGGGGGGGTGGTGGTGGAATGGGTTTAGTCTGTGGCTGCCAGATGGGTGCACTGGTGCAATCTAACTGAACCTTGCCATTATGAGGGCATCCCGGACAACAATGTGCGCTGCTGCCGGTGTATTGGCTGCATCATGTTCCTCCTCCTCCAAAGAAGAAGCTCTGCACTCTGCCTTGCTCCTCCTGAACATAGAAGAAGATAGGAGCAGGAGTAGGCCATTTGGCCCCTTGAGCCTGCTCCGCCATTCAATGCGATCATGGCTGATCATCCAAATTCAGTACCCTGTCCCTGCTTTCTCCCCATATCTCTTGATCCTCTTAGCCTTAAGAAATATATCTAACTCCTTCTTGAATATATTTAATGAATTGGCCTCAACTGTATTCTGTGGTAGAGAATTCTACAGGTTCACCACTCTCTGGGTGAAGAAATTCCTCCTCATCTCAGTCCTAAATGGCTTACCCCTTATCCTTAGACTGTGACCCCTGGTTCTGGACTCCCCCGCCATCGGGAACAGCCTTCCTGCATCTAGTCTGTCTAGTCCTGTTAGAATTTTATAAGTTTCAATGAGATCCCCTCTCATTCTTCTAAACTCTAGCGAACATAACCTAATCGACCCAATCTCTCTTGATACGTCATTCCTGCCATCCCAGGTATCAGTCTGGTGAATCTTCACTGCACTCCCTCCATGGCAAGAATATCCTTCCTCAGATAAGGTCCTTCCTCTGAAGGTCCAAACCTATTGTGCAGAGCGCAGCACACCACGACCATTCTGGAGACACTGGCTGGTGTGTATTGAAGTGCGCCTCCAGATCTGTCCAGGCACCTGAAGCGCATCTTCAGCATGGTGATTGCTTGCTCAATGACACATCACATTGTCATATGGCTTTGATTGTAACACTCCTGGGCCTCATTGCTTGGTGTCACGGGTGTCATCAGCTACATTTTAAGTGGGCATCCCTTGTCTCCAAGCAGCCAGCCGGTAAGTCTGTTCTGAGGTGCAAAGAGCTCAGGGAGGGTGGACTGGCGCTGGATGAAAGCATCATGGTAGCTGCCTGGGAATCGGTGCACACCTGCATAATCATCTTTTTGAGGTTGCACACCAGCTGTACATTGATGGAGTGGAAGCCTTTATGGTTCATGAAAACACCTGGGTGATCTGGGGGTGCCTCGATTGCCACGTGTGTAGTCGATGACACCCTGCACCTGTGGGAAGCCAGCTAGAGATGCAAACCCGAGTGCCTGCTTACTCTGACTGGCATCATCTGTGGTGAAGTGCGCATAATTGCCTGCCCTGACAAACATGGCATCGGTCAGCTGGGCGATGCATTTGTGGGCGGCCAACTGCGAAATCCTGCAACTGTCTCCAGAAAGGGGTGAGGGGGTGGGTGGGAAAGTGGGTATAGCATGTGGCTGCAAGATGCATCACTGATGCAACCTAACTGAACCTCACCATTATGAGGGCATCCTGGGCAATCCTGGAAGGAACCTGAGGCAAAGAAGTCGAGGGCGGTGGTGACTTTGACAGCCACTGGTAAATCATGGCCACCAGGTCCACTTGGCAGCAGGGCTTCCAGCAGATTGCAAATATCTGCCACAACCTGATGCGAGACCCTGAGCCTTCTGGGACACTGGTGATCAGACAATTCTAGGAAACTGATCCTCTGCTTGTACACCCTATGTTGCAGATATCGCGTCATGTGAGCTGCACTTCTCTGCTCATCCCCTCTCCTGTGTAGTGGCAGGTCTGGGAGGAGAAAGTTGCTGCTACATAGAAACATAGAAGATAGGAGCAGGAGTAGGCCATTCGGCCCCTCGAGCCTGCTCCGCCATTCAATGAGATCATGGCTGATCATCCAAATTCAGTACCCCGTTCCTGCCTTCTCCCCATATCCCTTGATCCCTTTAGCCTTAAGAAATATATCCAACTCTTTCTTGAATATATTTAATGAATTGGCCTCCACTGCCTTCTGTGGTAGAGAATTCCACAGGTTCACCACTCTCTGGGTGAAGAAATTCCTTCTCATCTCAGTCCTAAATGGCTTACCCCTTATCCTTAGACTATGACCCCTAGTTCTGGACTCCCCGGCCATCGGGAACATCCTTCCTGCATCTAGTCTGTCCAGGCCTGACAGAATTTTATAGGTTTCAATGAGATCCCCTCTCAATCTTTTAAACTCCAGTGAGTAGAAGCCCAATCGACCCAATCTCTCCTCGTACGTCATTCCTGCCATCCCAGGTATTAGCCTGGTGAATCTTCGCTACACTCCTTCCATGGCAAGAACGTCCTTCCTCAGATAAGGCGACCAAAACTGCACACAATACTCAAGGTGCGGTCTCACCAAGGCCCTGTACAACTGCAGCAAGACATCCTTGTTCCTGTACTCGAACCCTCTTGCTACGAAGGCGAACATACCATTTGCCTTCTTAACCGCCTGCTGCACCTGCATGCTTACCTTCAGTGACTGGTGAACAAGAACACCCAGGTCTCTTTGTACTTCCCCTTCTCCCAATCTATTGCCATTCAAATAATAATCTACCTTCCTGTTTTTGCCACCAAAGTGGATAACCTCACATTTATCCACGTTATATTGCATTTGCCATGTTTCTGCCCAATCACCCAACCTGTCCAAATCGTACTGGAGTTTCACAACATCCTCCTCACAGCATACCCTCCCACCCAGCTTTGTGTCATCTGCAAATTTGGAGATACTACATCCAATTCCCTCGTCCAGATCATTAATATATATTGTGAACAGCTGGGGTCCTAGGACCGATCCTTGCGGGACCCCACTAGTCACTGCCTGCCACTCGGAAAATGAGCTGTTTATTCCAACTCTTTGCTTCCTGTCTGCCAACCAGTTCTCTATCCAAGTCAGTACCTTGCCCCAATCCCATGTGCCTTAATTTTACAAGCTAATCTCTTATGCGGGACCTTATTGAAAGCCTTCTGAAAGTCCAAATACACCACATCCACTGGTTCGCCCTTATCTATTTTACCAGTTACATCCTCAAAAAATTCCAGTAGATTAGTCAAGCACGATTTACCTTTTGTAAATCCATGTTGACTTTGTCCGATCCAGTCACTGCTTTCCAGGTGCTCTGCTATTACATCTTTTATAATGGACTCTAGCATTTTCCCCACTACCGATGTCAGGCTTACCGGTCTATAATTCCCCACTTTTTCTCTACCACCTTTTTTGAATAGTGGGGTAACATTAGCTACCCTCCAATCCATGGGTACTGTTCCAGAGTCTATCGAGTTCTGGAAGATGACCAGCAATGCATCTACTATCTCCAGGGCCACTTCCTTAAGTACCCTAGGATGTAGATTATCAGGCCCTGGGGATTTATCGGCCTTCAATCCTGTCAACTTCCCCAACACCATTTCCCTACAAATACTGATTTCTTTCAGTTCCTCCCCCTCATTAGTCCCTATGTTCCCCGACATCTCTGGGAGGTTATTTGTGTCCTCCTTTGTGAAGACAGAACCAAAATATGTATTTAATTGGTCGCCATTTCTTTGTTCCCCATTATAAATTCCCCTGAGTCTGACTGCAAGGGACCTACGCTTGACTTCACCAATCTTTTTCTCTTCACATATCTATAAAAGCTTTAACAGTCAGTTTTTATGTTCCCTGCAAGCTTACTTTCATAATCTATTTTCCCCCTCTTAATTAATCCCTTTGTTCTCCTTTGCTAAATCCTAAACTGCTCCCAATCCTCAGGTTTGCTGCTTTTTTTGGCCAATTTATGTGCCCTCTCTTTGGATCTTATGTTATCCCTAATTTCCCTTGTTAGCCACTGTTCCTGCTGGTGGTGTTCCTGCCTCTGGTCCTCCTGCTGCTGGTTCTCCTCCTGCTGGTGCTGATGATGCTGCTGGTCATCTTGGTCCTCATCTGAGGTCCAAGCTAAAACAGCATAAGCGGTGCCCATTGTGATCTGATATATCACAGATGCAAAGTGGAGATAGATGCACAAACCTCCCAAGTAGTGAAAGTCACCTCCGAAGTAGTGAAAGTCACCTACTAAGTAGTATAAATCATCTGTAAAATAGTGAAAGTAAACACACAAAACAAGTACTATGAGCAAAAGCCTTTCACACAATTAGGCACAGAAGCAGCTGTGAGGTTTAGTACTTATGGGAATTTTTGCCTGTCATTTCTTCAATTGACACTGTGTTCTCACCTTGCTTTCACTGGCAAGTTCCAGGACGCCTGGGAAACCTGTGCACCCACAGTTAACTCCCCAAACCCCTGTTAAGATAGCTCTTAATGACCTATTAACATATTTAAATTGGCAACCCGCCTCTCCTGAGGGGGTCCATGCACGCAGCCTAACGCGCTGCAGTTAAATGCAGTAGTCAGCGGGTTGGAGCCGGTTTTCCGATGCGCTGTTAATTTCAGCACTTTTAACCCTCCACCTACTCCCAAAACCACTCGCTCTAGGGAGTTAAAATTCACCCTACATTCTCTACTATTATGACTACAAAAACTCTTTTTCCTCTTTCAACTGTAATGTAGAATTCTGCGATAGAGGTGGCTCTGTATTTAATCCCTTTAGTCCAACAATTAGTCAGCTTAATGAGGCCAATGAGCCCATGAAATTAGTGTCCGTGAACTTCATAAACAAGTATATTTGTCATTTAACTTAACCATGCTTTTTTATTAGTCTCTTGCTTAGTTTTAGCGATCTATAAATAAAAAATGATTTTTAAATATTTGAGTTTTTTGGAGTTCTAATGTTCATCCTTGATTTTTGTCTGGTTTTTGGTGCAAAACACTGAACCTGAAGAAACTCAGGTTTTTGAACTAGCAATAAAAGCTGATTTTAATATTCTTTATGGGCAAGTAATGTGTTTTCATGACACATTTTAATGCAAGTGAGTCACAAAGTTGAAGTGTTTGGTGAGTTTTTATTTATCTGCTTAACATTTTGTAGCCTAGAAATTACTGTGTGTGAAAATTAGCCCGGAATTTGCGGTGGGCAATAACAGCAAACAGCGTTCTCTGGCGTAAGAATTTCACGGGCATTCGCTGGGCAGAGCCCAACTCCACCCACAGATGCCCTTTTCCCGGAGATGTGTTGGATCTGTCAAGAAAACCCAGAACTTGCGCGGTCCTTACCGGCGCGTGCGCACCCCGTACGCACCTGTAGGAGCCGCAAATTACGGCCCATTAAAATAGTGGACAAAGTGATGTCATTTGAACACCTTATACTTTCAAATGCTAACATTGCCCACAGACATCTGTTTTTAAGTATTTCAGGTAGGTAGCTCTTGTGCAATAAAAAATATTTTCATTTAGTGTTTAATTTTCCAAAAATATTCCAGCTAATTTTCTCAATCCCTTCCCCTCCTGCGAGTACTGATTCATGTTGAGGTACAGTTCCACGGGTCTCCCTGTTGCGTACCTCATCCTTGGCTGAGAAGGAAGAAAATGTGTCCACTTGTTTTTACAAATGTCAAGGTGAAAATAACTGCTGGAAGTATGTGAAATAGAGTGACACCGACTCAATTCTCCCTCCCTGTGGGAAAGCACATGGCCTTCACACAGCACTGCACGACTATAGTTCAGCTGAGATCAATAGCTCATTATAATGTGAAAGATCAGAGGCAACAAACCCTTTTCTGTGGTACACTTGGACACTGTGTTGAGGCTCCTACATACTGTGTTACCCCAGGGGCCAACATCTGCCAAAGAAACTAAATCGATAAATTTGAGGTATAGTACTTTAATTGTTGTAGCTTAACCAGCAAGGGAAGGTTGTAACAATGTGCAAAGAAAACTCACAACAATGTGCTATCATTTTGCCCGACATCTTCTTCAAATTGAAAAAGGGAATAAATTGAAAGGTTTTTCATGGACTTTCCTGCTGAGATGAGCATGAATAATACTGCAGCAAATTTGTCATTTTGTTTATATCCCAAAGCAAGAGGCAAATAGCCTAGCTAGAGGTTCATTTTGAAGATGAACTGGTTTTGTTATAGAAACTGCAAATAACTTCTGGTTCCAAGGTTCAGCAGTCCTAGACTTTTCATTTAGGAGCAGATCTTGATCGTAAAGCCAATGTTTTCTGCTGTTCATGTGGACAAGTGGCGGCTGTTTTTGATCTCGCTGTGATTAAAACAAAACAAGAATTTCGATTAATTAAATCATTTAGAACTTTAATGATAAACTTGAAATTAAAGTGCCTTATATAAAAACACAAATTATTTTTGGTTAGTGTTATATTGGCAAAGACAGCAGCTATTTAGTGTCAACAGTGAGATGAATAACCAGTAATTCTGTTTTTGATGATATTGGATGAGATGTAGAAAGTTGGTGTGGGTATCAGGAGAACTCCTTGCGCTCCTTTGAATAGTGCTATGGGATTTTTATGTTCACCAACATAGCCAGACTGGACTTTGGTTTAACATTTCATACCAAGGACAGCACTCACGATAATGAAGTGCATTCTCAATGCTGCACTGGACTGTTTGTCTAGATTATGAGCTCAAACTCTGCTATGGGGATCAAATCTATCCAGAGGTGAGAAGGCTTCCAACAGAGCTAATCTGATACAAGAACTTTAACGTAACTTGCACTCCAATACCCTTCCACTCTAAAGGGTGTCAACTGTTATAGAACTTTTTCTTGAATCTTTTGCTTTTTGATTTTTCTGGTGGTTAAATCATTGATTGACAATAATATAATTTACAAATTTGACAATTTGTTTCCTACCATTTCAACAGATATGTGAGTTACCTTATAGAAATCACTGTTGAATTTAAGGATACTGATATAATTTACCTTTTTCATCCACTTTGACCATCACCAGCTTTCCTTCCTTTAATTCTAACCTGGTTTTAAAAAAACAAAACAGTATATTACAAGCTCACTAATGTTAGCTAAGCTGTGTTTCAGAGCATTTGCAGAATTTTTAATGTTTCTCAGCATTAGGATTTCATACCTCTCTGATGGCAGGCCAACTAATTTTTGCACTCTGAATTCATCTGTAAAGTCCTTGCAGATTTTGCCATCATTGCATATGTTAGCTATTAAAAGATCATACAATTCTGGCTGATTCCTGCACTCCACCAGCAGGCGACGATGACCAGTTTGATTAAAACTTAGATATCCCAAGGCTGTAGCACAAGAATCACGAACCTGAAACAGCAAAATATTTTGTTGCTTTTTATGTTAATGCTTATTAAAATGAGAGATAATGGTGTATAATTAAATGCTTTTTAGAACCATGCCTCAACTGACAGTTTTAAGTATTCTATTATCATAGTCCATATTACACAAGCTAGTTTACTGCGTGCTACACTAGCATTATATTGACTACTTCAATTGCACTCTCAAAACAGTGACCTCATTTTCTATTTTCCTTACTGTCTATTCTTAAGAAGTCTCTTTAGAGAGAGTGAAGACTGGAAGGTAGTTTTATATTTAAGAGTCCCATGGAATCTAACTGTTCAGACTTGTTTGACCCTTAAGGGGGGAAACTTCATATCTGCGCTGGGTTGAAGCCAGCTCCCAGAAGTAAAAGTAGAGCATTAAATTATATGTAGCTCACAGCATTAGTGAATTCCTTCATAATTCAATAATAATGGAGTAATTTAGGAAAATAATTGCTAAGCACTTTAAAGTTTCTTGCATCATGAAAAATACATGCACACAATTAACAGGGTCAATTTAGTACAGTAAGTGCACTAATATTAAAAAAAGTTAAATAGGGAATACTGTCACCTTTTCTTTGACCTTGGTATTTATATTGGAATCATCAGGAGTAAAAGGAGATGAATAATTTTCTACTGTGGTTGAGGACATGAGCTGTAATTGTTCTTTTGTATGGGAGCCCTTTTGAATACTATTTGTGGTTCTCAGCTTGTGCACCCTCAGTGACTGTCAAGCACTAACAAAGTGGCACCCATTAAATTTTGTCCTGCTCAAAAGAACTGTAAATCAGTAACCATAGGTGTAAATCACAAGGGAAATGACACTAAAGAGATTATTTACATATTTACCTTGTTTAAGGCCAGTAACCTGTAACATCTACAATTAAATCATGCCAAAGTTATACATCAGAAGTTTACACCTCCCATGGGCAGGTTAATGCAAACTTTAAAGTGAAGGACTATGAAATAGTTATCCAAATTTGATACATATATTGAAGCTATCGGATTCAGATACCCAGTTAATTTAATTCTGATTCTGGGAGCCGGCTTCCAGCATTTAAAAGAAAATCATTCTCAGGATATGGGTGTCGCTGGCAAGGCCAGCATTTATTACCCATCCCTTGTTGCCCTCGAGAAGATGGTGGTGAGCCTTCTACGTGAACCGCTGCAGTCCATGTGGTGAAGGTACTCCAACAATGTGTTTCGGTAGGGAGTTCCAGGATTTTGACCCAGTGATGATGAAGGAATGGCGATATATGTGTGGCAGGATGATGTGTGACTTGGAGAGGAGCTTGGAGGAGAACGTGAAGGTCATGCAACTGCTGCCCTTGTCCTAGGTAATGGAAGTTGTGGGATTGGGAGGTGCTGTCAAAGAAACTTTGGCACGTTACTGCAGTGTATCCTGTGGATAGTACATACTGCAGCCACAGTATGATGGCGATGGAGACTGGATGTTTAAGGTGGTGGATGGGGTGTTAATCAAGCAGACTGCTTTGTCCTGGATGGTGTCGAGCTTCTTGAGTGTTGCAGCTGCATCCATCCAGGCAAGTGGAGATTATTCCATCACAAACTCAACTTGTTTATTATTTATTGCTGTTAAGTCCATTTTCCATAGACACTCAGTTTAATAGATGTAAATTAATTTGAGAAAATGTAATATAGCAGAACCTGACATGGGGATGTTATGTAGTAATTATCTACAATAAAATTACTTATTCACTAATTGTCCAGGATCTTCCTAGCACCAGGGTCTGCAAAGGCAGTGATGCCATTTTTAGTATTGAATGAGAGCTTCACTTGTACATGTTTTAACATACTTCACAAACTGAGAGTGTAACTCCACAAAGCATCAGTCCTATGACTGGAAGGATATGAAGAGTGACACGTTACCCTTTGTAGCTATAACATGTTAATGCAAGCAAAGACATATTCACAAGGTTTATGGGGGAACAATTTGTGCGTGCAACTCGAGTTAAAGGCCACTGAAAATGGCCGCAGCCCTACTGTTGAAAAATTGGCTCTGGGGGTTGGCGATGTGGAGCGCAGTGCTAACTTAATGTGCATCGCCCACCTGGTGGCATTAATGGAGACCTCTGACCTGAAGTTCCCATCTACATAGAGTCATAACGGTACAGAAGGAGGCCATTTGGCCCATCAAGTCCGTGCCAACTCTCTGTAGAGCAATCCAGTCAGTCCCATTCCCCCGCTCTATCCCCGTAGCCCTGCAAGTTTATTTCCCTTGAGTGCCTATCCAGTCTCCCCTTGAATACACTGAGTCTCTCCGCTTCCACCACTTCCGTTGGCAACGAGTTTCAGGTCCTCACCACTCACTGCGTAAAAAAGTTTTTCCTCACACCCCCCCTGTATCTCTTACCCAAAACCTTAAATCTGTGTCTCCTAGTCCTTGTACCATCAACTAGTGGGAACAGCCTTTCCCCGTCGAGCCTATCATAATCTTGTACACATCTATCAAATCACCCCTCAACCTCCTTTGCTCTAATGAAAACAAATCCAGCTTCTCCAACCTGTCCTTGTAACTAAGATCCTCCATCCCTGGAACTATTCTGGTAAATATCCTCTGCACCCTCTCAAGGACCTTCACATCCTTCCTAAAGTGTGGTGACCAGAACTGGACGCAATACTCCAGTTGTGGCCTAACCAACGCTTTATAAAGGTTCAGCATAACTTCTCTACTTTTGTACTCAATACCTCTATTCATGAAGCCCAAGATCCCATATGCTTTGCTAACCACTCTCTAAATATGTCCTGCCACCTTCAGGGACCTATGCACATTAATTCCCAGGTCCCTCTGTCCCTGCACACTCTTTAAGACTGTGCCATTAAGTGTATATTGCCTCTCCCTGTTCATTCTGCCAAAATGCATCACCTCACACTTCTCTGCATTAAATTCCATTTGCCACTTGTCTGCCCATTCTGCTAGCCTTCCTATGTCCTGTTGCAGTCGATTGGTATCATCCTCATGGTTTGCAATACCCCTAAGTTTGGTGTTATTGGCAAATTTAGAAATTCTACTCTGTATTCCAATATCCAATCATTTATATATATATATATATCAAAAAAGCAGTGGCCCCAGCACTGACCCTTGGGGAACACCACTGTCTACCATCCTCCAGTCTGAAAAACAGCCATTTACTGCAACTTGCTGTTTTCTCTCCTTAAGCCAATTCCTTATCCAAGCTGCCACTGGCCCACCTATTCCATGAGCCTCAATTTTGTTAACCAACCTTCTATGTGGTACTTTGTCAAATGCCTTCCTAAAATCCATGTAGACAACATCCATTGCATTCCCTTCATCAATCCTCCCTGTTACTTCATCAAAAAATTCAATTAGATTAGTCAAACACGATCTGCCTTTAACAAATTCATGTTGGCTCTCCTTAATTAGCTTAAACCTCTCCAAGTGCCCGTTGTTTCTAAACTTTACCCACCCAAATGTTAAACTGACCGGCCTGTAGTTACTAGGATTGTCCTTACGCCCTTTCCTGAACAATGGTGTCACATTTGCCATTTTCCAATCCTCAGGTACCTCCCCTGCATCTAAGGAAGATTGAAAAATTATGGCAAGCCCTTCCGCTATTTCCTCCCCCAATTCCCTTAGCAGCCTGGGATTCAAGCCATCTGGACCAGGCGGCTTATCCACTCTAAGCATACCCAGCCTTTCTAGTACATCCTGTCTATCAATTTTCACCCCTTCCATTGCCTCTACCTTTTCCACTTTTACCGATATTTTGTCAGCAGCCACCTCCTTAGTAAACACCAATACAAAGTACTCATTGAGTATTTTAGCCTTGCCCTGCGCCTCTAAGCATATATCACCAGTCGGCGTTGCTGCTCCTTGCAGCTTCTTGGAGCGAGGCTGCGGAGTCCGCAAGGCATTATGGGCAATTAAAGGAGCTTTGAATTGAAGGGGCAATGCATTTAAAATGAATAAAAATTAACATCAAGTGGAAAAAATGCATTTTTCAGCCCTTACTGCCTTTCAAAAAAAACATAAACATTAAAAATAATTCCCAAATGACAGTCTTCAGCTCTTAAAGCTGAATTGGTTTCCACACCTAAAAAAATGGTAAAGGTGCTTTAGCACTAACACAAATGGCTCAGCAAGCCAGGGAAGGGGCACCCAGGGTCTTGCACGAGCACTCCAGATTTGTGCAAGGGGTCAACACTGCAAGAGAGGTCCTCTACCCACAGGGGCCAGGAGGCCCTCCAGAAAGAACAATGTGGGACTACATCACCGAGGCCATCACTGCCAGTAGTGTCGCCCCCACCACCTGGCTCCAGTGCCCAAAGAAGCTTCATGACCTCAGACAAGTGGTCAAGGTCAGTGAATGCATCTTCAAAATCAATCTACTACCAACTGCATCACTAGCCTCGCACACTGCTCAATACATGACTCCACCCCCCCATCACTCACCTACCAAAAATCTGTATCAATCACGAGGCACATCTCCCATTCCTAGCCTCACCTCACCCCTTTGGAGGAAACGGTGCAGGCCATTCTTGACAGGGGCATAGCTGAGCCCTTGGCCAGTGGAGGGGCTGAAAGGATGCAAGATGCTGGTATCCTCATAGGCTATCCTCCTTCTTGCATGCACCTCTTGTTTTCCCACCCTCCCCTCACCACAACTCCACCCTTGTGCCTTCCTCATTTCACACACCCAAGAAATGCAGCCTGCCCAGCCAGTGGGTGACCAAGAGGGAGAGGAGAGTGAAGAAGAAGAAGAAGAAGAGAAGATTGATTTGACACTCCCAGCTACCAGCTCCTCAAGGTCAACCAGCAAGGCCATTTACAGTGTCCCCCACTGAAAGTCAGCAGCCTTCCACCAGCCATGCTGCAGCACTGCATGACATCAGTAGGATAGGCAATGGTACACACAAGAGGGTCACTAAGAGAATGCATAAGCGTGATGAGTTGATTTCTTGATGTCATGTTGGATGGATAGATATATAAAGTTGGATTGGAAAGTTTGCTTTGTGGTGGCTTTTATTTCAGCATTGTGGCCAAGAGGACGTTGTGATGGTTAGTAACAGAGGGAAGGTAAGGTGTGGGACAAATGTTGAAAGGGGAATTGGGGTTGTGGTCACTGGGACCGCAGGTGGATGATTCCATCCTGGATACCCTGGCCAGAAAGGGGCTGTCTGGGATGCATCCTTCCGTCTGCTTCCCCCTCTTCAGTTTCCTCCTCTTCAGATTCCTCCTCTTCTGCTTCTTTTGCTTCTGTGTCTTCCTCTTCCCTTTGCGAGCAGATGCTGTAAATCTGAAATGCCAGCATAAAATGCCACATCTTGAGTATTGTGTGCAGTTTTGGTCGCCTTATCTGAGGAAGGATGTTCTTGCCATGGAAGGAGTTCAGCGAAGATTCACCAGGCTGATACCTGGGATGGCAGGAATGACGTATGAGGAGAGATTGGGTCGATTGGGCTTGTATTCACTGGAATTTAGAAGAATGAGAGGTGATCTCATTGAAACTTATAAAATTCTGACAGGACTGGACAGACTAGATGCAGGAAGAATGTTCCCGATGGTCGGGGAGTCCAGAACCAGGGGACACAGTCTAAGGATAAAGGGTAGGCCATTTAGGACAGAAATGAGGAGGAATTTCTTCACCCAGAGAGTGGTGAACCTGTGGAACTCTCTACCACAGAAGGCGGTGGAGGCCAGTTCATTAAATATATTCAAGAAGGAGTTGGATATATTTCTTAAGGCTAAAGGGATCAAGGGGTATGGGGAGAATTCAGGGACTGGGTACTGAATTTGGATGATCAGCCATGATCGCATTGAATGGTGGAGCGGGCTCGAGGGGCTGAATGGCCTACTCCTGCTCCTATCTTCTATGTTTCTATGAAATACTCAGCAGCTCAGGCAGCATCTCAACCTGAGACGTGAACTCTGTTTCTCTTTCCACAGATGTTGCCTGACCTGTTGAGTATTTGCAGTATTTTCTGTTTTCTCAGAGACCTTCCTTTACCATCTGAGACCTTGAAAGCATCCAGCAACACTCCCTGTACACTTAAAAAACTTTTAGCATCTATTGCACCGAACTACTACGTCAATAAAATTTAAAAAAACAGTCCTAAAGCATAAATGCAAACTTACCTGAAAAATGTGTGTGTCCCTTTAAGAGGTGCTGACAGTGCCTCTGTCAGTCTCCTTACACGTTGGGTTTCCCTGGCGTGTTTATGACCCAGCACTAGGGTCGATGTTGACCATGATGACCTTAAGTCGGCGTGATGTCACCAATCCTGCTATTTTTTTTGCAGGGTGCTAATACTTGCCGGCAGTGCTATGGAGAGGATCAACATGGAGGACGCCGCGGGACCCGCCACCAGCTGGTGAAAAAGTGGCTGCCGCAGCACTTTCACCATTTTTTTGCCAGTAACGGGTGGCATTAAGCCACCGAACTTTTAGCCCTATATTTTTGTTTGTGTTTCCTTTACCTGTTCCCTCTCAGCGTATAAATGTGGACAAAGGAGTTCCACAGCTCCCATTGTAATAATGGAGTCGGAAATACCTGCTCTGGTCTGAGTAAGAGAGGACAGCAGCTGCCCTGTAAGGAGAACAATTGTACAAACTGGTCAAAATATTATTACTGTACAGTATATTTTCAACAATTAATCTTAATAGAAACTGTGCATGAACTGAAAAGACAGAAGCAAAGCATATTAAATAGCCCAACTTCTTGAAGAACTGTATATATATAAACTTAAGGAATGATCGAAAATGGGCTATACATGCATTGAGTCCAAAATCAATTTAGGATTTGTATATCGACAAGTGGTACTCAAAACAAGGCAACCATCATCAATGGACTCAGATGGGATGTGGGCGTCACTGCCAAGGCCAGCATTTATTGCCCATCCTTAATTGCCCTTGAGAAGGTGATGATGAGCCGCCTTCTTGAACCGAGGCAGTCCGTGTGGTTAAGGTACTCCCACAGTGCTGTTACGGAGGGAGTTGTAGGATTTTGACCCAGTGACGATGAAGGAACAGCGATATACTTCCAAGTCAGGATGGTGTGCAGGTGATGGTATTCCCATGCGGCTGCTGCCCGTGTCCTTCTAGGTGATAGAGGTTGTGGGTTTGGGAGGTGCTGCCGAAGAAGTCTTGGCGAGTTGCTGCAGTGCATCTTGTAGATGGTACACACTGCAGCCATGGTGCACTGGTGGTGGAGGGAGTAAATGTTTAAGGTGGTGAATGGGGTGCCAATCCAGCAGGCTGCTTTGTCCTGGATGGTATCGAGCTTCTTGAGTGTTGTTGGAGCTGCACTCATCCAGGCAAGTGGAGAGTATTCCATCACATTCCTGACTTGTGCCTTGTAGATGGTGGAAAGGCTTTGGGGAGTCAGGAGGTGAGACACTCGCCACCGCAGAATACCCAGCCTCTGACCTGCTCTTGTTGCCACAGAATTTATATGGCTGGTCCAGTTAAGTTTCTGGTCAATGGTGACCCCCCAGGATGGTGGGGGATTTGGCGATGGTAATGCCGTTGAATGTCAAAGGACGGTGGTTAGACTCTCACTTGTTGGAGATAGTCATGGCCTGGCACTTGTGTGGCACGAATCTTACTTGCCACTTATCAGCCCAAACCTGAATGTCGTCTAGGTAGTGCTGCATGCGGGCATGGACTGCTTCATTATCTGAGGAGTTGCAAATGGTATTGAACACAATCATCAGTGAACATCCCCACTTCTGATCTTATGTTGGAGGGACGGTCATTGATGAAGTAGCTGAAGATGGTTGCGCCTAGGACACTCCTGCAGCGATGTCCTGGGGCTGTGATGATTGACCTCCAACAACTCATAGTGCTCATTATAGTCAAATAACCTCCCACCAATCACTATTTAGGCTCACACATGATTACCAGTGACTCGATTGGTGTCAGGGATCTGTTCCCCAACAAGGTGTTAGTATCTTGAGGACAGTAGTGGAGAATATTGAGGAAAAAATATTTAAATTAATTCCTATTGAGTAATAAGCACATTTGTTCATCCAGGCCCAGTCTTCTAGTGCTGTCAATGAATGCACTCATCCCATCAGTAATCCCTATCAGTTCTGATGGTAGAAAAAGATGACAGAGATGGACCTGATCATGTCTACAATATAACCAGATCAATCTTTAGGTCTTTGCCTGCTTTTGGAATTTGTTTTTAGTCAATCAATTTTTCAAACGTGTTCCCACTTCCAAAATGAACTTTGAGAGCTGAGAGGCCAAAGAAACATGGTAAATAACGCACTTTAAATGTTAAGATGCTAAACAAAAAAAAGACTAGCATAAGTAGAATAGATAATATTAGTCATAAAATGTGCACAAATAAAACAATATAGAGAAGAGACAATAGGAGGGGAAAAAGAATGGTAGGGTAATGTGTTATTTTTATAAAATTGTGTTTTGGGTATTTATTTTAATTATTTAGGATTGATATTACAGCAATGCAGCTGCTCCTGACATTTGTCAGCATCACAGTGCATAAGATGACATTTTACAAAATATACTTGGCTCAGGGCAAGAGGGACTTCCTTGGACCTGCTGGAAATCGGAGTGTTAAATTTTCTTTTTTAGTGTTTTCCTTTTTTTCCCCAGATGTCTTCCTTTCCTGTTCTGAAGTAAGTGGAGTTTCAATAAGTGAGTGTCCTTCATATATGAGCCTAGACATTGAGTGTTTATTCAGTTTGTCTTTGGAGAGATTGAAGAAATACATGTACGAAAGACACAAGAGGGTGCAATTGTTCATCCTCAAGTTACATATATATTATAAACTATTGGCCCAGAAATTCTGGTCTCCACGGGTGAGTACGCATGGGGTACTCACCCGTAAGCCCAATGGAAGTGCCGGTTTCCTGCATGCACTGCGCATGCGCGGGAAACCGGCACTTCCGTTCCCCTGAACGAAGGGGTTCAGAGTTCAAACGCGTGCGCGGGAGAGGCTGCGCGTGCGCATCGAACTTCGTTTTTTTTTCCAGTTTTTCCCGGGAGGTTAAGTCTCCAGAAGTTAGACATGTAAAAAGCAGTCGCAAGGCCTGCTTTTTACAAGGTAAGTGGAGAATTAATTAAAATTAAAACATTTTTTCCACAGGTTTATTATTTTTAAATACTTTAAAGAAAGGTAAGTTTATTTTTAGCCCCGTTAGAAAATAAAATTACTTTTTTCAAAAATTTAAATTATTGTTTAAAATAGTTATTTCATGTAATTTATAGTTTATTTAAAAAATGTGATGTTTTTTAAAAAATTATTTGAAGATTTAGTGATGTTATGGGGCCGTAGTATTTATAAGTTTTGACAGTTCTTCCTGTCAATCTTATGAATGGAGCATTCCCTGCTCCGATTGGCTTCCCATGGCCCACGTGATCCCAGGGGACGCTTCGAACTAACTGCGCCCCTGGGATACGCAAGGACTGCGTGCCGGCAGCTGGAGCAGGCCCAGGATCGCAATTCCATGGGGGCCCACAGCTCAACGGCTGGCGCGCAAGGTAAGTGCAGGTTGGGGGCTTGCACCTGCGGGAAGCCCCCGACCCGAATTTCTGGGCCATTATATAAGTAGATTTAGGGCAGCATGAGTGAACTCCCACAAAATAAGACTGCTTATGGGAACGATACCATGGAAGTGGTAGACCCGAATTTGTAACAAGCTGCAAGCTGCTAGATTATGTAGGATTGTGATCAGGAGTTTTTTTCCCTTTTCTAGTCCAGCCACACCAAGGTCAATTTGAGTATCACATCAATGCCCTTAGCTGACAACAACTAACTCAGCAGACCAGGGATCGAACCTGGAACCTTGCTAGTTTGTATGGATGAATGCCAGACCAATCATACAAAATAAGCTGTACTGCATTAGAGGAGTTGACTGCACAGCTGAAAAATGCATTGGTAATGGAGAAGAATAAATGTCTCAAATCGGGAGTACAGAATTACAGGAAACCCCACATGTTCAGATATAAGAACGTTCTGATTATTGGAATATAATTTTAAGGAAACATGATAGAGATTTGAATATTTAAAATATTTGGCAATAATTTGAAAGACTATTATTAATGGGAATATTATTGATCGCTGTAGAATGCCATAATCTATATATATATATATAAATGAGTTTGTCTGTCTGTGTGTATGCATGCGGTAAACTCAAAAGTTATAGAGTGTACCTACACATACGTTATATCAAAAGAAAGCTTATGATTAGGGGAGTGTCATAGGCATGTTTATTTTTTGGTCAGACAAAAATTGTTCGGACAGTGTAAAAAAACGGACAAAATCCGCTCATTTCACCGCGCGCATACACACAGACAGACAAACTCATTTATATACAGTGCTATCCGGAGGTGAACTATCCGGCAATCTGGAGCCACCGGCAAAAATCAGGAGCTGTTTTTTAATTCTATTTGTTTGTTTTCTTTGCTTTATTTGAACAGTCAAGCTTTGCAAGGTCTGTAGCTATAGCAACAGCTTTAGCTACAGAGGCTTGCAGCTACACCCAAGTGTTTAGAAGCTGTTGCTAAGCAACAGTGATTGTTGTCAGATAACTCTAGAGTGTACGGCAGTTTTGAGGGAACGGCAGCAGCTCGGTCCCGTGGGTGCCGGATAGCACAAAGTTTCCTGTGTATAGATTTGTACTTTTTTCTTAACAACATGGGCTCAAAAAAATGTTGCAGACTTGGACGCAGCACTTCTGATGCATGCCGAGATAAGGCTCGGAGAGCTGCTTAAACTGATGAGCAGAGACAGGCTCGCCTTCAGGCTAACCAGGACAGAAATGCTGCTCCTAGATCAGCTGAGACTCCTCAACAATCTGAGGGATGTAAAGCTGCCAACACAGCCAGAATGGCAACTGCTAGAGCCTCAGAGACTCCTGACCAGACTCAGGCACGGCAAGCTGTTGACCAGGCGAGACATACCCAAGCCAGAGCCTCAGAAACTCCTGACCAGACTCAGGCATGTCGTCAGTCCGACACTATACGCATGGCCATTGCCAGAGTTGACATTTGGAATCATTGGCACAGAGCAGCCTTCTCCTATGAACCCACCATCAATTATGAAGCAGACCCCACAGTCATCATTGGCAGGATGACCATCATTTGCCCTCACTATGGCGCTCTGAAGTGGGAAAGGGAAATTGATGGGATATGCTGCAATGGAGGAAAGGTGAAACTTCCACCACTACCAGCTCCATCTGAACCCCTACACTCACTTCTGTTGGGCAGAACTCCAGCTTCAAGACAATTACTCACTCATATCAGGAAGTACAACAACTGTTTCGCAATGACCTCTTTTGGTGCAAACAGAGTGCATGAATCAGGATTTTGCCCAGCTTTTAAAGTTCATGGACAGGTGTACCATACAGCTGGCTCCCTACTTCCTCTACCAAACGAAAGACCTCAGTTTCTCCAAATCTACTTCTTGGGTGATGACGAGGAGCAAGCCAATCGCCACAGGGAAGCTGCTGTTCACCCCGCACAACAACACCAAATCAAGCTTCAAACTTTGCTTGGGTTACAGGAGATGCTTCATCAGCAAAACCCATATATAAAGAGTTTCAAAACAGCCATCGAAAAAACAACAAATGAAGACCTCAAAGTTGTCATCAAAGCTGACAAGACTCCTGCAGGTGAACATGAGCGACGCTTCAATGCTCCTACCACCAATGAAGTAGTCATTGTGGGCCAAGAATTTGAACAAGAATTTCTGAGCTTCACAGGTCATATGCAATACCCGCTTTTGTTTTGCCATGGGGAAGATGGATACGATGCCTATAACAAGATCCCACATGTTGACCCCAAAACTGGTGTGCCACCTACAGCCCAAAGACAAAAGATGGTATCTGCCATGGAATTCTATGCATATAGGCTGATGGAACGACAAACTGGTTCAAACCATCTGCTTCAGTGTAGAGGACTTCTCCACCAATTCCTCACTGACATGTATGCAAAAATGGAAGGAGAGCGGCTTAATTGGTTCCGGAATAACCAAAATCAGTTGAGAGTCACAGACTATATACACTTGCAAGATGCTGTGGCCAATGATGGCAACACTGAGGACATTAGTCAAATGGTCATCCTACCATCCACCTTTGTTGGAGGTCCTAGGTACATGCATGAGCACACACAGGATGCCATGACCTATGTCAGAAACTATGTCAGACCTGACCTCTTTATCACCATGACTTGCAATCCCCAATGGCAGGAGTTCCCACCCAAAGCTGGTACTGAAAGGCATGACCTCATAGCACGGGTCTTCAACCTCAAAGTTAAAAAACTGGTAAAACTTCTGACTGTAGGCAACATTTTTGGTGCACCCCATTGCTACATGTACAGCATTGAGTGGCAGAAGAGAGGACTTCCTCATGTTCATCTTTTACTCTGGCTTCAGGCAAGGATTCACCCCAATCAAGTTGATTCCTTCATCTCTGCAGAGCTACCCGATAAGGACAAGGATCCAATCCTCTTTGATGTTGTTGTAAAAAATATGATTCATGGTCCTTGTGGGTGACACAACCCTTCTTCACCCTGCATGAAAAACAATGAATGTACAAAAGGGTACCCAAGCCACTCCGCAAACAAACTCAGCATGGGGATGATGGCTATCCTTTGTGCAGGAGAAGGGGCAAAGAGAGTGGAGGTTTCAGCACTGAAATAAGAATGCGAAATCAGCATTCTGGTGAGTCAGGTCAACCTGGCCAGTCAAATCAGACAAGACAGCAAGGACAGCCATTGGAAGTTGACAACCGTTGGATTGTTCCTTATTGTCCACTCCTATCCAGGCTCTTCAAATGTCACATCAATGTGGAGTACTGCCACTCAGCTAAGTCTATCAAATATGTGTGCAAGTACATCCATAAGGGCAGTGACCAAGCTGTCTTTGATCTTCAACGGGTTGGACAGCAAATTCAAAATGATGAGATCGCCACACATCTGATGGGCCGTTACATCTGCAGCAATGAGGCAGCCTGGCGAATTTTTGGTTTTGACATCAACAAGCATTACCGCACTGTCACTAAATTGGATGTGCACTTGCAAAATGGACAAAGGGTTTTCTTCCGACCAGTAAATGCCAGGCAACGTGCCGAGGAACCTCCAAAGACAAAACTGACAGCATTCTTTGAGTTGTGCCAAACGATTGACTTTGCCAAGACACTTTTGTATCATCAGGTGCCCAAGTACTACACCTGGCAGCCAAACAAGACATGGCGGGCTCGGCGCCCTGGACCAGGTCAGAAGGAAGTTCCTGGTCATACAGGGGTGTACTCATCTGATGCACTTGGCAGAGTCTACACAGTCCATCCAAACAACACAGAGTGCTTTCACCTTCATCTACTCCTCCATGAGGTTGCTGGCCCAACATCATTTAATGACCTCAAGAATTTCAATGGCCATCTCTGTGCCTCCTTTCAAGAAGCTTGCCGCAGGAGAGGACTCATTGAGGATGACATTCACTGGCATGCAACGATGACAGAAGCTGCTCTGTCTTACTCCCCCAATAGGTTACGAAATCTCTTTGCCATTATAATTGCCCTCTGCAGCCCTTCCAACCCGATGCAGTTGTGGGAAGATCACAAAGACAGCCTGACAGAAGACATCTTACACCAACTCAGGAGAGCCAATCCCGCAATGGAGTTGAACTTCACTGATGCAATGTACAATCAGGTATTGATCCTTTTGGAGGAGAAGACTTTGGCATTGGCTGGCAAGTCTCTGACTAAGTTGAACCTTCCATCTCCCTGTAGGAATACTTCTCCAGGTCTCAGCAGAGAGGTACTCAGGGAAACCACCTACAATGTTGAGGAACTGACCTCCTTTGTCACCGTCACTGAACCTAAATTGGTTCCAGACCAGAAACAGACATACAGGTTGGTTGTGGATATGGTGGAAAACAATTCTGGTGGCATTATCTTCCTCGATGCACCTGGTGGAACAGGAAAGACATTCCTGATCAATCTTTTACTGGCCATGGTTCGCTCTAAGGGATGCACTGCACTGGCTGTTGCCTCATCAGGAATCGCTGCAACTCTTCTCCAAGGAGGTCGCACTGCCCACTCAACCTTTGCTCTCCCTCTGGATCTGACAAATCACTTCAAAGATCCCAAGTGGCTGTGTGAACGGTCAATACTTGCACCCAAGAATGATACTGTCAACAACATCAACATGCTGCTTTTTCAAAAACTCCCTGGCCAAGAGCGAATTTATAAAAGTGTTGATACTGTTTGTGACTGCTGATAGGGTACACTACCCCACTGAGTTCCTCAACTCATTGCAGCCTTCAGGAACACCTCCTCACAAACTCGTACTGAAGGAGGGCACCCCCATCATGCTCTTAAGAAACATTGATCCACCAAAGTTGTGCAATGGAACCAGACTGGCAGTCAAAAAGCTCATGCCAAATCTCATTGAGGCTACCATCATATCAGGCTGTGCCAGAGGTGAGGATGTTCTCATTCCTCGAATTCCAATGATACCAAATGACTTGCCATTTCAATTTAAAAGGCGACAGTTTCCTGTAACAATTTCTTTTGCAATGTCAATCAACAAGGCACAGGGGCAGACTTTGAAGGTTGCTGGCATCAACTTACTCACGCCCTGTTTTTCACATGGCCAGTTGTATGTGGCATGTTCAAGAGTTGGTGCATCAAGGAATCTGTTTCTTTTAACACCCTCAGGAAAAACAGAAAATGTTGTATATCAACGGGCTCTCCAATAATGCCATCATTAGGGAAGGAAAACAGGTAACTGTAAAACCCGAACAAAATATAGCACCCCTGCCTTCCAACACACAAACTGAAACTTAAAGAAAATGCTGTTATCATGTTAATGCGCAACATTAATCCACCTCAATTATGCAATGATACACGTTTGCAAAATCAACATTTTTTTAATACAGATTATACCGAATTTGGTATTTTTATTTAGATTTAAATTCCGTCAAAGCCACTATATTTTACGCGCTGCCAAGTAACGATGGGAAGGGCATAGAGAAAGAAAATATACTCCGCCATCAATACCTGTCCATCAGCGCTGTATTATGCAAATAGTTGGCTCATTTGGCGAAGGATTTTTTTCTCAATAAAAATGCCTAATCTCGGAAACTCTTAAAAAAACAAAGCCATGCAATTTCCTCCTGGGTTGGCTATGGAAAATTGCATTTTTAAATCATAATCATTGTTTGAGTCTTTTTTTAAGCGGAATGTGGTCCTCTCATTAAAAATTTCAACAATTTTATTGCTTTTTACAATAATGCACAATCATTATATGATCATGACACATTAATGTCAATGATAACATTGCAAAATTATAATTCTGCTTGCTATCTCCAAAGTGACATAGAAGGAAAACTGTAAAAACTTGAATTTTTGGCTACTGTCGATCCCCATTAACAAAAAACGAAGTTAAACAACCACCTCCTGGGTGCTTAGGAAGAGTTCTTCAATCCCAACAGTTTTATAAACAGTTTTATAAACATGTCAGAGGGTTCTTCAGTTCCCTCGGCAACGCCGGGTACTCCAGCTAGTCATATGTATAACACAATATAGCACCAATCAACCTGCAATGTGAACAAGCCATAATTCAACTATCAGTGAATGCCTGGGGAAGGTGGCATATTACTACAAATCTAAATTATATAAGGTTAATTAATCCAGATGGCATTATAGTGTGCTGATTGTATTTGTGTGGCTAGATACAGAATTATAAATATAGTTAAATATTTTGGCACATTATTGAAAACAAAAAACATAATAATGCATTTTACCTACTACTATGATCGTGGTTGCCTTCTCTGACTTGAGCAGATTGACTAAAGTTACGATACCTGTAGCTGACAGTGTGACATCATCCATACCAACAATTACCTTGGCTAATATTATCATCTGCACCAAGTGGAAAAGAAAGAAATTACTATCAGATCTTTTGGAATGTATTTCATGGCCCAATGGGCCAAATTATCTTTTCTCATTCTAAGTAACCTCATATTCTTTTTCACTGAAGGTTTTATAAACTTTATTCACATATATAAACCTCCATCCACATAGTGGGCTGTTAGTCATCTATTATCAACCTTCACAGTGTCAAGATTATTCAATGTAAATATCACAACATATTTAATCATTTGAGCTTGTACGTTTGGTGCCAGATAGCACATTCAATCAGCTGTGCACTTGATTTTTTTTTTCTTCTGCTAGGAATGAAGTGTATCTGGGAGAGTTCTACATTCAAAGAATGAAGTCTACTACATGTATGATTAGTAGTCCCGCTTCCTTCTTCAGGTTGCAGTGCTTCATAAAAAATGCATTATGAAACCAATGCAGTTCTTCAGAACAGGTTAGGCAACTAGATATATTTTCATCTAAATGATAAATGAGACATTGTCAAAATAGCAATTCAACAATGTTTAATAAAAATATCCCTGCAGGGATAGGGAGCATGCAAGGCAATGTGGATAGAGTCTATGGCACTTTTCACCCTGGGGAAGCTGGTCATGCGGGCGAAGCATAGTGCTCTCTTGTCCTGCTTTGCTCTGTCCATGGGGAAGGAAATGTATGTATTCCTCCTAGTGTAGAGAGCCTTGGTGACTTCCCTGATACAGTGGTGGACAGCAAACTGTGATATGTCATTGATGTCACCTGCTGCAGCTTGAAAGGGGCCCATGGCATAAAAGTTAAGGGCCACAGTCACCTTGGCCGCCACAGTCAGTGCTGTCCATGCACAGGCGCGCGGCTTAAGTTGTGGCTGCAACAGGTAACATAGATTGGTGACAGCCGACAGCCTCCTTTGTCAAGCAAAGGCACCTCAGACATTGCTTCTCAGTGAAATTAATGTAGGAGAAGTGCTCCCTGATAAATTGCTGTGGATATGGCCTCCTAAACAGTTCCCTCCTCCTCCTTCCTCTTATGGCAGCTGCAACTGTTCTCTGCTGTCTTCCTTGATAGTCCCTCTCTTCATCCAGCTCCGAAGGCAGCCCTACCAGACCACCCATGACTGTAGTCAAACTATCAATGAGGCAGCCAAAAATAGTGTAACATCAGCAAAATCTTGGCCGTGAAATTCGGCCCGTTTGCACCGGCTGTTAAGGCTGGTTTGGATGAAAAAATGGTGGCCACCTCGTTTCCGCCCACTTCTGGCGGGTCCTGTGGCAGCCGCCATTTTGGGCAGGCCGGCAGTGCTGCCGTAGCCTGCGCTCACTCCAGATTTAGAAATGAGGCAGATCCTGATGTCAATCAGTGTGCAATGCTGATTTGACGCAAGACCTGCCATTTTGGACATTGCCACTACATTCATCGCCCTCTCCAAATCACGACCAGCTGACCATACGTTCAGCAGCAGGAAGGATCCCCGCCAGAGCTATTTAAAGGGATCATCAGCAACTTGCAACTGACTTGCTTTTTCATTTCTACTGGCTCTGTGTAAGTTTGTGTAACTGTTTGGAGCTTTCTAGAGTTGTTTAAAGTTGGTGAGGTGACAGGGACTGTTACTGCAAGTGGAGAACATCTTGCTTCTCATTTAAAGGGTTCTGCTCACACCACTTACGCCCCAATTATGGGGGCTCTACTTGCAGTCCCCTTTGTGCTCAAGTATGACAGGGAGATGGATCGGAGGCAGCGAAGAAGGGGACAAGATGCTCGCAGAGGAAGAAGGAGGAGGGTCAGGAGGGCTCTCAGCAGGAAGCCTTACTCAGCTAGGGTCTTCCGAAAGCACTTCTCCTACCAGCACTTAAACCAGGAGCAGTGTATTAGGAGGCTCTGCTTCACCAAGGAGGTGGTCACAGAAATCTGCCGCCTCCTGCAACCAGACCTGCAGCCTCAGAGCAGGGCGACCACAGGTGTCCCAGTGGCCCTCAAGGTCACTGTGGCCCTCAATTTTTTCACCGCCGGACCCTTCTAGTCTGGAGCAGGAGACATAGCTAACATCTCCCAGTTCACTGTCCATCGCTGCATCTGGGGGGGGGGGGGGTGGTCACAGAGTCTCTGTACTCCAGGAGAGGGGACTTCATTGTCTTCTCTCTGCACAGAGAGAAGCTGGAGGAGCGCGCATGTGGCTTTGGCAGGATATTGGGTTTCCCCATGGTACAGGGCACCATCGACTGCACATACGTGGCTTTGTGGGCGCCGCATACCAATCCTAAGATGTTCCATAAATGCAAAGGCTACCACTCACTTAATGTGCAGTTGTTGTGCGACCACGCCCAACGCACCATGTTTTTGAATGCCTGGTATCCTGGCAGCAGTCATGATGCCTTCATCTTGCGCCAGTAATCTTCCAGCCACCACGTCAAACCCAAGGGTGGCTGCTCGGAGACAAGTGCTATCCACTCTGCACCTAGCTGATGACTTCTCTTCGGAACCCCACCACTCGTGGCCAGTACTCATATAATGAGAGCCATGCTGCACGAGGAACCTCTTCGAGCAGACCATCGGGGTGCTAAAGCAACAGTGCTGTTGCCTTGACCGCTTGGGAGGAGCCCTTCAGTACATGTGTCCCATTTCATGGTGGTTGGCTGCATGCTCCACAACTTGGCCATCACGAGGGCACAGCCCTTGCCACCAGGGGTTCCAGAACCACCTGAGAAGGAGGAAGAGGAGAAGGAGGAGGAGGAGGAAGGGAAGAGGCAGGCAGCAGATCCCCATTCCGGACGGGCTGTCAATGAGCGCCCCATCAAACTCCGTTTCTAATGAATGAAACCTCAGATCCCTGTTGCTCACCACTTCCCCGCCTTACCATCCTTCTGTCACGGAACATCACAGTGTCCTCCTGGGCACAAAGCTGAAATGAGAGCCACCACAAAACAAACATTCCAAACACAATTTATAAATCAATTCCAATTCAAAACAACAACGTCAACTAATCACCCTTGTGCATTTCCTTAATGTCGGTCTTTCGTGTTCCTTTTCCTACTCTAGTGCTCCTACGCAGTGCTACCCCAGTGGCTGCAGCATGGCTGGTAGAAGGCTGTTGATTTTTCATGGACCACTGCAGAGGGCCTTGCAGGATGACCTCGAGCAGCTCTGAGCCTAGAAGACCCGGCTGTAGACTGTACCACCTAAGCATGGGTGGCAGCAGTCTGGGCTAACTGGATGACAGGCAACAGCAAGGGCACTGGCAGAGTGGCAGTGGTGGGAGTAGGAATGCTGTCATCCTGAGAGAGGACTGCATGTTCTTGCTCCATGGAGCCACAGCCACTCCCCTGGGGCGGTGCCTCAGAATTTCTAGCCATCTGTTGGAGAACAGATTGCTGGACTGCTGCGAGGCCCTGCAAGCCCCGCTCCACACTCGTAAACCCAGCCAGAATGGCAGCAGTCTGACCTTGCGTGGCAGCAAGCTGAGACTGCATGAGAGCAGTCTGAGCTTGTGTAGCAGCAAGTTGCATCTGCAGGAGAGCAGTCTGAGCTTCCACTAAGACATTGGGTCACTTCTGCCTGTGCTGCAATGGAAGCTGTGAGATCGCTCATTACACCCAGCATTATGGTTGAGTCCACAAGTTCTCTAATGGAGTTGCCCACCACTTCCATCCTGGAAATCATGGGCTCCAACCTCCACACAAAACCCTGTGCAATGTTGGAGCCAGACTACTCCATGCTCCTTGACACTGACAAAAGGCTCTCTGGCAGGCTTGCCATTGAAACAAGCATTTCTGTGTGCATGTCCATCATCCTTCTCCTGAAGGCTGCTCCATCGAGGTCATCATCTGATTCCTTTTTTTTTATTCGTTCATGGGATATGGGTGTCACTGGCAAAGCCAGCATTTATTGCCCATCCCTAATTGCCCTTGAGAAGGCAGTGGTGAGCCGTATTCTTAAACCACTGCAGTCCGTGTGGTGAAGGTACTCCCACAGTACTGTTATGGAGCGAGTTCCAGGATTTTGATCCAGCGTAAATGAAGGAACAGCGATATACTTCCAAGTCCCAAGGATAGTGTGTGACTTGGAGGGGAACTTGCAGGTGATGGTGTTCCCATGCGCCTGCTGCCCTTCTAGGTGGTAGAGGTCATGGGTTTGGAGGTGCTGCCGAAGATGCTTTGGCGAGTTGCTGCAGTGCATCTTGTAGATAGTATACACTGCAGTCATGGTGCGTTGGTGGTGGAGGGAGTGAATGTTTAACGTGGTAGATGGGGTGCCAATCAAGCGGGCTGTTTTGACCTGGATGGCGTCGAGCTTCTTGAGTTGGAGCTGCACTCATCCAGGCAAGTGGAGAGTATTCCATCACACTCCTGACTTGTGCCTTCTAGATGGTGGAAAGGCTTTGGGGAGTCAGGAGGTGAGACACTCGCCCCAGAATACTCAGCCTCTGTCCTCCTCTTGCTGCCACAGTATTTATGTGGCTGATCCAGTTACGTTTCTGGTCAATGGTGACCCCCAGGATGTTGATGGTGGGGGATTTGGCAATCGTAATGCTGTTGAATGTCAAGGGGCGGTGGTTAGCCACTCGGTCGTTGGAGATAGTCATTCCCTGGTGATTGTGTGGCACGAATGTTACTTGCCACTTATCAGCCCAACCCTGAATGTCGTCCAGTTCTTGCTGCATGCAGGCATGAATTGCTTCATTATCTGAGGAGTTGCGAATGGCACTGAACACTGTGCAGTCATCAACGAACATCCCCACTTCTGACCTTATGATGGAGGGAAGGTCATTGATGAAGCAACTGAAGATGGTTGGGCCTAGGACACTGCCCTGAGGAACTCCTGCAGCGATGTTCTGGGGCTGTGATGATTGACCTCCAACAACCACAACCAACTTCCTTTGTGCTAGTTATGACTCCAGCCAGTGGTGAGTTTTCCCCCTGATTCCCACTGACTTCAGTTTTACTAGGGCTCTTTGGTGCCACACTCGGTCAAATGCTGCCTTGATGTGAAGGGCAGTCACTGTCACCTCACCTCTGTAATTCAGCTTTTTTGTCCATGTTTGGACCAAGGCTATAATGCGGTCTGGAGCTTAGTGGTCCTGGCGGAACCCAAACTGAACATCGGTGAGCAGGTTATTGGTGAGTAAGTGCCGCTTGATAGCACAGTCGATGACACCTTCCATCACTTTGCTGATGATTGAGAGTAACATAGAAGCAGAGAAGATAGGAGCAGGAGTAGGCCATTCAGCCCCTCGAGCCTGCTCCGCCATTTAATGAGATCATGGCTGATCATCCAAATTCAGTACCCTGTCCCTGCTTTCTCCCCATATCCCTTGATCCCTTTAGCCTTAAGAAATATATCTAACTCCTTCTTGAATTGGGCTCACCTGCCTTCTGTGGTAGAGAATTCCATAGGTTCACCACTCTCTGGGTGAAGAAATTCCTCCTCATCTCAGTCCTAAATGGCTCACCCCTTATCCTTAGACTGTGACCCCTGGTTCTGGACTCCCCTGCCATCGGGAACATCCTTCCTGCATCTAGTCTGCCTAGTCCTGTTAGAATTTTATAAGTTTCAATGAGATCCCCTCTCATTCTTCTAAACTCTAGCGAATATAAGCCTAATCGACCCAATCTCTCTTCATACGTCATTCCTGCAATCCCAAGTATCAGTCAAGTGAATCTTCGCTGCTCTCCCTCCATGGCAAGAACATCCTTCCTCAGATAAGGCAACCAAAACTGCACACAATACTCAAGGTGTGATCTCATCAAGGCCCTGTACAACTGCAGCAAGACATCCTTGCTCCTGTACTCGAATCCTTTTGCTATGAAGGCCAACATACCATTTGCCTTCTTAACCGCCTGCTGCACCTGCATGCTTACCTTCACCGACTGGTGCACAAGGACACCCAGGTCTCGTTGCACTTCCCCTTTTCCCAATCTATTGCCATTCAGATAATAATCTGCCTTCCTGTTTTTGCCACCAAAGTGGATAACCTCGCATTTATCCACATTATAGTGCATCTGCCATGCATCTGCCCAATCACCCAACCTGTCCAAATCATACTGGAGTTTCTCTGCATCCTCCTCACAGTACTCACTCCCACCCAGCTTTGTGTTGTCTGCAAACTTGGAGATATTACATCTAGTTCCCTCGTCTAGATCATTAATATATATTGTGAATAGCTGTGGCCCTAGCACCGATCCCTGCATTACCCCACTAGTCACTGCCTGCCACTCGGAAAAAGAGCCGTTTATTCCAACTCTTCGCTTCCTGTCTGCCAACCAGTTCTCTATCCAAGTCAGTACCTTACCCCCAATCCCATGTGCTTTAACTTTGCACACTAATCTCTTATGTGGGACCTTATCGAAAGTAGACTGATATGGCGATAATTGGATGAATTGGATTTGTCCTGCTTTTTGTAGACAGGACATACCCGGGCAATTTTCCACATTTTCGGATAGATGCCAGTGTTGTAGTTGTACTGGAACAGCTTGGCTGGAGGTGTGACTAGCTCTGAAGCACATGTCTTCAGCACAACAGCCAGGATGTTGTCGGGGCCCATAGCCTTTGCTGTATCCAGTGCACTCAGCCGTTTCTTGATATCCTGTGCAGCGAACTCGCCCTGGCCTGGCTGTAGCCCACTCATACCCAGTGACTCACCACGTACAGATCCCGCCTCTATATGACCCTCTAAAGTCCGTGCAGTGCCATTTTCTGTGCTGGCTCCTGGAATTGTCAGATCGAGTGATAGTGCCTCTTTTTCTCCTTCACTCTCCTCGAGGACACGCTGTGCTGGTGGGACATCTTGGGTATCTGAAAGGAGAAAGGCACAAGGGTCGTGTTGTGGTGAGGGGAGGGGGGGAAAGCAAGACATCCATGCATACACCATCAGCAGCATGTAAGTGAGAAGAGATTGTGGTATGAGGGGGAAGTGGGATGTGAGAAGAAGGATTAGGTATGAGCATACCGTCATAATCAG
Source organism: Somniosus microcephalus (assembly GCF_052327205.1). Classification (NCBI taxonomy): domain Eukaryota; kingdom Metazoa; phylum Chordata; class Chondrichthyes; order Squaliformes; family Somniosidae; genus Somniosus; species Somniosus microcephalus. Next base: position 226,019,543 of record NC_140990.1, read on the forward strand.
CAATGCTTTCAACTTCACCGCTTGCCACGGACTCAGTGACAACCCCTCCAATTATCTCCAGCACTGCTTCCCCAGCTCTGTGAGGTTCTGCATTCGGGCATCCCCTCCGCCCATTTGCTGCTGTTCACGGCCTGAAAAATAACAGGGAAATAATAGTTAAGTGCAATAGCATTTTACATGTCATTTGACAATTCAGCCCGTCTGCTGCTGCTCCCGGTGGTTATGAGCCACCTTGTCCTGCAAGAGAAAGGGAAGTGTGTCAGTGAGTGTGGTGCAATGTGTTTGGGTGATGTGCCTGCCATGGTTGAATAGCTGTCAGTTTGTGCAAGGTGTGAGATGTGGGTGTGAGTCTTGCTGCAGTGCTAAGTGTGTGAGGGTGAGGTGAAGCTATGATTGTGAGGTATGAGTGATGCTTGCTAGAGATTGTTGGTAGGTGACTGATGGGGGTGTGGTGCATTGAGCAGTGTGTGAGGCTACTGGTGCAGATGGTGGGATATAGCATTTGATGATCCATTCACTCACCTTGACCACTCGTGTGAGGTCATTAAACTTCTTGTGGCACTGGATCCAGGTCCTGGGGACAACACTCATGGCACTAATAGCTTGAGCTATCTCCTCCCACATCCTTATGGCGTTCTGCCTGGAAGGGCTCCTGCCCCCCCTGCAGGTAGAGGACCAGCCTTTGTCTTTGAAACCCTAGAACCAAGGCCTCCAGTGCCGCATCTGAAAACCTCCTCGCCCTCTCTCTTGCCTGTGGGGCCATGGCTCTCTCCACTCTCCCTACAATGACAATGAGGTGCTTCTGCAACAAAGCAACTCCCCTTAACTCCTCTTTACATAGTGCAGAGGCCTAACTTTATTGGCTAGTAGACTGCACCCGATATTTTCCCCCTGTTCAGCGCTAAGCCAATCAGCAAGGCGTTTAGTGCTGAGATCAACGCGCCAATCATTATAATGAGCAAGCAGCACAAATGTTGTGTGCTGCCTGCACCACTTTGAACGGGCGCAGGCCAGAAGGATGCGGGAGGAGATCGTTCAAGCTGCCCGTGTCTGTTTTCCGGCATTATTACATTTCCAGGCAATTCTTCTTTGCCGAGAAAGTGAACTTTCCAGAATGATAAAACACGCCAAAAAAGGCCCAGAAGCTAATCAGTAGCCTGAAATGACAAACCAGCAACTAACCTGTAAGTTCTGCATAATCACTTTAAATAGCACTGGTGAGGAGCCTTCCTGCAAGTTAGCACCATGGGGGAAAAATTCAGTTGGTTTGCACCTCCCGTTAGCGCCTTAAGAGGGCGCTAATGGGGCGCAAAGCAACTAGCGCCCGGGCGCGGCGATGTTTGCGCCACTCGCGAAATTAACTAGACATTTTGCAGCGGCGCTAAACACTACCGCCACAATCTCCTGCACCGGAAGATCGTGACGTCAGTCGAGTGCGCAACGCCCCGGACCGGATATTGAGTAGCACCCCCTGCCTTACCACCTGCCGTTAGCAACGACAGGTTGAGGGGAGCGTTTTGCAGTCAGGAAGAGACTGGGGGAGCGCTATTTAAAGGCGACTGCTTCCTGCCTTTTTTTGTTGGTGACATTTTTGCACCACGCATTCTGAGAGAGAGAGAGAGAGAGAGAGAGAGAGAGAGACTTCTGGAGAGATTCAACGCTGTGTGAAGGATTTTTGGGTACTGAGCAGCACTTTGCAGGTTCATTTTGATTTGCCCTTCCTTGTATCGATTTAGAAGAGACTGTGCGGGTTGCACTCTGAGCTCTTTCCCCGGGTCTCTCCATTGTTCATTCCAGCAGATTTGATGTACAGGTCTCTCCAGGCCAAGATTCAAGGCTGCAATGAGCAGGATGTGGATGGAGAGCAAGATCAACCCTCCCCTTTAAGAACTGGCTGGCGCCAGTGTGTCTGTGTTCCATTGCTGACTGACCTCACATGAGCTTCGCCAGCGCTCTGAGGTAGCGCCTCGCTCCTCGGTCTTTGCACCTTAAGACAGGTGTTAAGCGCCTGCTTTAGCGCTCCAATCACCTCCAGGAGCGATAAAAGCCAAGTTTCCCGTCAGAGGCGATAACTAGCGCCAGGTGCTAAACTTTGCGCATGGCCGATAATGGCGCCCAAATGGGGTGATACTGAATTTTTCCCCCCATGTGTTGCTGGCTGAGCTCAGCATGTGGCGAGTTAGGCACTGGGGTGGACCAAAATCAGAAGTAGGCCCTGCAAGAAGCGCAGGACCCTAATTTAAATAAGTTACTCACTCTTATAGATTCTTGTGTGCACTCTTGACATCACTGGATAAGCTTGATCCAATATGGTGGGTAATGTACTTCTGGCTGGAAATGTGTGTGCACTTCCTGCTCACCATGTTGGACGCTTAGGGGGCCATTTAGTGCCCAAAAAATGGATGCTGTGCAATCGAATTTTTAGGGTGTAGAGATGATTAGTCAGACAAATAAATTGGTTGGCTTGGGAGATTGTTCTCCTGGAAGAATACCTGAAACGCAGCATTGGCCTGATCCAGCTCTTTTGGAGACTGCAGAAAATCTGTGTATAGTGACACCTCAATGCCCCCATATTCACGTATCAGAAACTGTTGCTTTGTATTGTTGAATGCAAAGAGGGCTAAACCACTGCCTGCTCGTAAACCGACGTCCTGAAAAACAACAGGTAAATAATAGTTAAGTGCAATAACATTTTACCTGTCATTAGACACTTCAATAGAATTTAATACAGTAAATGCAGAAACTATTAGAGACTTATCACAGAAATCACAGAAACCCCACAGTGCAGATAGAGGCCATTTCGGCCCATCGAGCCTGCACCGACACACATCCCACCCAATCCCCGTAACCCCTACACCAACACATATCCCCATTTAATCCCCCTAACACTAAGGGTCAATTTATCATAGCCAATCAACCTAACCCGCACATCTTTGGACTGTGGGAGGAAACCAGAGCACCCGGAGGAAACCCACGCAAACACGGGGAGAATATGCAAACTCCACACAGACAGTCGCCCGAGGCCGGATTCGAACCCGGGTCCCTGGCGCTGTGAGGCAACAGTGCTAACCACTATGCCACCGTGCTGCAATTAGTTTAATTGATTGTGGAAAAATATTTTCATGAAAGTGAATAATATGCATTTATATCTACTGTACATAAAGGAATTGGACAACTGAAATCTGTTTAACTTGTTAAAAAATGCCTATGCTTTATACGTACAGATATTTTTAATTATACAATGACTCCTGTAGAGATGTGCCTATCACCTTTAAAGCGTTGCACACCTACTTCCATTTTGAGTCATGGCCGATGAACTTATGGAAAAGTATCCACAGAACCTGCTGCTCATGTATTTCACATTCACTACATTAATTTCCCTGTGTATGTTTTTTAGCAAATAGACAACGCGTATTGTGGGAATACCTACTTCGCATACTTTCTTCTTTACAATTTTATCCCCATACCACTTCCTCTGAAGCTGGTTACTCATGCTGAGATATGGTAACAGAGACACTGCTAACCCATTGAGTGGCCATTCTTTATGTGTGACTCTAGACAGTGACTGGATATTCAAGCATTGTGGACATCCTAGACATGTCTGTTCTTTCTTTACCTGATATTTACACACACTGTCAAAAGGAGTTACTGGACAGGGCATCAGCAAACTGTCCTTTATCTCTTTCTTCTCTCTTTGAGGGGGTTTGAAACCAAATGTAGTGTCTCCACTGCCAATTTGACTAAGGTCAGGTAGCAAAGCATGGCCCAAGGAGTTAACTGGAGCCCTATCCAACCTGTATGGTTCAGTTCTGCTCTAGAATTTCCTGTGGCTCATATCGTAAACAGTTATGGACCTAGAAATTCGTTAGCCCCCGAAAACGTGCACGGGATCGCGATGTGCGATCACCCTGCGCCCGTTCAAAGGAATGCAGTCAGCACATGAACTTCATGCTGCCTGCTGATTAGCATGACTTCGGCATTCAGCCCAGTGCTGAACGTACTGCTGAATGGCTGAACGCTCAGCAGGGGGCCCTTATGTGAGACTGCCACCAGTGAAAGCTAGCATGCACTTCTTAAAGGCAGCCTGCACCTCTTAAAAGGGAGGTGCATTTTGCCTGCAGCAGCTCATTCAACTGGCTGGGGAAGAGAGTGAGAGGAGGAAAAAACAAAAATTATGTCACAACAGGGGAGAGAGCATGCACCAAGGTTCTCCGGTGCAGCACTGGAGGCCTTGGTGCAGGAGGTCAACTCAAGGAGAGAGGTGCTTTTTTCACAGGGGGCTAGGAAGCCCTCCAGGAAAATGTTTGAAGTGTATTGGGAGCAGATAGCTGCTGTGGTGAATGCCAGCCATTTAGCCCCAAGGAACTAGTGCAGGAAGAAGTTTAATGACCTCACACAAGTGGTCAAGGTCAGTGAATTCATCTTCAAATGCCATATCTCATCATCTGCACCACTAGCCTCACACACTGCTCAATGCACCAGATCCCCATCACTCACCTACCAACAATCTCTACCAAACATGACTTATACCTCACATTCATAGCTTCACCTCACTCTCACACACATACCACGGTTGCAAGCCTCATGCACACATCTCACAGCTTGCACACTGTCAGCTAATCAACCACGACAGGCATATCATCCAAACACATTGCACCACACTCAATGACTCACTTCCCTTTCTCTTGCAAGAAAAGGTGGCTCACAATTGACGGTAGCAGGACCTAACCGGCGGGGGACAGGCGCACTTGCATAACCTGACCCCCATGGAGGAGACGGTGCTGGCCATTCTTGGTAGGGGCATCGTTGAGCCCGTGGCCACCAGCGGGGCAGAAGGAATACAAAATGCCGGTATCCTAATACATAATCCTCAAAGCCATGTGCACGTTCCGCCTGCTTCTCTCTGGTCAGAGTGAAGATAATGAACTCCCCTCTCCTGGCATAAAGAGCATCTGTCACCTTGCTTATGCAGCAGTGTATGGCAAACTGGGAGATGTTACAGATATCGCTTGCTCCAGCCTGGAAGGATCCTGACTCAAGGAAATTCAGGGCCATGGTCAACTTCACAGCCACAGGCAGCATTTTTGTAGGAATTAAACAGCGGGGTTGGGGTTATTGTCTCTGGCCAGTCAGAAGCCTCTGAGCTGTTCCAGGGACCCCTGTGCGGTTTCGAAGCGCTCCCCTATTCCTGGTTCTGACCGCCGGACTTATTCGGTAGCGATGTGGACAGAAAACGTGACTCGTGGTTTGGGTGCAAAACAGACCAGTATTTATTGAAATAAAAGGAAAGAAACAACTTAAAATGGAATCGATACAGCACTTTTGCTTAACGCAGTACACTCAGTGTCCACTAGAGCGCTCCTTGCTCAGTGCAACACTCCTTTAAATACAGCACTTTTAAATACAGCCACTCAGTGTCCACTGGAGCACTTCTCTGCTAGGTGCAACACCCCTTTTTAATACAGTTTTAAATATAGAAACACCTTGCTCACTACAGCACCTTTGCTTAGTGGCTTTTACTTAAAACAACACTTTAGTACAGCTGCTTTCAGTGTTCACTACAGCCTTATCTGCTAGTGCAACACTGTTACTTAAATAGGGGAGGAGAGAACGGACACAACGAGGGAAGATCGACTAAAATCACAGTTCTAACAAAATTCCCACTTAATTCCCACCCCTATACCTATTCTAAGTTGACTTGTAAAAGGCCAGAAAAATATATGCTCACCAATGAAAATGCCTCCTCCGTGCCCTGCGATCTTTGATCTTCACTGCCCCGAAGTAAAAACACCCCAGTATTTTAAAAGTAAACTGCTGGTGTTCCACTTCTTCAGGCAGGCTCCCACATTGTAGAGAGCATGGAGGCGAGGCCACAGAGAGAGAGATGGCTTCTGAGAAGCTATCTTTTATACCCCAATTTGGGGCCGAAATGTTCCCGCCCAGATCCGGATGTATCTGGGCTAAAACAAAAGGGATCCAAGTTGCCCCATTGTCTAGGATGGGTTTGGATGAATTACCCATTCATTTAAACTGTTCCTTTTCTCAGTTTAAATGTGTCAATCGTTGTCTGTGAATGGGCTTTCGAATAAAGCTGCAGTGGTTTGAATGTGTCTTCATTGTCTGTGATGGGCCATCGAATAAAGCTATTTCCTTGATTGCTTGAGTAAATAGCCTTGAAGGTATTGTAAACAGAAAGCCATTGTCCTTGTGGTCAGACTGAAACCAGTCTCAAGTGGTTAATCCTTCTGTGTAGCAGTTTCTGTAAACACATCGATTGTCTCTGCAGGGAGGGGAAACTCCCTGAACTGCCTTTGTTTGGCAGTCTGGTCAGCCATCTTTGATCTTCACCTTTTTCACAGACACACACACAAGCTGCCTTTTCAAGTCCTTTGTCTTTTGCCATGTGGTCTGGCGGCCATTTTGATCCCCTGGATTTTTTAAAGGTATATTACCCAGGTATTCTTTAACCAAAAATTAATCTTCAGAATTGTAGGAAATTTTGAAATTATTGCGAAATCCTACAGGTCCTTGCCATGGTGTGAGGCTACAGGTCTGGTTGTTAGACATGGCAAAGTTCTGTGAGCACCTCCTTCATAAAGCGCAGATGCCTCACCCACTGCTCCTGGCCTTCCTGTTGAGAGCCTTTCTCCCTCTCCTTCTCGCCCCTCTGTGAACAGCTTGTCCTCTTCTTCGCTGACTCTGCTCCATCTCCCTGTCATGCTGCAGGCCAAGGGAGATGGCAACTAGAGCATCCATGACTGGGAGCAAGTGGTCTGACCAGAACCCTTGAAGTCAGAAGCAAGGCCTTCTCCACTTGCAGCACCAGTCCCTGTCATTTCACCAACTTTAAACAGCTCTAGAAAGCTCGAAACACTTCCACAAACTTACAGAGAGCCAGTAGAGATTAATCAGCAACTAACTGTAGAGTGGTTGATGATTCCTTAGCGCTGGTGGGGGGGTTCTTGCTGCTGCTGAACGGATGTTCAGCTATGTGAGGTTAAGACAGTGTGTTAGCTCCAGCGTCGAGGACAAAAATGGCAGCACTGGCATCAAATCAGCACGCTGATTAACGTCATGATCCGCTTACTCAACATACTTCCAGTGCATGCTCCTAACGCCCACACTCACCAAGATGGCATCTGCCGAGGTATGCACCAGACGTGTGTCTGCACGGACACCATTTTCGTCACAAAACGGCAACCGTAGCGCCAATTTTTCACCGCTAGAGCCAAATTTCTAGCCCTTTTTTTTTTATTTACAGCAAATTTAATCAAAGATAAGATTATGTAAAGGAGAATTATTGTAATAGGGATTTTCCACATTAAAATGTGATTGGATGAATGAGATATTAAATTAATTTAAAACGACAAAGTGCTGTGGAATTCCAATTGTGTTCCTTAAAATTTTCTATACCATACTACTTTACTACAGCTTACTTTGTCATCAGCTTTAAGATGATTCAATACAATCTTGTAGGTGAAGCCCTGTTTCTCCTTTAAGACCTTCTGTAATTCACTGTTTCCCAACACAATGCAGGCCAAGCTGTAGATCACTTCAACCTATACACAGAAAATAATTGTGGATATTATTGACAATTATTAAAATAAAAAATATCCTTTCTAAGCAGTTTTTTAAATGCATATATTCATATTGGCCCAGAAATTCGGGTCGGTGGCTTCCCGCGGGTGCAAGCCCCCGACCTGCACTTACCTACCGTGCCGGCCGTTGAGCTGTGGGCCCGCGTGGGATTCCGATCCTGGGCCGCCTCCAACTGCCGGCGTGCAGTGCTTGCGTATCCCAGGGGCGCAGTTAGTTCAATGCATCCCCTGGGATCACGTGGGCCATGGAGAGCCAATGGTAGCAGGGAATGCTTCATTCATAAGTTTGACAGGAAGAGCTGTTAAACCTATAAATACTATAAGCCCCAAAATATCACTAAATCTTCAAATACATTTTTTTTTAAATCACATTTTAAAAATAACTACTGAACATAACCAGGCACTGTGACTAACACACAAAACAGGTTAAGAGTCTGCATCACAAATCACAGCAGTACACTGTAGCAAAATTTTAAATATGGAAATCTCAGTATCATTGTTTGAAATGAAAAACTACACTCTCTGTTTATGGCAATTCTGAGTGTAGCTATAGGAATGCTCAAATAAAACCAAATATTTGGGGTAGTAATTCCTCCCCAAACGCGTGAGTACGGAAGGGGTACTCGCGTCTGGCCGGAGGAAATGCCGGTTTTCAGCATGCACAGCGCATGCGCTGAAAACCGGCATTTCCTCTCCTCTAACCCAAGAGGTGAAGAGGCTAGCGCGTGCGCTGTAGGGGGCAGCGCGTGCGTCTTGGATTTCCTCTGTTTTGGGGGATTTGCGCATGTGTAAAGGCCTCCGGTCTTTACGCTTGTAAAAAGCACACGTAAGTATTTATTTTTACAGGTAAGTGGTGTTTTAGTGCAATTTAGAATTTTTTTTTCCACAGGTTTATTATTTTAAAGAATCTACAATAAAGTAAGTTTAGTTTTAGACCCTTTTTATTAAAAATTTATTTTTTTCAAAAAAAAAAATTATTGTTTAAATTATTTTTTTTAACTTATTTATACTTAATTTAATGATTGGGATGTTTTTTAAAATTTTATTTAAAGTTTAAGTAGTGTTTTGGGGTGCAGTACTTCTCATGTGTTTGACAGTTCTTACTCTCAAACTTATGAATGAAGTTTCCCCTCCCCTGATTGGCTGAACAGTGCTCACCTGATCCCAGCCGGCACATCGCACTAACTACGCCGCTGGGTCAGGTTAGCACAGCGCGCCGACATCAGAACCTGGCCACTGAAAGGAAATCCACTGCGGGCCAGGTTTCAGATGTCGGCGCGCCGGGTAAGTGCACATCGGGGGCTTGCACGCGCGGCAAGCCCCCGACACCAAGTTCTGGGCCAATGATTCATAGCAGGCATGTCTCCATATCTCAAAATTGTGGCTGCAACTAGTTTTAAAGAAAATAAATATCATATAAGACAACAGCTGATCATGCCTCATAAAATTCCCTTGAGCAAAATTGAAAAAACATATTCTTTGGGGACAAATGTTAAATAAACATACACTGTATGTGTGACTCTTAGACTGTTGCTCACATGAGGGGTAAACACTGACATGTTGTAACTTCTATGTATTTACATGTAAACTATCAGCTCATCTTAAAACTCTTTTGGGCCTAAATTCCTCAGTGTCCCAAACTGGGTGCAACACACAAAGAGACCAGAAGCCCAAAGCTAATTAGTGCTTTGTCCTCATCAGAATAATCGGGTGACCTGCAGGCGCCAGTCAGGTAACCCCCCGGTGCAGCTTGCCTGTCGGATGTTATGAATTTTGGCCCATGCCGAGGCCCAGAGGTAAGTCCAGGAGGGAAGGAGGTGCTCGGGAGGGAATGGGCGGACCAGTAGCAGCCTGAAGTTGTTTTTGTGCAGCCAGAAAGAGCACTCCTGCTACTTGCGACAGCTAAAAATACTAAACATTTTCCATGTTTTTGGCCCTTTTTTGAGTGGCCTCAAGCGGTTCCTTTAAGGATCACTGGTTAGGCTGCTCAAGACACGAAAATGCCAGTCGGAGCTTGCGCATCGCAATTTACGTGTCTGGGTCTGAAATGAGCAGAGGAGCCTCATTTCAATATTGAAATGAGGCTCCTCTGCTCATTTCAAGAGGTCATCAGAGCCCCTAAAAAAGTCCTCAATCAATTTAGCAGTGATCTGAACTCCCATGCAGATCGGGCATGGGCCTCTGCACTGCTAAATTGGTTATTGTTGCACCTGTTTTAAGCCTATAAAATAGGTGCAACAGTGTAAGTTTGGATCCTTTATCTCACATTTGTGTGCAACCAACATTTGAAGAACATCGCGTCTAATTGATTGGTTCTAACATCTTTCAGTCTCATTCTTCAATTGAGCTGAGTGGTTCATATTGATCACCTCTAACTCTAGTGAAAACAGCTGATTTTTCTGCTAATGACAAGCTGACATATGGGCTGAAACAGTCTCAACTTAAAAATTTACAGTTGGCATCTATGCAATGATCTAAGTGCTATAGACTTTAGTCTGTGATCTTTGAATTTTTCTCTGGAGTAAATTGCTCCATTGTTACCACGAGTAAATACAGTTTTGCCAATGTAATAGCCCCTTGTCTCTTGTTACCTGCACTTGAGGAGAATGTGTACCATAAAGCAAATAAACAAGTACATCCATGCCGCCTTCTTCTGTAATTTTATGTTGACTGATGGGATTATTTTTGTGTGCAACACCTACAAAAGACAAACAGACACATCAGTTCTATTTGTATGTTTAAGTACATAATTTGCAGGGATAATTGGATAAATTAATTCCATTGTCATTTCTTCACCTATATGCGAAGTGATTGAGAGTAATATTTTTGGCAGGAATTTTAATGCGTCCGTGCGTGCGTGATTGGAGGCAGGTCGGAAGTAAAAGTGGAAATAAATCGGAGCGGGCCGGGAACCTGCCATCAACCCGCCTCCTTGCGCCTTTAACTTGGGCGCGTTTGCCAGCGTGGCAGCAACCCAAACGGCAGGGACGGGTGACCTAATTTAGATCATTATCACCTTGTTGTCAGACATTTAAACGTGTTTTTAACCAGACCTTTTGAATTTCACTGCATGACCACAGGAATCAAGCAGCTCGGGAACCATGTCTGTCAAGCTGAGGTGGAAGTTCAGTGGCCATTGATCGAGGTCAATGCAGAGCATGGAAAGCACAATAAATACTGTCACCTGACACCTGCTTACTTTCCTAAAGGAAGTGCTGTTGCTGAGTGCATTCTCAGCAAATATTTAAGTGTCCAGAGTTTGCAAGTCTTTTATGCAAATTTGGAAACCACTCTCAACTCATAGATACTACCTAGCACACCATTAACAGATTGCTTCTCTGATCTCTACTTGACCTGCCATCTATTACATCAGCATGGGTGCCATTTATACTGTCTCACCTTGGTCCTCAGAATCGGACCAGGATAAGCTCCAACACCAGCAGCAGCAGGCACATCAGCAGCAGCAACAACAACAGCACCAACCTCCACCTGATGCTCACAGGACAGAGGGCATCAGCGCAGGGCTGCACCATGCCAGAGGTGATCCCCCAACACAGGGTATACAGGCAAAGGATGCGCTTCCTCAACATGACTAAGCAGCATTGTCAAAGGAGGCTCAGACTAATGTGACAGGTCGTCGCAGACATTTGCAGCTTGCTGGAGCAAGATCTGCTACCCAGAGGTCCTGGTGGACGCGCCATACCAGTGGCTGTCAAAGTCACCAGCGACCTCAACTTCTTTGCCTTAGGCTCCTTCCAGAGATCTGCAGCAGACATTTGCGGCATCTCGCAATCGGCTCCCCACAGATGCATCACACAGGTCACCGATGTCCTGTTTGACAAGTCAGCCAATTATATCAACTTTGCCACTGATGAAGCCAGTGTTACTGAGCGGGCGCTGGGCTTTGCCACTCTGGCTGGCTTCCCACGGGTGCAGGGCATCATTGACTGTACACATGTGGCCATCAGGGCATCCCATCATCACCCAGGAGTGTTTGGGAAATGCAAGGGCTTTCATTCCCTCAATGTGCAGCTGGTCTGCAACCATAGGAAGATGATCATGCATGTGTGCGCCAAACTCCCTGGCAGCTGTCATGTCTCTTTTGTCATGCACCAAACCACCCTAACTCAGCTCTTCATACCTCCAAACAGACTTTCCAGCTGGCTGCTTGGAGACAAGGGCTATCCACTGAAGATGTGGCTCATGACGCCCTTAAGGAGGCCAAGTACTGAGGCCGAGGAGAGATGTAATGAAAGCCACATCTCCACCAGATGTGTCATAGAGCAAACAATAGGCATGCTGAAAATGCACTTCAGATGCCTTGACAGATCTGGAGGAGCCATTGAGTATGCACCAGCCAAGGTATCTAGAATCGTTGTCGTCTGCTGCGCACTGCACAACAGAGTGCAGCAGCGAGGATTAACACTGCATGAGGAGCAAGGCTCTGAGTGCACAGCCTCTTCGGAGGACGAACAGGAGCATCAGCTGGGAGACGAGGAGGAGCAGGAGGAACCTGAGGGCCGAATGCTACAAGCACCCGAGCACATTGCTGCCCGAGAGGCCAGGGATGGCCTCATCATGGCCAGATGTACTTAACTTCCTGCATTACACCCATATGGCTGCCACAGGTTCCCCCCCGCCCCCCCAACAACAACACTATAAAGCATCTCTAAAATGCCATTTCTTTCACTGACACCCATTGCTGGAGGTAACGCTATGTCTCACCATTCACTCCAACTCACTAAGCCACTTCTAAAGTAGCAGACAAAATTGGCCAAGTGGTGAAAATAAATAGTTTCATATGTGACAGAAGAGTAACAGAACCTTAACAGAAACACTTCTTTAAACACCCACGTGCTTACCTTTGTGCATCTACATCTGTGTCATCTTTTGCTTACGCGTGCTTCTACGAGGTGCAACCCCCTGTGGCTTCAGCTGAGGTGGAGGCAGCCTGCTTACATCCCTGCTGCAATTGTGTAGACACTTTTGGCAGATGTCCTCTGGGTTTTGGAGCCTGTGATGGCCCCGCCAAAGTCTGCTCCTCCTGCGACTGTGCAGGGGCAGACTCAGCCATCTTGATCCCAGGAGGCATCTGGCGCACTGCCTGAGGGGGAGGCAACAGGGGGCAAATGTGAGCGCTTTGAGAGGAGCCCTCACTTCCATGTCCTCTGCCACCATCATCCCTCTCATGGTCCACCCGCACTTCCCTGCTAGCAAGGATCTGGAGAGCACCTTGCTACATAGCAGTGGGGCCATGAGGACCCAAGTCTACATTGATATCCCTCCTAAAGAGGAGGCCTATGAGCCTCTGCCATCTGTTCTCCATAGATAGCACGTGCTCATGTGAGTGGTGCATTAGCTGCTTCATGCAGGTGGCCATCCTTTCCATGGAAGAGCCTACAGTCGGCATCGTCTGCAACACGGTGGTGCTCATGTTGGAGATGGACTCCTCCATCCTCTACACATTTGCAGACATTGCAGTCACAAAACCTGTCAGAGCCTCCTGCACTTCTTCCTGCACCGCCAGGATCGCCCTCTTTCTCGATGGCCCCTGAGGTTCAGTGTCTGCATGCAGCTGAACAGAGCTGGGAGCATCCTGCACCCTCCGGTGAGGAGTCTCCACTGCTGTCCCTGTCTCCACCATCTCCTCTTGCTCACTTGTGACTTATGAGGCACCAGGTGAGACCACTACTCTATCTCGCGTATGGCCCACCGAGGTGTGCATATCTGTGCTGGTTCTGGGTGTGCTTAGGTCTGGTGACGGTGCACCCTCAGAAGCTGGAGGCTCCTCTGAGGAGTCGTCTTCCTCTTCCGCCTGGACAGTGGTGGAGGGGGGCTCTTGATGGACCTGTGGGTAAAGAGATTATTTAGAAATGTCATATGAAGAATGGGTACCGATACTATTATGCACATGATGAACATTCACTGGTTGCTGACATCAGTCCCCATATGAGTGACTGCTGTATGCCATGTGGCTGTATGAGATGTAATTCTGTCACCAGGTTGCTGAGAAGTCCCCCTCTCTCCATCTCCCACCGTCAGCTGCTCTGCAACTCCTGAGACCTCCAGGACGACCTCCTCTGCTGGAGTCAATGTGGCGAATGATGGAGGGCCACCTCCAGTTCTCTCCCTCTCCCTCTTATTGTGGGCTCTCTTCTCCTGCAAGGAGGGAATCAAGAGATGTTTGAGTGAGAGTGATGGCATGAGTGTAAGGAATGTGTGGGTTACATCTTTAGAGGGTGACTATGAGGGAATGTGGTGCCAATGCCAAAGTTTCAATGCAAAGTGGCCTCCTTGTGTGTTGTCAGTTGGTATGATTGCATTAGGATGAGGGTGAGTGTGAGGGGTGGTTAGAGTGATGGGGATATGATTATGTAGCTAGAGAGAGAGGGATGGATGGATGTGCAAGGTATGTTGGTTTGAGTGATGATGTGCAGGAGTAGGTGTGGGAAGGCAGAGTGATGGGGATGTGATGAGAGGCACAACAGGATGAAGTTGAGTGTGGCTTTGCACTCACCTTTCCTGATCTAATGAGATCATTGAAGTGCTTCCGGCACTGCACCCTGGTCCTCCTCACCTCATGCCTGCTGTTGACCTCCTCTGCTATCTCCAGCCAGGCTCTTGTGGTCTCCTAGGGAGGTCTCTTGCGCCCATCAGAAGGGAAGAGGACCTCTCTGTGTCCTCTGACTCCCTCCACAAGCATATGCAGGGAGTCATCTGAGAACCTGGGTGCAGCCCTCTGCCTCTGTGAAGCCATGTGTGCAAGGCTGAGCAGTAAGCAGATGCTGAAATGTACAGCCTGCACACTCCTAGATGAATCTTCAAATGCAATGTGGCCAAGGCTGCTTTAAATATCCAGGCTGGAAATGAGTCATCAATGACGTCATCAGACCCGCACCATTTAATAAGGCCAGGAACATAGGAACATGAGTAGGCCATTCAGCCCCTCGAGCCTGCTCCGCCATTCAATGAGATCATGGCTGATCTGTGATCTAACTCTATATACCCGCCTTTGGCCCATATCCCTCAATACCTTTGGTTAACAAAAAGCTATCAATCTCTGACTTAAAATGAACAAGTGATCTAGCATCAATTGTTGTTTGTGGAAGTTCCAAACTTCTACCACACTTTGTGTGTAAAAGTGTTTCCTAATTTCACTCCTGAAAAGTCTGGCTCTAATTTTTAGACTATGCCCCCAGTCCTAGAATCCCCAACCAGCGGAAATAGTTTCTCTCTATCTACCCTATCTGTTCCCCTTAATATTCTGAAAACTTCGATCAGATCACCCCTTAACCTTCTAAATTCTAGGGAATACAACCCTAATTTGTGTAATCTCTCCTCGTAACTTAACCCTTGATGTCCGGGTATCATTATGGTAAACCTACACTGCACTCCCTCAAAGGCATTCTAAGGTGTGGTGCCCAGAACTGTTCACAGTACTGCAGGTTTGGTCTAACCAGGGTTTTGTACAGCTGTAGCATAGCTTCTACTCCCTTGTACTCCAGTCCTCTGGATATAAAGGCCAGCATTCCAAAAGCGTTTTTGATTATTTTTTGTACCTGTTCATGACATTTAAAAAAAAAAAAATTTATGGGATGTGGGCGTCGCTGACAAGGCTAGCATTTATTGCCCATCCCTATATATATATATATCTCGAGGAGCATAAGCGCTGGCATGGACTGGTTGGGTCAAGTGGCCTGTTCTGTGCTGTATATCCTATGTAATCCTATGGACTGTTCTCATGCAGATCACTGGGCCTCCAGTTGCATTGCCCCAAACCAGTCATATGGCTGAAGAGAGATCCAATGAGATGGCTTCCTCTCAAGGTGGCTTTTTATTTTATTTGTTCCTGGGATGTGGGCGTCGCTGGCAAGGCCAGCATTTATTGCCCATCCCTAGTTGCCCTTGAGAAGGTGGTGGTGAGCTGCCATCTTGAACCTCTGCAGTCGGTGTGGTGAAGGTACTCCCACAGTGCTGTTAAGAAGGGAGTTCCAGGATTTTGACCCAGCGACGATGAAGGATCGCCGGTATACTTCTAAGTCAGGATGGTGTGTGACTTGGAGGGGAACTTGGAGGTGATGGTGTCATTTTAATGATCTATGTACCTGAACTCCCAAGTCTCTTTGGACATCCACTGTTTTTAGCTTTTCACCATTTAGAAAGTACCCTGTTCTATCATTTTTAGGTCCAAAGTGGATGACCTCACATTTGCTTACATTGAAATCCATTTGCCACAGTTTTGCCCATTCACTTAATCTATCAATATCACTTTGTAATTTTAAGCTTTCATCTACAATGCCGCCTGTAAAGTCCGCGCCTCAATAATACACGGACTTCGGGAGAACAGTTTAACAGGTACTTTACTGAACAGGAGGGCAACGTCAGACTGAAATACAGAAGCCTGCTAGGGCCTTTTATACAGGGGTGGTCACTGCCAGTGCTGCAGTCTAAAACCAGTTCTTCCCTTAAAGGTACGTACACAACAATTCCTCCCCTTTTAGATAAACAGTACATAACATTCATTTAACAACTAAATAATAACTAATTACAAGGAGGCTTCCTGATCCTGACTGGATAGCACCTTTCTCGAGTATCCTGTTCTTGCGGCGGAGCTGATTCTGGTTCATTGTCATTGGTTGGTTCGTCAGCTTCCAATACCACTGCTTCTGAGGTAGACACAATCTGTACTTCGGGTTGATTACCAGGTGCACCTTCTCGTGGTATGGGTTTGGCTTGTTCCTGTGACTCTAGAATCTGGTCAGCATGGCGCCTCACAATGCTCTCTCCAACGTCCACTGTGTACATTAGTGGTCCCTGCTGTGTGCATATCGTTCCTGGCTGCCATTTTTCTGTTCGGTAGTCACGGGCCAAGACTGGTTGCCCTATCTTGAAGCTCCGGGTTGGCTTCTCATTTATGTGCTGGAATTGCTTATCCTCAACATCTCGTCTTATGTTTGGTTTGAGCAAATCCAGGCGACATCTTAGCCTTCGGTTGAAGAACATTATGGCTGGAGCTTGGTTGGTGACTGCATGTGTCGCATTCTGGTAAGCAAACAAGAAATTATCTACCTTGTGTTGTAGTGGTATGTCATCATTATACATTGCCTTTATTGCCTTTTTAAAGGTCTGAACAAACCTCTCAGCCAATCCATTTGTGGCTGGATGATTTGGGGCAGATGTGTAATGTTTCACCCCATTATTCCTCAGAAACCTCCGGAAATCCTCGGACACAAACTGTGGCCCATTGTCGGAGCAAATCTGTTCTGGCAAGCCATTCCTGGCGAAGATGGTCCGTAGGACTGCAATAGTTTTCTCCGTGGTGATGGAGGACATTTTGATGACCTCTGGCCATTTCGAATGGGCGTCCACAGCGATTAGAAACATTGGCCTAGAAATTCAGTTGCGTGCGCCAGCCGTTAGCGCCTTAGGAGGAGTAGATCTCGAGCGCTAGGCACTTAGCGGCCGGGCGCAGGGCGATCTGCGCCTACGCCCAACTTCAGTAGACATTTAGCGCCGGCGCAAAGTGTTTGTGCGCGCTCAGCTGCGCGCACAGCTTATGATGTCATTTCGTCGTGCAACGCCCTTTGTGCGCCCCAAACCGGAACTTCAGTCGCGCCCGCCCAATGTGGGCGTGGCGGTGCTAAGAACTGTGAAGTGGAACGCAGCAGAGGCCCTGCGGGCCTTGGGGAGCGCTAATTAAAGGGCACTTACACTGAACTATAAAGGCCAGCCATTTTGCTGCAATGACTTTTGTGCAATGGATTTCTGGACAGAGACCAAGGAAGAGACCTTACTGATTTGGCCCAACATAGGAGAGGTATTTTTGGCTTCTGGCCAGAGCTTGGAAATTTGCCTCATTGTGATTTCATTGTTTGCAAGTATATTATGGGGGCTGCATGGGGTTCCAACCCTCAGTTCCAGCATTATGTGCGAAGGGCTCGCAGACGCTGTGTGAGAGGGGCAGCCATGCCTAGACGCAGAGGGGGCATCAGGCGTCGGCAACGTAGGCCTTACCCACTCGGAATACCGCCAGCAGGTGTCCTATCTCACCATGACTGCCGCGCAGTGTGTTAAGAGGCTGCGCTTCAGAAGGGAGGTGGTCGCAGAGATCTGCCAGCTGCTTCACAGAGATCTGCGTCCACAGCTGATGTGCAGGACGTCTCTGTCGGTGGAAGTGAAGGTCACGGTGGCTCTGAACTTTTATGCAAGCGGCTCCTTCCAAGCCGCTGCTGGGGACATAGCTAACACATCCCAGTTCGCCGTGCATCGCTGCATCCGGCAGGTCACCGATGCCCTTTTCACAAGGAGACACCAATTCATCTCCTTCCCCATGACCCTGGAGAGGCAGGAGCAGCGTGCAGTCGGATTTGCGAGGATCGCGGACTTCCCCATGGTGCAGGGCGCCATTGACTGCACGCATGTGGCTTTGCGGGCACCTATCGACAATGCCGAGGATTACCGCAACCGGAAGGGCTACCATTCCCTCAATGTACAGCTGGTGTGTGACAACAGGCAGCGCATCCTAGCTGTCAATGCCTGCTTTCCAGGCAGCAGCCACGATGCATTTATCCTGCGCCAGACTACTGTGGCTGACATGTTCCAGGCACAGCCTCCCCCAAGAGGATGGCTTATCGGGGACAAAGGCTATCCTTTGTGTACATGGCTCATGACCCCGCTCCACGTGCCCAGGACCCCTGCTGAGGAGGCATACAACGAAAGCCATCAAGCCACAAGGAACATCATAGAGCAAACGATTGGCGTCCTCAAGCAACGGTTCCGCTGCCTGGATCGCTCCGGCGGATCTCTGCAGTATTCGCCGGATAGAGTCTCCCAGTTCGTCGTCGTTTGCTGCATGCTGCACAACCTGGCTATCCGCAGGACTCAGGCACTGCCACCTCACGTTGGACCACCACCTCAGGAGGAGGAGCAGGAGGACCATGAGGAGGAGGAGGAGGAGGAGGAGGAGTACCAGCCCAGGAGGGAGCCACAAGGTCCAAGGGCCGTCCGTCGGCGGCTTATTGAACGACACTTCTAGGCCCCCTGTCAGGGAATGGCTTGTGGCAATGAAGGGACATGAATGCAGCCGCTCCGCAAGCCCTCAGCCGGTTAACGCAACAACCACTTCAAACATCACACATGGACAAGCTGAATAAAGAAAAAGCTTTATTGAACAAACTCAGGGCCCTTCCCACATGAAACCCAAAAACAGACAACACCCCCAAAAAACAGTCAAACACATGACTCACTCCCACAACCTGGGGAGGAATAACAAAACTTTTCCATCCAAATGGCCTTCATCCTCAGCCTTACCAAAACAACCCCCCCCATAGACAACACAACCACCCCCATATAAAAAAACTTTTGGCAACACACTCTACTTTGTGTGCCGAGAGGGCGAGTCCTTGTCCAGCCTTTTCCGGCCCCTGGCCGACCTGCTGCTCCGCCTCAACCTAGGCCCTGTGGGTGCTGCAAGGCTGGGGGAAGGCTCCTGAGGGGCACATTGCGTGACGGCAGATGCCCTTGGGGGTCGGCCTAGATGAGCTCTGGCCCTCGAGGGGCCGGCTGCTGACTGCTGCAGCTGTGGCTGGGCAGCATCAGTCTCTCCAGCAGCTCGTGGCAGCTTCGCTGGGGGAGTGGCAGTGGCGGCTGCAGCAATGGGGGCAAGCTGGCTGATGCCAGGCGCTCGCTGCTCGCCTGAGACACTGGCACTCGGCCGGGCTGGCACTGCAGCAAGTGCAGCAATCTGCTGAAGGCCAGACCGCTGTGCTGCTGCAGCGCGGCGGGTGCCCTGGCGATGCCTGCCTGACACAGCGAGTGTGGCAGCAGTGAGTGCCTGTACTGCCCTGGTCTGTGCCCGCATCAGACCAGCCAGTGACTGCACGGCACCACTGATCAACTGGCCACTCGCTGCCTGTGCTGCCCTGAAGTCGTCCCGACTCGCGTCCTGTGCTGCCCTGAATTCGGCCCGACTCGCGTCCTGTGCTGCCCTCAATTCGGCCCGACTTGCGTCCTGTGCTGCCCCGAATTGTTCGAGACCCCTGGCCTGTGCTGCCCCGAGTTGTTCGAAACCCCTGGCCTGTGAGGCCCCGAAATCGGACACACTATGAGCCAGGGACTCGATGGCCTCAGGCAACCGTGCCACAACCCCCATGAACTCGGTGTGCCGGCGATCCGAGTCCGCGGACATTTGATCGAGGAGGCGCACCTCCTGGGCGAGGACCGTCTCCGGACTGGAGGCCGGACTCTCCCTCTGGGGAGAAGGCCGCCGAGCTGGCCGACCCTTCCCGCGTGGCTGGACGCCACTGGGCCCAGCAACTACACTCCCCTGCAACACTTCCCCCCTCTGGGGAGAAGGCAGCCGAACTGCCCGACCCTTCCCGCGTGGCTGGATGCCACTGGGCCCAGCAACTACACTCCCCTGCAACACTTCCCCCCTCTGGGGAGAAGGCAGCCGAGCTGCCCGACCCTTCCCGCGTGGCTGGACGCCACTGGGCCCAGCAACTACACTCCCCTGCAACACTTCCCCCCTCTGGGGAGAAGGCCGCCGAGCTGCCCGACCCTTCCTGCGTGGCTCGACGCCACTGGGCACAGGAGCTACACCCCCCTGCAACACTTCCCCCTGCCTCTCCTCCAGGGAAGACGTGTCCCGTCCATTGCCATCCCCTGGCGCGGATGAGTGTTCCCCCGAGGGGCCGCCTTCCTCTTGCTTCTCCTCGTCCTCCTCTTCCGAGGGACTGTCACTGGCAGCTTCAGGGACCTCCTCCTCACCAGCTGAAAGCAGGAAGGCACAAGAGTAGCTTTAGAGTGAGGACAGGGCGTCAGCGAGGGAGGCATGAGTGGTGGCATTCAGCGCATTGGTCGGACAGTGGCAAAGGATGTAGATCTGAAGCGCAAGGGGAACGAGAGAGGTCCAAAAGGTCATGTCCTTACCATTGGGGCCCAGCACAGGGTCGGCATCTCCACATGCAACGGGCCCAGCACAGGGTCGGCATCTCCACATGCAATGGGGCCAATCAGCTGGCCACCCATGAGTCGACCCACGCGCTCCTCCAGGTCACTGAGCTGCTGGAACTGGGGACGGCCTCCCCCGGTGGCAGTCCAGCTCCTCAGATTCTGGGCCAGCTTGGCCTGCAAGAGAAAGGACGGCCTCTAAGTACAGTGTGGTGCCCTGTTGTTGTGTGCACTGCCTCCCATGGTCGAATAGCTTGGCCAGTGTGGTGCCCTGTTGCTGTATGCACTGCCTCCCATGGTCGAATAGCTTGGCCAGTGTGTAAAGTGCAGAAAGTGCAATTGATGTTCATGCCAGTGCCATAGCTGCTGGATGAGGGCTGGCCATTCGGGCTTTGAGGTCCCTTTGCCCATAATGTGAGGTGCACATGCAAGGATGAGGAGGACACTGGAAAGGGTACTCACCCTGACAATCCGAGTGAGGTCGTTAAACTTTTTCCGGCATTGGACACCAGTCCTGGGGACATCGCAGGTGGCTGTGACCCTCTGGGCGATATCCCTCCAGGCTCTCCTGTACACCCTGGTGGCAGGCTTCTTGCCACTGTCCGGGAACAAGATATGGCGTCTCCTCTCCAACGCCCTAACCAGCACCTTTAAATCATGGGCAGAGAAGCGCTGCGCTCGCTCACGGGCCCTCTGCATCCTTCCTGGCGCTATTTCTCTCCAGCAGCAGTGTTTAGGCCTAGCTGGAGGGCTGCAGTATCCAGGGCGTGGCAGCAGACCAAGTCGACCCTTCCCCCTTTAAGAGCTGGCCGGCGCCAGGGTGTCTGCTGTCAATCAAGACATGACCGCACCTGCGCTGCGCCCGGCCTCGGCGGTATCAGTCTGCACCGCCGGCTTAGCGCCTAAAGATAGCCGTGCATCGCCAGTTTTAGCGCTCGAGCAAACTCCTTGGCCAAAGCTACTGAATATCGGCGAAGTGGCCTCCACTTTCCGGCGGGCGCAAACTTTAGCGGCCGCCCGACTTTACCGCCCCAAAAGTGGCTATACTGAATTTCTAGGCCATTGAGTCCATAAATGGACCAGCAAAATCAATGTGTACCCGTTGCCATGGAGATGAGGGCCACTCCCATGGATGTAGCGGAGCCTGTGGTGGAGCGTTTTGGACCTTCTGGCATCCTGTGCATCTCTTGGTCATATCCTCGATTTCTTTATCGATTCCCGGCCACCACACAAACACCCTGGCTAGGCTCTTCATTTTTACCCCTCCCAGATGACCCTCATGAAGCTCATTGAGCACTCTATCTCTCAACTTGGGTGGAATTACCACTCGGGATCCACACATCAAGGTTCCCCGGCACACTGACAGCTGTTCTCTCCTTGGCGAGAATGCTGGCAACAGTGAGTCGCCATATGCTGGCCATCCCTTCACCGTCAAATCATAGACCCGAGAGAGTGTCGGGTCATTTCGGGTTTCCTTCTCTATACTCGAGTTTGTAACAGGCAAACATTCGACTATGGTCGCATGGAATATCTCAACAGGGTCCACTGCAGGTGCTTCTTCTACCGTAAGCAACGGTAGGCGCGACAATCCATCAGCGTTTCCATGCTGTTTCGTACCCTTGTACTCTATGTCGTACTGATGTGCCCCTAGAAAAAGTGACCATCTTTGCAGCCGTTGCGCCGTCATCACCGGAACGCCCTTCTTTGTGTTGAAAATGGAGACCAGGGGCTGATGATCAGTCAGTAGGGTGAATTTCTGCCCGTGCAGATAGTGATTGAACTTCTTCACCCCCCACACCAGGCTGAGGGCCTCCCTGTCAATCTGGGTGTAGTTACGCTCGGCTGAGGTTAGCGAGCGTGACGCAAAGGCTATTGGCCTCTCTGAACCGTCACGGAATTTGTGTGACAGTACTGCTCCAATGCCGTAGGGTGACGCATCACATGCCAACCGAATCGGTAGTGTTGGGTTGTAGTGGGCCAATACTTCTTTTGAAGTGATTAGGCATTTACATTCCTGAAAGGCACGCTTACACTCATCACTCCATTTCCATGTCACTCCAGTTTGCAGCAGGGCGTTCAGTGGGTGTAGAATTGTAGATAAATTCAGCAAGAACTTATGGTAGTAGTTCACCAACCCGAGGAATGACCTCAGTTGCGACACATTTTCCGGTGCTGGAGCCTTGACTACAGCCTCAATCTTGTCCGGTGACTTATGCAACCCTTCCTCATCAATCATGTGGCCACAATACGAGATTTGTCTCCTGAAGAACTCGCATTTGGGGCGGTTGGCTCGTAGCCCATATTCCTGTAATCTCGTTAACACCTGCTCCAGGTTGGCAAGGTGTTCACTGTCATTTTCGCCCGTAACCAGGATGTCGTCCAAATAACACTGGGTCCCCGGGATTCCTTGCAGGACTTGTTCCATCGCCCTCTGCCAAATAGCCGGGGCTGATGCTACCCCGAATACCAGTCGATTGTACTGGTAAAGGCCTTTGTGAGTGTTTATCGTGAGGTATTTTCTAGATGCTTCTTCCACCTCCATTTGTAGATACGCTTGGGCCAGATCAATCTTTGTAAAACGTTTCCCTCCAGATAGTGAGGCGAAAATATCTTCTATCCGCGGAAGTGGATACTGTACTGTGTGCAGGACTGGGTTCACAGTCACCTTGAAGTCCCCACAGATGCGAACCTTCTTTGGCTCCCCAGGCGTGCTGCTCAATGCTTTCTTCATTACAGGAACGATGGGTGTGGCCCACTCGCTCCAGTCCACCTTGGACAGCACACCCGAATGCTCCAGACTCTCCAGTTCAGCTTCAATGGCTGAGCGGATCGCGTATGGCACCGGTCTGGTCTTAAAAATTTTTGGGTTTGCGTTATCTTCAATCTTTATGGTTGCCTTTACTCCTTTTAGAGTCCCAAGTCCTTGTTGGAACACCTCTTCTGCGTCAGATAGAATTTGTGACAGACGTCCAGGTGCGACCTCAACATCCTTTTTGTCAGTCACAGTTAGCGCCTGAATGGAATGCCAATCCAATTGTATTTTTCGGATCCATTCACGTCCCAATAATGGTGGTCCTCCATCTCGTAGTATATACATATATAGTTTCTGTGTTTCCTTGCCGTTATATTTAACTGGAACCCTTATTTTTCCTCTGGGGTAGACCTTTTGCCCCGTGTATGTCTTCAATACAATGGACGTGTCCTTTAAGGGTATGTGTGAGAATAGCCGCTCATAGTCTCGTCGATTCATGACAGTTAGGGCTGATCCTGTGTTCAATTCCATCTTTACTGGGGACCCTGCTATCATGAGAGTGACCCAAATGGTTCAGTGATCCTCCTTTGCGATCACGTTGTGTAACTTTAGACAACTTAGTCTCCTGCTCCCGGAGTCCTTATCACTCTCCCGATCTTCCGAACTACTGTCTGTCAGTTTCTTTACTTTCCTGTACTGTTCCTTAGTAGTTCTTGTCGTGTTGGTTTTCTTTCCCGACCTGCAGACTCTTGCTATATGCCCCATTTTTCCGCATTGCCTGCATACTTTGTCTTTAAACCAGCAGTCCTTCTGCTCATGGGTTGTTCTGCCGCAGCGATAGCACTTTTCTGCTCCATACGCCATTTCGTTAGCGCTGTATTCTTGTGGTTTCTGTTGTATTTCCGCAGCGCCCCGTGCTGCTGCTTCGTAGGATACTGCCACGCTGAAAGCCTGTTCTAGCGTCAGGTCCTTTTTTGAAAGTAGTCGTTTCTGGGTTCCTTCACTCTGGAGCCCGCAGACAAATTTATCCCGTAAGGTGTCTGCCAGTCCTGCTCCGAACTGGCAGTGCTTCAATAACTTGCGTAGTTCCGTAAGGTAGTCAGCATTGCTCTCATCTTTGTGCTGGTTTCTTTTATGGAACTTGAATCTTTCTGCTATCAGCAGCGGTGTAGGGTTGAGGTGTTCCTGTAAGATATTAACAATCTCCTCAAAACTTTTCTCCATTGGTTTAGCTGGGGTAATTAAATTCCGCAATAGGCCGTACGTACTCGCGCCCATCAAATTCAATAATACCGATGTCCTCTTTCCATCGGCCACCTCATTTGCCTTGCAGTACACTTCAATTCTTTCCACATACGTGGGCCAGTCTTCTACCTCGTTGTCGAAAGCAGTGATACTGCCACTTTTCGGCATCTTGGGTGATTTAAAATGGCGCCTCCCGCGCTGTTTCTTCTTCCCCAATGGAATAAAATGGCGCCTCCCGCGCTTTTCCTTCTTCCCCAACGGGATAAAATGGCGCCTCCCGCGCTTTTCCTTCTTCCCCTTGCTGCCACGCTGCTCCTAGCGTTCTACAGGGTAATGGCGGCGACCCACGGCTTCGGCGCATCTTGCTTTCCTTCCCCCTGTTTATTTTCTCTCCGCTGCCCGGTTCTTGAGCACCGACCGCGCCCTGTGCGCTCCACCCTCTCTCTCTCTTGTTTTCTTTTCCTGGCGACGCTGCGCGGCCTGTTTTGTAGAGCCGCTCGATCGAGCTTGAGCCCGCCGCAGTCTGGAAGGGTCAGCGCACTACCTGCTACCAACACGATTTGCTGGAACACCTTAACTGGGGAGCCAAGCACAGCTCTCCACAGTCTCTCCCGCAATTCTCCGAACACCGATGAATCCTTTGGGCGGTTGCCCGCGGTCGACGCCTGTTGCTCAGACTACGACCTCCAAGAAACCTCCTCTCAGGGCGAGATCCCCGTGAGATGATGCCACACTGCAGGTGAGTTCGAACTCACTCGTCGCCACTGTAAAGTCTGCGCCTCAATAATACACGGACTTCGGGAGAACAGTTTAACAGGTACTTTACTGAACAGGAGGGCAACATCAGACTGAAATACAGAAGCCTGCTAGGGCCTTTTATACAGGGGTGGTCACTGCTGGTACTGCAGTCTAAAACCAGTTCTTCCCTTAAAGGTACATACACAACACCGCTTATATTTGTGTCATCGGCAAATTTGGATATAAGACTTTCTATGCCATCATCTAAGTCATTAATAAATATTGTGAATAGTTGAGGCCCCAACACAGATCCCTGCGGGACACCACTAGTCACATCCTGCCAATTTGAGTACCTACCCATTATCCCTACTCTCTGTCTCCTGCCGCTCAGCCAATTTCCTAACCGGGTCAATAATTTGCCCTCAATTCCATGGGCTTCTACCTTAGGTAACAGGCTCTTATGTGGGACTTTATCAAATGCCTTCTGGAAGTCTATATAAATAACATCCATAGACATTCCCCTGTCAACTACTTTAGTCACCTCTTCAAAAAATTCAATCAGGTTTGTCAGGCATGACCTACCTTTCACAAATCCATGCTGGCTCTCTCTGATCAACTAAAAATTTTCGAGGTGTTCAGTCACCCTATCCTTAATTATAGACTCGAGCAATTTCCCGACAACAGATGTTAGGCTAACTGGTCTATAATTCCCTGGTTTCCCTCTCTCGCCATTCTTAAAAAGCAGAGTGACATGTGCAATTTTCCAATCTAAAGGGCCGGTTCCTGAATCTAGAGAACTTTGGAAGGTTATAGTTAGGGCATCTGCAATGTGCTCACCCACTTCCTTTTAAACCCTGGGATGGAAACCATCTAGCTCTGGGGATTTGTCACTCTTTAGTGCCATTATTTTCTTCATTACTGTTAATTTACTTACGTTAATTTTATTGAGTTCCTGTCCCCGATTCAATATTAGTTTGTTTGGGATTTCCGGCATGCTATCCTCTTCTTCTACTGTAAATACTGATGCAAAGTAATTATTCAACATGTCTGCTATTTCCCCATTGTCATTGACATTACCACTTTCAGTTATTAAGGGGCTCCTGACCATCCTCTTTTTCCTAATGTAACTGTAAAAATTCTTCATATTGATTTTGATATCCTTTGCAAGTTCCCTTTCATATTCTCTTTTTGTAGCTCTTACTATCTGTTTTGTGATCCTTTGCAGGTCTTTGTATCTTTCCCATTCGCCAGGATCTGTGCTATTTTTTGCATTTTTGTATGCCCTTTCCTTTAGTTGCTGTCTCTTACCTCTTTAGTTGTCTATGGTTGTTTTTTTGCCAAGTGGAGCTCTTGCCCCTCAGGGGTATAAACTGATTCTGTATCACGTTAAATTCTATTTTAAACACCTCCCACTAATCTTCTGTCATTTTACCCATTAATATATATGCCCAATTTACTGTGGACAGTCTCTGCCTCTTCCTGTTGAAGTTGGTCTTACCTAAATCTAGAATCTTAGTATGTAGCTGTTTTGCAATTCTCCCTTTCAAACGCTACGTTGAACTCAATCATGTTATGATCACTATTTGATAAATGTTCACGCACAGTTAGGCTGTTAACTAAATCTGGCTCATTATTCATTACTAAATCTAATATGGCTTGCCCCCTTGCTGCCTCTCGAACATATTGTTGTAGAAAACTATCCCGGACACACTCAAGAAATTCACTACCTTTCTGACAGGTGCTAGTCTGCTTTTCCCAATCTATATGAAAGTTAAAATCCCTCATTAAAACCACCCTGCCTTTACTACATGCTTGTCTAATCTCTGTATTTATACAATCTAGCACTTCAGAGCTGCAGGCCTGCCTTAATAGGCGCCATTAAGGGAAAGTCGTTCTGAGGAGCACGATGAAAAGGATATGGTCCATACCCGCCATGCCGAATGCCTGCACCCGACCCACCCAGGTAAAGAAAATTCTGGTCTTTGTTTCTGATGCTTTAGGAGAGCATAATGAGGAGAAGGAGCAGATACATCTTCAAGGAAGCTCTGTGCTACACGAGGTAGAATGGCAATGGGGTTGTTTGTGTTGGATTTTAGGGAACATGGTGAGACCCTGATTTTAGAGCAGGATTATGGACGTAACAGAAGAGGTCCTTTCGAGAAATGTAAAAATTGTCTGTCTTCTATAACATCAGAAATTTCTCAGCCTTATTCTCTCAGGCACTTTGAATTGATTCACACTCTTCAGGCATTTTTCTCAGTTTTGCTACCTAATTTCAGGTGGTATCAGAGTGAGAGAAAGAGGAAATTGGACAAAGTTTTGCCCTACTAGAAATGGACCAAGTTTGCGTCGTAATGCATTTTTGGTGGGTGCTTTGTTGAATATGCATTTGGGACATGCCATACCTGCATGACAGTTTCCGCAGTTCTGGCGTGGAGGACATCTGATGTTAAGAATGCCCATTTTAAATATGCAGGGTTACTAGCCATGTTCCCTCTAAGTTGCATGGCCACGCAATGGGAAAGGTCCCACGCAGGCTGCTCACTGGCTTCTCCATTGTAAATACTGCGCATGCGCAGAAATTTAAAGGAACCGTGCATTAAAAGAATCAGGCTGCACAGAACAACGCGCAACTTACAGGGAACATTGGTTACTAGGTAGTGGTAAACATCCTGGAGGTCATTGAAGGGACACAGCAATATAAATTTAATATAAGTGTATTTTAGCCACTTTTAAACTATTTTAATTTTTTTGTCTTTTTCCACTTGGCACATAGGTTTTTATGATCTTTTGTGTCAATTGAAAATAACTTATTTTTTTCCCTCAGCACCACTACTGACAGCAATGGAAATCCACCATCTGAGATATCTGGTAGAAGTGGAAGACCCACAGAGACATGCCAAGAAGGTCAGGCTGCATGAGAGATCCTCTGTGAGCACCTGCTGATATCTGGACATTCACATCTGCAGAAGTGAACATACCTAACTTTGGCAGGTGATTAGTCTTCCCTAAAGAAGCTAGGACGACAGACCAGATGACAGCAATAATATATGTGAATGCCTGGCTAAACATAATGTTGGATCCTTTCTCACAAGCACCCCAATTACAGTATACCCTGATTTTCATTCACTACATGAAAGAAGATATTTCCAGGGTGATCAAGAGATAGTGTTGCTACCAACCATTTCTGCAGGCCTTGAGACATCTACCTAACAATGACATGGAGAACTATCTTCTCAGGGTCTAGATCAGCAGAGAGCTAGATACAAAGCTGTGCTCACTGCTGCAAATACACTTGCAGCTACCATATTGTATAATGCTGGTACATTCAGTGACAGTAATGGTCAGCTGTGGCCTGAAACTTAACTCTACCTCCTGACAGGCATACTGTAATGCTAACGTATGGGATGGTTGTTATAAATCTCATCATCATGAAGAAACGACTCATGAAATAACACTGGACGGCCAGCTGGTGGCGCCGTCCAAGGAGTATAAATACTCGGGCCTGGCCCAGCTTGCCCAGGGACATTTTGTAAGACAGGAACTAGTGAAGTACAAATAGACCTCCATGTTTTGAAACAAGTTGATTAAAGCCTTGCTTTATACTCGAACCAAGTGTGTAGTGAGTTTTATTACATCAATTTAATCAACTTGATATCGACTCCACGCTCTGAGTGATTTCGGGAACAGCCAGCTACGACTTCAACTGCAGAAGGGAACACTGGCATAGTAATCAATCCATCATGGACAAACTACTCAGACCCGCCCGTCTTGACCTGGACCCAAATTCACCTACAACTGCTAAGGTATGGAAACACTGGTATCGTACCTTCAGCAACTTCCTCAGGGTGTGTGGTGAGAATGTGCCTGATAAATTAGAGATACTTGCCAATTATGTATCTCCTCATGTGTTTGACTATATCAAAGACTGTGTAGACTATGACTCCGCTATCCTAATATTACAGCTACTATATGTTAAGGCCCCAAACGAAATTTTTGCTCGGCATCTACTGGCCACAACTCAACAACAACCCGGGGAATCACTTGATGAATTCCTTCAGAAACTTCGCAGGCTCAGCAAGGATTGTAATCTTAAAGCTGTCACAGCTGAGCAGTACCAGGTGGAGTTAATTTGTGATTCCTTTATTAATGGGATTGCATCTCCCTTCATATGCCGGTGTCTGTTGGAGAATAAAACCCTCGAGTTACAGGCTGCCTATGACCAGGCATGTTCCCTGGACTTAGCAAAGAGGAATGCAGATACCTATTTTTTTACCTCATGCACGGGCTGCTGCTATCACTTTTAATGACTCCTTCGATAGGTCTCGGGCGGAAGCCCTCACTGATGATGACTCTAACCTAGTGGATGACAACCCTACCCTAGAAGCCTTCACTGATGATGACCCCGCCCTAGCGGCATCTTGGCAATCTGGAAGGAAGTGTTTCTTCTGTGGAGGTGCGTTCCATTATAGGAAATTTTGTCCTGCTCGTAACGCAACCTGCAATCATTGCAGCAGGAAAGGTCACTTTTCTAAGGTATGCCAGTCAAGAGCCTCTGTTAGTAAGAAAGGCCACTTTCTAAGGTATACCAGTCAAGAGCTCCTGTTAGTTTTGCAGCTACTATCTATAAAACTGCTCCTCCCCCAAGAGCCACTACTAAGGTTACAGCTGCTATTTATGAAACTGCTCCTCCCCAAGAACCACTACTAAGGTTACAGCTGTCAAGGGTAAAACTGCTCCTCCTCCCATCACAGCTGTTTTTCCCCAAAGTCTGCCCCATGCAGCCATGAAGGTTTCGGTAAATGGACACATTTTGTGCGCACTAATCGACTCATGCAGCTCTGACAGCTTCATTAGTGAGCGGGCTGTCAGTAAGTTAAAACTGCGTATTTACCCCTCAGACAGGGAAATTGCAATGGCTCTGACGACACTGACCACCAACTCTTCTGGCTTTTGTCTTGTCGACCTTATTCTCAATGGCCGCATTTATTTCTCCACCTGGCTCGGGGTGCTCAAAAACCTATGCAGTGATGTGCTCCTGGGACAGGATTTCCAGAAACAACACAAAAGACTCACTTTCGAGTTTGGAGGGTCAAAGCTGGAGCTTGCTATTTCCAAAGTACCGTTTTGTGCACTTTCGGCGGCTTCGCTCGACGAGCCCTCCTTGTTTGCCAATCTTTCCCCCCGATGTAAGCCCATAGTCACTAAATCGCGATGTTTCAGCCAAGATGATCGATCCTTTATCGAGGCAGAAATCTCTCGCCTTCTAGCTGACGGTATCATTGAGCCATGTTCATCTTCCTGGCGAGCTCAAGTCGTCGTTGTTAAAAATCCTCTGAAGCAACACAAGAAACGTCTTTGCATCGATTACTCGCAAACTATTAACCAGTATACCAACCTGGATGCCTACCCACTACCACGCATCAATGATATGGTCAATAACCTTGCCAACTACAAGGTATTTTCAACTTTTGATTTAAAGAGCGCATATCATCAAGTACCATTAAAGGGCTCTGACAAAAAGTATACGGCCTTTGAGGCCAATGGTCGGCTTTATCAGTTTTGTCGCCATCCATTTGGGGTCATCAATGGGGTGGCTGTCTTTCAACGGGCAATGGATAGCCTAGTCAAACAGGAGAACTTAACGGACACTTTTCCGTATCTAGATAATATCACCATTGCTGGTCATGACCAGAAGGAGCATAATGCCAATCTCCAGAAATTTTTTGACGTTCTCCGTTGTCGCAACTTAACCTTAAATAGAGTCATAGAGTCATAGAGTCATAGAGTTTTACAGCACAGAAAGAGGCCCTTCGGCCCATCGTGTCTGCGCCGCCCATCCATCCCTGTCCAGTCTAATCCCATTTTCCAGCATTTGGTCCATAGCCTTGTATGCAATGGCATTTCAAGTGCTCATCCAAATGCTTCTTGAATGTTGTGAGGGTTCCTGCCTCCACCACCCTTTTAGGCATTGAGTTCCACATTCCAACCACCCTCTGGGTGAAAAAGTTCCTCCTCAAATCCCCTCTAAATTTCCTGCCCCTTACCCTGAATCTATGCCCCCTTGTTATTGACAAGGGGAAAAGTTCCTCTTTATCTACCCTATCTATGCCCCTCATTATTTTGTACACCTCAATCAGGTCCCCCCTCAGCCTTCTCTGCTCCAAGGAAAACAACTCCAGCCTGTCCAGCCTCTCTTCATAGCTGAGGCGCTCCATCCCAGGTAACATCCTGGTGAATCTTCTCTGCACCCTCTCCAAAGCAATCACATCCTTCCTATAGTGAGGCGACCAGAACTGCACACAGTACTCCAGCTGTGGCCTCACCAGCGTTTTGTACAGCTCCATCATAACCTCCCTGCTCTTATATTCTATGCCTCGGCTAATGAAGGCAAGTATCTCATATGCCTTTTTAACCACCTTATCTACCTGCTCCGCTGCCTTCAGGGATCTATGTACATGTACACCAAGGTCCCTCTGACCCTCTGTACTTCCTAGGGTCCTACCACTCATTGTGTATTCCCTTGCCTTATTTGTCCGTCCAAAATGCATCACCTCGCACTTTTCAGGGTTAAATTCCATTTGCCACTTTTCCGCCCATCTGACCAACCCGTTTATATCGTCCTGTAGCCGGAGGCTTTCCTCCTCGCAATTTACCACCCCACCAATTTTCGTGTCATCTGCGAACTTACTGATCATACCTTTTACATTTTCATCCAAATCATTTATGTAGATCACAAACAATAAGGGACCCAGCACCGATCCCTGAGGTACCCCACTGGACACAGGCTTCCAGTCACAAAAGCAACCTTCGACCATCACCCTCTGCCTCCTGCCACTCAGCCAGTTTAGGATCCAACGCGCCAAGGCACCCTGGATCCCATGGGCTCTTACCTTCTTGACCAGTCTCCTATGCGGGACTTTGTCAAAAGCTTTACTGAAGTCCATGTACACCACATCCACAGCATTTCCCTCATCCACCCCACTAGTCACCCCCTCGAAAAATTCGATCAGATTTGTTAGACATGATTTACCCTTAACAAAGCCATGCTGACTATCCCCGATTAATCCTTGCCTCTCCAAGTGGAGATTAATTTTGTCCCTCAGAATTTTTTCCAATAATTTCCCCACCACAGATGTTAGACTCACTGGCCTGTAATTCCCTGGTTTATCCCTGCTACCCTTCTTGAATAATGGTACTACGTTAGCTGTTCTCCAGTCCTCTGGTACATCCCCTGTGGCCAGAGAGGTTCTGAAAATTAGTGTCAGAGCCCCTGCAATCTCCTCCCTTGCCTCCCACAGCAGCCTGGGATACATCTCGTCCGGGCCTGGGGATTTATCCACTTTTTGGCCCGCTAAAACCGCTAGCACCTCCTCCCTCTCGATGCTAATATGTTCAAGTATGTCACAGTCCCCTTGCCCGATTTCTATGTCTGCATCGTCTTTCTCCATAGTGAACACAGATGCAAAAAATTCATTTAAAACCCCGCCTACATCCTCTGGCTCTACACACAGATTGCCACTTTGGTCCCTAATGGGCCCTACCCTTTCCCTGGTTATCCTCTTGCCCTTAATATACTTATAAAACATCTTAGGATTTTCCTTTATTTTGCTCGCCAGTGTTATTTCATGGCCCCTCCTCGCCCTCCTAATTTCTTTTTTAAGTATGCCCCTGCACTTTTTATACTCCTCTAGGGCTTCTTCTGTCTTTAGTCTTTTGTAACTGCCAAAAGCCCCCCTCTTATTTCTAATGCATTTTTGTATATCCCTTGTCATCCAAGGTTCCCTTTGCTTGTTGGTCCCACCCTTGACCTTTACAGGAACATGTTGGCGTTGTACTCTCTCTATTTCCCTTCTGAAAGTCTCCCACTGTTTTGATGTGGATTTTCCTATAAGCAGCTGCTCCCAGTCCACTTTGGCCAGATCCTGCCTTATCATATTAAAATCGGCCTTCCCCCAATTTAGAACCCTTATTTCCGGGCCGTCTTTGTCTTTTTCCATGACCACCTTAAATCTCACCGAATTATGGTCACTGTCGCCAAAATGCTCTCCTACTGACACTTCCACCACTTGCCATGTGTCCAAATCTGTGAAATCAGTACCATCAGTCAACATCCTTGGCTACTGGGTGGGCAATGGTATCATCAAACCGGATCCGGAGTGACTTCGTCCACTTCAGGAGCTCCCTCCCCCAACAAATTGCTTGCAGCTTGCCCAGGGACATTTTGTAAGACAGGAACTAGTGAAGTACAACTAGACCTCCATGTTTTGAAACAAGTTGATTAAAACCTTGCTTTATACTCGAACCAAGTGCATAGTGAGTTTTATTACATCAATGGTAATGTGGAGTGTCTCAGAGGACAACCTTCCTTGCAAATATCTCATGCATTATCACCGTAATTTCAGTAGTCATCAAACGGTGATTAGATACCCGCAGACTCATGCCTTCATCTTGGGTTTCCTTTCTCTCTATTTTCCCTCTATCCTCTTAGTTACCTGCTTTTTCAGCTTTGGAAAGCTTGCTAATGGGTTGAGAAGCCTTTTTTACACTCTCCAAAGGCTCTCAGAATTTTGGTCACCTTTTGTGACACTTGTGGCGTACCGATCACAGAACGGACACAATCCGCTTTCTAGTCCGTAGACTATAAATCAGGCGTCATGCCTTTAAGAAGGATCACACCTTTAAGAAACTCGATCTGCAACATAGTTAAGCCCAGAGCGGGGGAGGAGCAGTCGAAGCTGTGCACTGATGAAAGAGAGTTGTACTTTGTGTAGTCTCTGACTCCTTTTTGTGTTCAGCATGCAGCCTCAACAATTAAACCTTTTCTGTTGAACCTCTCCGAGTTCAGTATTTTTTGCTAGGAGTACGTAGACTCCTACATTGGTGACCCCGATGCTCAGGACGACTCCTAAGCGTAACCATGGCTGACACAAACGCAGTTTCTGTGAAGCTGCCGGAGTTCTGGGAGAACCTAGCCACCGCCTGGTTCCTTCAAGCCGAATCGCAATTCCGACTCTGCTGCATCACCGCCGACGCAACGATGTACGACTACCTCCTCGCCTCCCTGGGCAGCTCCACAATCATGAAAGTCTGGACAACACTACAAAACCCTCCGGAGGAAGGCAAGTACGCACATCTCAAGGCCGCGCTCATTAAAAAATTCACAGCCTCCCAATTCGTACGCAACTGCCACCTCCTCGACCTCCCGGGCCTCGGTGACTCCACGCCGTCAGACTTGCTCTCACACATGCTTGCTCTGACCGACGAGAAACCGCCCGGCTCCCTCTTCGGCACGGTCTTTATCCGCCAACTACCTCCCAGCATCTGCCCGGCGATCGTGGCGTCCAGCCTCACGGACCTCGAGGCCCTGGCCAACGAAGCCGATAAGCTCCTGTCTGCCAGCTCCCACCACAGCTGCTGCGCGTACCCGGAGAGTTCCTGCCCACCGCCACGACCCCCTGGTCGGCTGACCAGCAACGCCGCGCTTTCGCCAACCGAGCACAACAGTTCGCTCTGGTACCTACTGGCCGGCACGGCGAACCAGCAACCCGCGTACCACCTAGCCTGCACATGGCCAAATTTGTTTTCGTGCGCCATGACGCCCACCGAGGACCTCTACGGCCCCCATACGATGGACCCTACAAGGTACTCCAGACGGGGAACAAGTTCTTCCTCCTCAAAGTGGGTGGCAGAACTGACAAGGTGTCGGTCAACCGGCTCAAGCTGACGCACCTAGAGCCCGACGAACCCGTTCAAGTGGGCCAACCCCCACCGCGGGGCAGACCGCCTAAGAGCCCGACGCGTCCGACCGCCCCGCTCCCGACACAAATTGCCAAGAGCCGTTCCGGCCGTGTCATCAAGCCACCATGCTGGTTTGTACACTCCCTACTAGCGGATTCTGGGGGGAGCTGTGTGGCGTACCGATCACAGAACGGACACAATCCGCTTTCTGGTCCGTAGACTATAAATCAGGCATCATGCCTTTAAGAAGGATCACACCTTTAAGAAACTCGATCTGCAACATAGTTAAGCCCAGAGCAGGGGAGGAGCAGTCGAAGCTGTGCACTGATGAAAGAGAGTTGTACTTTGTGTAGTCTCTGACTCCTTTTTGTGTTCAGCATGCAGCCTCAACAATTAAACCTTTTCTGTTGAACCTCTCCGAGTTCAGTATTTTTTGCTAGGAGTACGTAGACTCCTACACACTCCTCTTTAATTGTCTCCATCTCCATAATTTAAATTTACACACAATTTTCTTCTCCACCAGAAAACAGGATGTAAGAAGCTCACTTTCAATTCAGTTTGTCTAACCCCTGCACTCACTGAAGCCATTCTGGCAGTCAAAAAGAAAAATCTAAGCTTTGATGTTCTGTACCCTGCATTTGCTCATTGCTTTTTTTTTCTTTCCTGCACATCCTTCTCTCTCTACCTCTAGAGCCTTGCACTCTCTTCATCCTTATGCATTCTGTCAGACTTCTTATTTACTCATAATTTTCATGCTCCTCACATTCATTTTCATACTGAATATTGCAGTCTTTCATCACTAGCAACAATCACTGTTTCCCTATTGTGAAGTTATACAAACTGTGTCACTGCCGTTATATGCTGCCATGGGGTCTAAATTCAGCATTATTGTGCCTGTTTTCCAGGCATGAATTGGGTGAAATGCTAGCTAATTTAGCAGGACACGGCCTGCACCCGATCTGCACAGACGTTCGGGCTAGTGCTAAATTGGTTGGGGCTGTTTTTGGTGGCCCTGGCGGCCTCCTGAAATTAATACAAGCCTTATTTTAATAATGAAATGAAGCTCCTGTGCCCATTTTTGACCCAGTTAGGCTCTGACAAGCGAGCTGCATCAGTGCACCTGATTGGCCTTGGCAGCTCTCTGAATTATGATGATGAGGCTTAAGGATGAATTTAGGATGGTTCTCAGGCCTCTTCATTCTGGTGTGCTGTGGCTGTGCACCACCAGAATCATGCTCAGTTTTGGGCACTGTCCAATATCTACCTGTTAAACATTTGCCTATTCAAGATAGTTGCAATTTCCTCCTTGTGATTTCTCCTTACTTATCCCTGACTCCTGCTGCCCTTCCAATCAGGTTTGACTCAGTTTGGCCTATTGGCCCCTTCTCCCTCTGGCCTCCCAACCAGATCCAACTTCTTCTGACCTCAGACCAAACTGTGATACCTAGCAATCTCCTGACTCTGCCAGGAAGAGTCAGCCAAGCCAAGAGGTCAGCAGAAGTTGGGACTGTGTTGAGAGTTCAGTGGGTCAAGAGACCAGACATGCATTGAAGCCAACTCAGGATATCAGAAAGAGTTGGGGTTGGTGCTTGGAGGCCAGTGGGAGCTGGGAGTATGCCAAGTGCCAAGGAGTGCAGCACCAGGTTCAGGGGCAAGATGGCAACCAAAAGATACTGCGTCTTGGACCAATCAGAAGAGGTGCGTATGACCATTCAGAACTCAGATTTAATGGTAAGATGTTCCTACAGACCAGACAGATTGCTAGAAGTGACAAAGCGGGATCAATGAGCTTGCTAGAAAATAATACAAACAATACTAATCAGCTGACCCAAAAGTGATCATGTGGCGGAGCCACTGAATGACTCTAGGCAACTGCATATAATTCCCTTTAACGATGTTCTAACACCAGCCTAAGCCTGTACCATTGTTTTAGACATTACTGTGTTTTGTATATAGTGTTTGTATGTACGGGGCGTGGCCCCTTTAAGAGCGCAGGAAAACGCGGGCAAACGCGATGACGTCACGTTGCAAACCACGTGACTGTCCGGGCAGTCCTCGTGGAATCTCCATCTTGTTAAGACCTGTTTTCGTGGTTCTCCTGTATCGATCTCAACAAACTGTTTGAACTCGTTTAGTCTTACATTAAAGACCTGTTTGACTGATCTCCTGAGTCGACCTCAGTTATTGGTTAGGAATTCGTCAATTCCTATAATATCACTTTTTTAAAAATATATAGATATATGTTTTACAACTACAACTTTCTCTGATGTGAACATATGTCCTGTACTACTAATTTAAAGAATTATTCATGCCTTACATCTCTACCTCTCTTTAAATTATGCATATTTTCCAAATTTCTGTTGATTCTCTAAGTGGAAGAGACAGCATTGACAGTCAGTGACATGGTGCCACCCTTCGCACCTTTTCTGCATATTTAGGGCTGCTCACTCATTGTATTTCTTGTTTTTTTTGACCATTTTCCCATGGGGAAAGGATTAAGATAGGCATTATTTTAAAATTTGCTTTTATGTTAAAGCTTACTTTAAGGGGGTTAAAGCAGGGCTGGCAAGTGTTTTACAAGGTTTCAGATGAGGTATCTGAAACCAGAATCCTGTAGGCAATGAAAGATAGTTTGATATTTCAGCAATTGTTCACACTTATTGCAGCTGTGATTTGAACTTAGCAGGGATCATTGCCAAGTTAGGCTGGTAAATTCTGCTCTGGCGGGGGGTGGGGAGATGGAATAGTCAGTCTAATTTCTAATACTGCAATGAGGCTTTTAAAAAAAGAGACACCAAGCAGTAGTCTGGCTTTTGGAAACAGGACTGTACAAATAATCAGGCAGAAAAAGCATACAAAAGACAGGAGACTGCAGGGAGAAGAGATTCTACCCCAGGTCTACAGACGGAATAAAGAGGGGTTATTCTGCTTAAGTTAAGTAAGACAACCGCAAAAGTGGGATAGCATCCCCTTTTACATTTTTATTACGCCATTACACAAAATCAAATTGTATTGAATGAACTAAATGACTCTGATCATACTTATTGATCTATGTGTTTCACCTTACTGTGTAATAAGGTGGCTTATGGTTTGAACTAAACTTCGCCTCATCTAGATTTAACTTGGTCTTAGAGAGATTGACGAAATACATGTGCAAAAGACATGGATATCTGGTCCAGTTTGTAAGGTGATGCTATTGTTGCATCCCTGGGTTATGCTACCATAGAAGTAGGTATAGGGAAGTGTGAATCAACTCTCATAAAATTAAAATGCGTAGACCATTTAAGGGAGCAACTGGGACTCCACTGAACCCGAGAAGATATCTGCTGCAGACCCAGGTTTGTAACACCCCATAAGAAAAATGTGTTCTTCCTCTCTATAACTGTGTTCATTGGCATTTACATAGCATTCCCGCTGAAACTGACTGAACTCCGCTTTTCAAAACCAATAGGAGTCAAGCAGCATCGTTCGCCGCTTCTGAAGCATGAAAAGATCCTAGTTAGCGGGTAGGAATGCCTCACACTATGATGATTTTGTTAGTG
Source organism: Somniosus microcephalus (assembly GCF_052327205.1). NCBI lineage: Eukaryota > Metazoa > Chordata > Chondrichthyes > Squaliformes > Somniosidae > Somniosus > Somniosus microcephalus. The sequence goes on from NC_140990.1 coordinate 226,058,110, forward strand.
TGTCTGCTAAACTTTTGAAAAACATGCTTTACATTTTTTTTTACAAATTGAGCAATGTCAGACCCTCGCTATATAAACAATAGGCATTTGGGTGTAGTATCAGAGTGCCATGCACTCATGAAACAGAACTCCAGCATGGAACAAAACATTTCAGAAGGGGAGGTGAGAAAACTGTTAGAAAAAGGATGAGTAATGCAAGATGAATTCTTAAATATAATATCAGCAGACATTCTAAATGTACATCTCTTCAGATGTCTTGAAGTATCATCAAATACTATGAATATACTAACCAACACACATAGTACCCAGTGCAGTGATGGCACTCAGCAATGTACGCAAAGATATTTTAGCGCTTCGTAAAAGTCGAACCAAAGGGGGGATTCCATTTTCTGCACAAATTTTGTCTTGTTGTTCCTTGTTGCTCTCACTCAGGGCAATCATTGCCTGGCAAGCTAAATAAATGAACAATCGGTACGGTTTCAAATATTTGGTATTAGAACAGTGAAAATTCTAACTTTACACAAAAATTCTCACATTCACTTTAACATGCCTCTAAAAAAAATATCAAATTGATATATAAACTTTTGCAATTGGCAAGGTTAAATTAAAAGGAAGCGCCATTTGATTTTTTTTCTAGTTGGAATTCAAAGTTAAATCATTTTTAAAAATTACATTTGTAAACATCGGTTTATGGACATGCGTAAGCCCAGTTTTTTAAATTTGTACTAGTTGATCTCTGGTTGCATTGCATATAGGGAATAAAGGCCAAGTGTTGCCTTCAGGTGAAGCAGGATTAGAGGACAGGGGATAATTGGACCAGGGCACACAGACATTATTTAGTCCCGATTTTAAAGCCATATGTTCTGCCCCAATAGAAAGAAAGACTTGCATTTATATAGCGCCTTTCACGACCACTGGACATCCCAAAGCACTTTACAGCCAATGAAGCACTTTTGAAGTGTAGTCAATGTTGTAATGTAGGAAACGCGGCAGTCAATTTGCACGCAGCAAGCTCCCACAAACAGCAATGTGGTAATAACCAGACAATCTGTTTTTGTGATGTTGATTGAGGCATAAATATTGGCCAGGACACCACGGATATCTCCTCTGCTCTTCTTTGAAATACTGCCATGGGATCTTTTATGTCCACCTGAGACAGCAGACAGGGCCTCGGTTTAATGTTTCATCCAAAAGCCACACCTCCAACAGTGCAGCACTCCCTCAGCACTGCACTGGAGCGTCAGCCTGTGTTTTGTGCTCAAGTCTCTGGGTGGAACTTGAACCCACAACCGTCTGACTCAGAGGCGAGAGTGCTACCCACTGAGCCACAGCTGATACTTTTATATAGCACTTTGATTTGATGTTATTTATAGTTAAATAGAAAAGCATAGTATAATTTAGGAAGCAGAGAAGATGTGTTGGTTAGAGTATTGGAATGTCTCTACATACAACAATGACTACACTTCTAAAGTACTTCATTGACTGTAAAGCACTTTAGAATGTCCTGAGCTCATGAAAGGCACTATATAAATACAAGTCTTTCTTTCTTTTTACAGGCTGAGGAGCTGGGCGATGCAAAATTGAGGAGCTACAGCAGCAGTACTGGCAGGAGAATGTAATTACAACATGACAAGTTTACATAGTAGTTTTCATTATAAATGTAGATATAGGAATTTATAATGGAAATGTTGACAGGAAATCCAGGCAGATATAGGATTTTATATATATATTTATAATAGCTCTTTTTAAATATTTATTCTTGGGATATAAGCGTTGCTGCCAAGGCTGGCACTTATTGCCCATCCCTCATTGCCCATGTGGTTTGATACAACTGAGTGGCTTACTAGGCCACTTCAGAAGGCAGTTAAGAGTCAACCATGTTGGCATGAGACTGGAGTCACATATAGGCCAGACTAAGTAAAGAAACTATTAAGGCAAATTTTCCAGTACTGACGCTAAAGTGCTGGGAGAGCAATACTTGTCATTATAGATCTCATGCCAGGAGCTCATTGACAGTGAAAGAAGATGAAATATTGCACTACAGTTCTCAAGGGTTGCAATTGCTATTTAAAGGGTTCCATATGAATTATTGCTGTGAAGAACAGAAGACATGGCTAGAGAAAGGAGCAGGTCTGCTCCACTTTCTGATGCTTCTTTGAAGATCTTCTTAAAGGAAAAGCAGCAAAACAGGGTTGTCCTGTATGCATGTCAGGACACCCTCCTGTGTCAGAAAAAATGTCCAAACTGTTTAGCAAAAGGTGGCTGACAGAGTTGCTGCAGTGTCTTGGGAGCACATGGGTAACACAAAATAGCCCCAGGAAGTCCCTCAAGGCAAGGATATGTAGCATTGCACTAGGATGCTTTAACAGGTGGACCAGCAAAGTATCTAGCCTACTAAATGATACCTCTCACTCTGTTATACCCTGATTAAGGTTGTATGTCAGGTCCTCAGAAAGCAACTCTTCTTAGGTTTCACATGCACATCTATACTGTAGCAGGGCACACTTTACTACGGTCAATTAAAACTGCAACTGTTATATTTGGAAAGATGGATTCACTAGGTGAAGCACAGAGCACGAGGGAGCATAGAATCATAGAATCATAGAATGGTTACAACATGGAAGAAGGCCATTTGGCCCGTCGAGCCCGTGCCAGTTCTCTGCAAGAGCACCTCAGCTGGTCCCACTCCCCTGCCCTTTCCCCGTAGCCCTGCAAATTTTTTTCTTTCAGGTACTTATCCTTTTGAAAGCTGTGATTGAGTCTGCCTCCACCATCCTTTCAGGCAGTGCATTCCAGAGCCTAACCACTCGCTGCATAAAAAAGTTTTTTCTTATGTTGCCTTTGGTTCTTTTGCCAATCACCTTGAATCTGTGTCCTCTGGTTCTCGATCCTTCTGCCAATGGGAACAGTTTCTCTCTATCTACTCTGTCCAGACCCCTCATGATTTTGAACACCTCTATTAAATCTACTCTCAATTTTCTCTGCTCTAAGGAGAACAACCCCAACTTCTCCAGTCTATCCATGTAACTGAAGTCCCTCATTGTTGTGTATGTACCTTTAAGAGAATAACTGGTCTCAGACTGCAGTACCGGCAGTGACCACCCCTGTATAAAAGGCGCTAGTGAGCCTCTGTTGTTTCAGTTTCACTATTGACTTCCATCAGTAAAGACTTATTTTGTTCCACTCCTGCTGTCCGTGTTTCAATCATTCACGGACGTAATACTGGCGACGAGCAGATATGAACCTACCTACAGTCTGCACTACCTCCTGGGATCCATTCCTACAGCGAAGTGAGCAGAGGTCGAGGCTGTAGTGTCCATGTGTTGATAAAGACACTGAAGACAGGAGTTGGTTCATAGGTATTTACTAAGCAAAGTCTGGGGGGGGGGTTCTAACGGATATACACAATACACAGGCTTATATAGCCCGAGTGGCAATCACCGGCACCACAGCACACCTGGGGCTCTTAAAGGCACATACACTACAATTCCTCCCCTTTTAGCTAACCAGTACATCATATTTTAAGTAATTATTAATTACATGTTATAAACAAAATAATATACATTGCTGTAGTTAATTAATTATAAGTCAGTCTCTCAGGAGGCTTCCTGACTCGGTCCGGATAACGCCTCGGGGGTGTAATAGTTTCTGGTGGTGTAGTAGGTTCTTCTGGCAAGGCTGATTCGGCTTGAATGCCAGTGTCGGGTTCATCGGGTTCCAGTATCACTGGATCGGAGGTAGATATGGGTATCTCTACTTCATCGTTAGATGTATAGCGTGGTGGTGTAGGTTGTCCCTTTTCGGATGACTTTATGATTTGGTCAGCATGGCACCTTATTATGCTTTCTCCGATGTCCACGGTATACATCAGTGGTCCTAGTCGTGTGCAGATAGTTCCAGGCTGCCATTTCTCGGTACGGTAGTCCCGGGCCAAAACTTGTTGACCTATCTGGAAGGTTCTAGTTGGCCTTTCATTCATGCCTTGAAACTGCCAGTTCTCCACGTCCCTTCTGATGTTGGGCTTGACCAAATCCAGCCGGCATCTTAGGTTTCTATTGAAGAACATCATGGCGGGAGTTTGGTTGGTAACCATATGTGTTGCATTCCTGTATGCGAATAAGAAGTTATCCACCTTGTGCTGAAGTTTTATGTCTTCATTACCCATGGCCTTTATGGCCTTCTTGAAGGTCTGGACAAACCTTTCAGCCAATCCATTGGTGGCGGGATGGTATGGGGCGGATGTGTAGTGCTTAACCCCATTGTTTTTTAAGAACTTTCTGAATTCTTCGGACACAAATTGCGGTCCATTATCAGAACAGATCTGTTCAGGCAGCCCATTCCTGGCAAATATGGTCCTTAATACTGTGATGGTTTTTTCCGTGGTGGTGGAGGACATCTTTATTACCTCCGGCCACTTGGAGTGTGCATCAACCGCGATTAAGAACATTGAGTCCATAAATGGACCAGCAAAGTCGATGTGTACCCTTTGCCAGGGAGATGAGGGCCACTCCCATGGATGTAGAGGGGCTTGTGGTGGAGCGTTTTGGACCTTCTGGCATCCTAGGCAGCTCTTGGTCATTTCTTCGATGTCTCCATCGATACCTGGCCACCATACAAACGCCCTGGCTAGGTTCTTCATTTTCACTCCACCCAGATGCCCCTCGTGAAGCTCCTTTAGCACTTTATCCTGGAGTTTGGGTGGAATCACCACTCTGGATCCACACATCAAGGTTCCTCGGCACACTGACAGCTGTTCTCTTCTTTGCGAGAATGCTGGCAACAGTGGTTCGCCATGTGCTGGCCATCACTTCACTGCTAAATCGTAGACCCGTGAAAGAGTCGGGTCATTTCTCGTTTCCCTTTCAATGGCAGAATTTGTTACTGGTAGACATTCCACTATGGTAGAGTGGAACATCTCCATTGGGTCTACTGTAGGTGCCTCTTCTACCGTTGGCAACGGTAGGCGCGATAAACCGTCAGCATTCCCATGCTGTTTTGACCCTTTGTATTCTATGTTGTATTGGTGTGCCCTAGAAAAAGGGACCACCTCTGTAGCCTTTGCGCTGTCATAATGGGAACACCCTTTTTAGGGTTGAATATGGAGATGAGGGGTTGATGGTCAGTCAACAAGGTAAATTTTTGTCCGTGTAGGTAATGGTTGAATTTCTTTACTCCCCATACCAGGCTGAGTGCTTCCCTGTCGATTTGGGCATAGTTACGCTCAGCTGAGTTCAATGAGCGTGACGCAAAAGCTATCGGCCGTTCCGAGCCATCAGGGAATTTATGCGATAATACTGCTCCTATGCCGTAAGGGGATGCATCGCACGCCAGTCTGATTGGCAGTGATGGGTTGTAATGAGCCAAAACTTCTTTGGATGTGATTAAGTCTTTGCATTTATGGAAGGCACTTTTGCAGTCTTCGTTCCATTTCCAAATTACTCCTGTTTCTAGCAGTTCATTAAGAGGGTGTAGAAGAGTTGATAAGTTCGGTAAAAATTTATGATAGTAATTTATTAATCCCAGGAACGACCTTAATTGTGAAACATTTTCAGGTGCTGGGGCTTTTATGACCACCTCAATTTTTTCAGGTAACTTATGCAACCCTTCCTTATTTATTATGTGGCCACAATATGATATTTGATTTCGGAAAAATTCGCACTTGGGGCGATTTGCTCGTAGGCCCCGTTCTCTCAGCCTAGTGAGCACCTGCTCTAAATTGGCAAGGTGCTCGTTGTCGTTTTCTCCTGTTACAAGGATGTCATCTAGGTAGCATTGAGTCCCCGGAATCCCTTGGAGGACTTGCTCCATAGCTCTTTGCCAGATAGCTGGAGCGGATGCTACTCCGAAAACCAGTCGATTGTACTGGTACAGACCTTTGTGTGTATTTATCGTGAGATATTTTTTAGAGGCCTCTTCAACCTCCATCTGTAGATATGCCTGTGCCAAGTCAATTTTGGTGAAACGTTTCCCTCCGGATAGTGAGGCGAAAATATCTTCTATCCTCGGAAGAGGATACTGTACCGTGTGAAGTACCGGGTTTACAGTCACCTTGAAGTCTCCACAGATGCGAATTTTTCTCTGTTCTTCAGATTTATCATTCTTCAATGCTTTCTTCATGACTGGGACGATGGGTGTTGCCCACTCGCTCCAATCTATTTTAGATAATACGCCTGCCTTTTCCAAATTCTCCAGCTCTGCCTCGACTGCTGGACGAATTGCGTATGGCACCGGTCTTGCCTTAAAAAACTTGGGAATTGCTGCATCTTCCACTTTTATTGAGGCGGTGATGCCTTTCAAGGTTCCTAGTTTCTCTTGAAACACTTCCTTGGCGTTGGCCAAGATGTCTTTTAATCGTTCAGGTATGACGTCATCATCAGTTTTTTCCCTTACTGGTCACCGTCAGTGCCTGAATGGAGTGCCAGTCTAAACGTATTTTTCTGATCCATTCACGTCCCAACAGCGGTGGACCACCATCTTGTAGAACGTATAAATACAACTTCTGTATTTCTTTGCCGTTGTATACAACAGGCACCCTTATTTTTCCTTTGGGGTATAATTTCTGCCCCGTATATGTTTTCAAGATAATGGATGTGTCTTTTAAAGGTATATGCGGAAATAGCCGCTCGTAATCCCATCGATTTATGACGGTCAGAGCTGATCCTGTATCTAGCTCCATTTTAACTGGGGACCCTGCTATTGTGAGGGTAACCCAAATGGTCTGGTAATCTTCTTTGGCAATTACATTACGTAATTTGAGAGAGCTTAGTCTCTTGTTCCCGGAGTCGCTATCGCTCTTCTGGTCTTCGGAGCTACTGTCCGTCATCATTTGTACCTTTCTGTGCTTTTCCTTATTGATTCTTTTCCTGTTAGTGGATTTTTTGTTTCCAGATCGGCACACACATGGAATGTGTCCCATCTTTCCGCATCGCCTGCATGCTTTTTCCTTGAACCAGCAGTCCCTCTGGTCATGGGTGGATCTGCCGCAGCGATAACATCTCTCGAAACCCCGTGTCGTTTCATGCGTGCCGAAGTCTTGTGGCCTTTGCTGTATCTCTGCAGCTCTTATTGCACTGAAAGCCTTGTCCAGTGTTAAATTTTTCTCAGAAGATAGCTTTTTTTGTGTTTCTACACTTAGGGAATCGCAGATGAATTTGTCTCGCAGAGAATCTGCCAGTCCTGCCTCGAATTGGCAGTGTAGGGTATCAACAATCTCCTCAAAATTCTTGTCCATCGGTTCGGCTGGAGTGATTAAGTTTCGTAACAGATTGTGGCCTAGAAATTCGGTATGGCCCCGCCAGGTCTTTTGCGCCCGAAATTTTGCGCTCGCCAGGATTTCCGTAGCGCCCGCCTAAAATTCAGTTGCGACGGGCCAAGACGGCGGCGGGCGCTATTGCAGGGTTTGGCCGCCTCGCTAGGGGCGATGAATGTCACTTTCAGGCGTCCAGCTGCCGCTGCGGCACCCGATGCGGTGCGGCAGGCTGGGGTACTGCAGGCCTCCTCCTTCTCTTAAGGAGGAGCTGCCTGCAGCCGTCAGATCGCCGGTGGATTCCCCCGGCAAATGAGCCCGACACCACGGAGAAGTGCCGGGCTCGCGGGACTCAGACATCAATGCCGCGGGGGGGTGGTGCAGGAGTCCGGGGAGGGAAGTGCGGGCAGGCGGCCGCCGGGAAAGCGGCCGGCCGCCGCTCCACCTTTATGCGCCGGCCTTTCGGAGCTGCAAGACCCCGTTTCACAAACGCTGTTTGCGGCTGCCACGGGCGAGGCGGCCGCAACTGAATTTGGCCATCGGGCCGGAATAGCACAACGCCGATGTTAGGGTCCATCTGAATTTCGGGCGATAAAAAACTTCAGGCGCAAACCACTTTATAGCCAATAAGTGGGCGCAAACGCAACTGAATTTCTAGGCCTGTATGTCTTTGCGCCCATTAGATCCAGAAGCACTGAAGCTTTTTTTTCATCTTCTATTCCATTTGCGGTGCAATATACCTCCACTCTTTCCACATATGTGGTCCAATCCTCTATCTCGTTATCAAAAACATCAATATTGCCAAAATTAGGCATCTTAGAAAAGATATGGTGCTTCCCGCGCTTTTCTTTCTTTTCTGTAGAAAAGATATGGCGCTTCCCGCGCTTTCCCGCCGCTGCTGCCGATGACAACGCTGTTTACTGCAGTTTCCATTTGTTTTATTTTTTTATTTACTGTTGGAGACTCGTTCCCGCCGGAGTTTTTGTCCAGGTCTGAACGCTGACCTGCTTGCCGCGCCGGCCGTCTCCCGAGTGCTCCCTCCCAGTCCGTTATTGCTTGCCTCCGATTTCGCTGCCTGTCTCAGCTGTAGAGCCAGCCGCTGGAGCCCCAGCCTGACGCCCAGGAAGGATTTAGTGCAGTACCTGCCACCAGCTTGGCCAGCTGGTGAAACCACAGCTTCTCTCACTTCCTTGAGTCTTCAGGACGCCCGAGGAATCGATGTCCTTGAGGTGCTGCCGAATTGCAGGTAAGTCCGTTTCCACTTCATCGCCACTGTAGTGTCCGTGTGTTGATAAAGACACTGAAGACAGGAGTTGGTTCATAGGTATTTACTAAGCAAAGTCTGGGGGGGGGGTTCTAACGGATATACACAATACACAGGCTTATATAGCCCGAGTGGCAATCACCGGCACCACAGCACACCTGGGGCTCTTAAAGGCACATACACTACAGAGGCTAGAAAGAAAAGAAAGTAAGAGGCAGTAGAAACGGGCGTCGACCGTGGGCATCCGCCCTGTGTTGCAGAGTTGAAGATTGCTGGAGAAACTGTCGGATGCGGGGCCTGGTTCCTGTCGACGGTGCTTCAGCTAACCGGGCTGGTGGCAGGTAGTGCACTGATCCTTCCTGGGCTGCGGCGGTCGCGAACTCGAGCGGGTGGTTTGCAACGGGGCCGAGCAGCGTTGTCGGGAAGAAGAGAGAGAGAGGGTGGAGCACACAGGGCACGGCCGGTGCTACGAAGCCGGGCTGCGTATAGACCCGCGAAGAGGGAGGCAAGAGTCCCACAGGGTTGTTCCACGACGGGAAAATAATTTAAAAAAAATATATATATTAAACGCGCAAGAAACCGTGGAAAGCAGCGCTAACAACAGCGGGGAAGAAGGCAAAGCGCGGGAGGCGCCATCTTAATCAGCAGGGAAGAAGGCAAAGCGCGGGAGGCGCCATTTTGTTAAATCGGGGAAGAAGGCAAAGCGCGGGAGGTGCCATTTTAGATTTGCAAGATGCCGAAGACTGGCTGTATCACTGCTTTTGATAATACAATAGAGGACTGGACCACGTATGTGGAAAGAGTCGAGGTATATTTCGAGGCAAACAAAATAGCTGATGAGAAAAAGGCATCGGTATTGCTAAACTTAATGGGCGCTAGAACGTACGGCCTATTGCGGGACCTGATTACTCCAGCCAAACCGAAGGCGAAGAGTTTTAACGAAATTGTTGCTGTCCTACAGGAACACCTAAACCCTGCACCACTGTTGATAGCAGAAAGATTTAAATTCCACAGGAGAACTCAGCACAAAGATGAGAGCAATGCTGAGTATCTTACGAAACTACGCAAGCTATCAAAGCACTGCCAGTTCGGAGCAGGACTGGCAGATACTCTACGGGACAAATTTGTCTGTGGACTGCTGAGTGAAGGAACACAGAAGAAGTTACTCTCAGAGAAAGAGCTGACGCTAGATAAGGCTTTCAGCGTGGCAGTATCGTATGAAGCAGCAGCCAGGGGAGCTGCAGAAATTCAACAAAAACCACAGGAATACGGCACCCACGAAGTGACACGGGGATTTGCAAAATGTTATCGCTGCGGCAGAACAACCCATGACCAGAAGGACTGCTGGTCCAAAGACAAAATATGCAGGCAATGCGGGAAGATGGGACACATTGCACGAGTTTGCAGGTCTGGGAAGAAGACCAGCGACAACAAAAAGGCTACTAAGGAACCGTACAAGAAAGTACAAAAGATGACGGACAGTAGTTCCGAAGACCAGATGAGCGATAGTGAATCCGGGAACAGGAGACTAAGCTGTCTCAAACTTCACAATGTAATCGCAAAAGAGGATCACCGAACCATTTGGGTCACCCTCATGATAGCAGGGTCCCAAGTTAAAATGGAATTGGATACAGGATCAGCGCTAACCGTCATGAATCGACGAGACTACGAGCGGCTATTTTCACACATACCCTTGAGAGAGACATCCATTGTCTTGACGACGTATACAGGGCAAAAAGTATACCCCAGAGGAAAAATAAGGGTGCCTGTCGAATACAACGGCAAGAAAATATGGAAATTGTATCTCTAAATACTGCCAAATGGTGGACCACCGTTATTGGGACGGGAATGGATCAGGAAGATAAACTTAGATTGGCACTCCATTCATGCAATGACGGTGGACGGTAGAAAAGATGAAGACGTCACTCCTGGACGATTGTCAACAATCTTAGCTAACGCCAAAGAGGTATTTCAACAAGAACTGGGCACGCTTAAAGGCGTAACCGCCTCGATAAAAATAGAAGAGAATGCAGTTCCCAAGTTTTTCAAAGCAAGACTGGTACCATATGCAATTCGCCCAGCCGTCGAGGCAGAGCTGGAGAATCTGGAGAAGGTGGGCGTGTTGTCTAAGGTCGACTGGAGCGAGTGGGCGACACCCATCGTTCCTGTCATGAAGAAAACGTTAAGCAATAAGTCCGGGGAGCCAAGGAAGATTCGCATCTGTGGGGATTTCAAGGTGACGGTGAACCCAGTCCTTCACACAGTACAATATCCTCTTCCAAGGATAGAAGACATCTTCGCCTCACTGTCTGGAGGGAAGCGTTTTACAAAAATTGACCTAGCACAAGCATATTTGCAGATGGAGGTTGAAGAGTCCTCTAGGAAGTATCTCACGATAAACACTCACAAAGGTCTTTACCAGTATCATCGATTGGTATTCGGGGTAGCATCGGCTCCGGTGATATGGCAAAGAGCGATGGAACAAGTCCTGCAAGGGATTCCGGGGACTCAGTGTTACTTGGACGACATCCTTGTGACAGGTGAAGATGACAGTGAACACCTTAACAACCTAGAACAGGTGCTCACTAGACTACGGGAACATGGGCTGCGAGCCAACCGCCCCAAGTGCGAATTTTTTAAGAAACAGATATCGTATTGTGGCCACGTGATTGATGAAGAGGGGTTACATAAGTCCCCTGACAAAATTGAAGCGGTTGTTAAGGCCCCAGCGCCTGAAAATTTGTCACAACTGAGGTCGTTCCTCGGATTGGTGAATTACTATCATAAGTTTTTGCCGAATTTGTCGACAATTCTGCACCCACTGAACGCCCTGCTACGAACGGGGGTAGCATGGAAATGGAGCGATGATTGTAAGCGTGCTTTTCAGAAGAGTAAGGACTTAATCACTTCAAGGGAAGTATTGGCTCACTACAACCCAGCACTGCCGATCAGACTGGCATGTGATGTGTCTCCCTACGGCATTGGGGCGGTACTGTCACATAAATTCCTTGATGGTTTAGAGAGGCCGATAGCTTTTGTGTCACGCTCGTTAACTTCTGCCGAGCGTAACTACGCCCAGATTGACAGAGAGGCCCTCAGCCTAGTGTGGGGGGTGAAGAAGTTCAATCACTACCTGCACGGTCAAAAATTTACTCTACTAACCGATCATCAACCTCTTGTCTCCATTTTCAACCCTCAGAAGGGCGTACCGATAATGACAGCACAACGGCTGCAGAGATGGCCCCTTTTCCTAGGGGCACACCAATATGACATCGAGTACAAAGGAACTAAACAGCATGGAAATGCTGATGGATTGTCACGCCTACCGTTGCCGACGGTGGAAGAAGAAGACCTTGCAGTGGATCCAATGGAGTTATTCCACTCGACCATAGTCGAATGTCTCCCTGTGACGAATGCAAACATAGAAAAGGAAACACGGAATGACCCGACACTATCACGGGTCTATGATTTAACGGTGAAGGGATGGCCAGCACATGGCGAACCACTGCTGCCAGCATTCTCGCCGAGAAGAGAACAGCTGTCAGTGTGCAGAGGAACCTTGATGTGTGGATCCAGAGTAGTAATCCCACCTAAGTTGACGGATAGAGTGCTCAATGAGCTTCATGAGGGTCATCTGGGTGGGGTAAAAATGAAGAGCTTAGCCAGAGCGTTTGTGTGGTGGCCGGGAATCGATAGAGAAATCGAAGAGATGACCAAGAGCTGTGCAGGATGCCAGAAGGTCCAAAACGCCCCACCACAAGCTCCTCTGCATCCATGGGAGTGGCCCTCATCTCCATGGCAAAGGGTGCACATTGATTTTGCTGGTCCCTTCATGGACTCGATGTTTTTAATTGCGGTGGATGCACATTCAAAGTGGCCAGAGGTAATAAAAATGTCCTCAACCATCACGGAAAAAACGATCACAGTTTTACGAACATATTCGCCAGGAATGGGCTGCCTGAACAGATTTGCTCTGACAATGGACCACAGTTTGTGTCTGAAGAGTTCTGGAGGTTCTTAAAGAACAATGGTGTTAAGCATTACACATCTGCCCCATATCACCCAGCCACTAATGGATTGGCCGAGAGGTTTGTCCAAACATTCAAGAAGGCTATCAAGGCAATGTGTAATGAAGATATACCCCTACAACACAAGGTGGACAACTTCTTGTTTGCCTACCGGAATGCGACACATGCGGTTACCAACCAAACTCCAGCCATGATGTTCTTCAATCGAAGACTATGGTGCCGCTTGGATTTGGTTAAGCCAAACGTCCGAAGAGATGTGGAGAACAGGCAGTTTCAGAATATGAATGAAAGGCCGACCAGGAGTTTTAAGATAGGTCAACCAGTTTTGGCCCGGGACTACCGCACTGAGAAATGGCAGCCAGGAACGATTTGTACACGACAAGGACCTCTCATGTATACCGTGGACGTTGGGGAGAGCATTGTATGACGCCATGCTGACCAGATTCTAGAGTCACTGGAAAACGTCAACTCCACACCACAATCTGATACACCTGGTAATGAAATCGACGTTCCAATTGCAGCTACCGCAGAACCGGTAATATTGGAAGCAGATGAACCAAACAACGACATTGATCCAGACTCAATGTCGCCTCGGGCGACTGTCTGTGTGGAGTTTGCACATTCTCCCTGTGTCTGCGTGGGTTTCCTCCGGGTGCTCCGGTTTCCTCCCACCGTCCAAAGATGTGCAGGTTAGGTTGATTTGGCTATGATAAATTGACCCTTAGTGTTAGGGGATTAAATACGTGGGGGTACAGGGATAGGGTGGGATATGTGTCGGTGCAGGCTCGATGGGCCGAAATGGCCTCTATCTGCACTGTAGATTCTGTGATTCTGTGATTGTGATTCAACATTGCCAGAAGAACCTGATACCCCAAAGAGGCGTTATCCAGACAGAATCAGGAAGCCTCCTCAAAGACTGAACTTATAATTGCTTGAACTTAACCAATGTATCTAGCAACAGTAATTGTGATTGTAATTAGTTATCATTTAGTTGTTAAATGAATGTTATGTACTGTTTATCTAAAAGGGGAGGAATTGTTGTGTATGTACCTTTAAGACAATAACTGGTCTCAGACTGCAGTACCGGCAGTGACCACCCCTGTATAAAAGGCGCTAGTGAGCCTCTGTTGTTTCAGTTTCACTATTGACTTCCATCAGTAAAGACTTATTTTGTTGCACTCCTGCTGTCCGTGTCTCAATCATTCATGGACGTAATACTCATCCCTGGACTCATTCTCATAAAATCTTTTTTGCACCCTCTCTAAAGCCTTCACACCCTTCCTAAAGTACAGTGCCCAGAATTGGACACAATATTTCTGTTGAGGCCGAACTAATGTTTTATACAGGTTTATCATAATTTCCATGCTTTTGCACTCTATGCCTCTAATTATAAAGCCCAGTATCCCGTAAGCTTTTTTAACTGCTTTCTCAACCTGCCCTGCTACCGTCAATGATTTGTGCACATATACCCCGAGGGTCTCTCTGTTCATGCACCCACTTTAGGTTTGTACCCTTTAGTTTATATTTCCTCTCCTCATTCTTTCTGCCAAAATGTATCACTTCTCATTTTTCTGCGTTAAATTTCATCTGCTACGTGTCCGCCCATTCCACCAGCCTGTCTATGTCCTCTTGAAGTCTATCACTATCCTCCTCACTGTTCACTATACATTACTTCCAAGTTTTGTGTCATCTGCAAATTTTGAAACTGTGCCCTGTACACCTACATCCAAGTCATTAATATCTATCAAGAAAAGCAGTGGTTCTAGAACCGACCCTTGGGGAACACCACTGTATATCTTCCTCCAGTCCGAAAAACAACCGCTCACCACAGGAGCAGTTCATGGTGGCAGAGGCTATAGGTTATAATTATACTTCATAATGTCTCCCCTTATATACATTGTATTAAAATAATAAAATTTGCAATAGCATGAGACAGTCATCTAAACTATACTGAATAGACTGACAGTAGAGATACAAGAAAAAGAGAGCTGAGATTCACAACTACACAGAGATCCCATGGGTAGTTTGAGGAACTCAAATAGTAACCCAAACATTTACAAAACTGGTTAATTTCAGAAATGTTCACATTTTACCCATTATACTTACTGAACCAGTACCTTTTAAAAAATTATTTACATTGTGCAGAACCACTAAAAGTACAAAATCAAAGAATACAGTTATTTGCAACGTGAGTCAGCATAAACAGCAACTCCATATAGTTTCTTTTAATTCGTCCATGGGATGTGGGTGTCACTGGCAAGGTCAGCATTTATTGCCCATCCCTAATTGCCCTTGAGAAGGTGGTGGTGAGCCACCTTCTTGAACTGCTGCACTCCGTGTGGTGAAGGTACTTCCACAGTGCTGTTAGGTAGGGAGTTCCAGGATTTTGACCCAGCGACAATGAAGGATCGATGATATATTTCCAAGTCAGGATGGTGTGTGACTTGGAGCGAAACTTGGAGGTGGTGGTGTTCCCATGCGCCTGCTGCCCTTGTCCTTCTAGGTGTCAGAAGTCATGGGATTGGGAGGTGCTGTTGAAGAAGCCTTGGCGAGTTGCTGTAGTGCATCTTGTAAATGGTACATGCTGCAGCCATGGTGCATTGGATGGAGTGAATTTTTAAGGTGGTGGATGGGGTGGCAATCAAGCAGGCTGTTTTGCCCTGGATGGTGTTGAGGTTCTTGAGTGTTGTTGGAGCTACACTCATCCAGGCAAATGGAGAGTGTTCCATCACACTCCTGACTTGTGCCTTGTAGATGGTGGAAAGGCTTTGGGGAGACACTCATTGCAGAATACCCAGTCTCTGACCTGCTTTTGTGGCCACAGGATTTATGTGGCTGGTCCAGTTAAGTTTCTGGTCAATGATGACCCCCCCAGGATGTTGATGGTGGGGGATTTGGCGATGGTAATGTCATTGAATGTCAAGGGGCAGTGATTAGACTCTCTCTAATTGGAGATAGTCATTGCTTGGCACTTGTGTGGCGCAAATGTTACTTGCCACTTATCAGCCCAAGCCTGAATGTCGTCAAGGTTTTGCTGCACGTGGGCATGGACTGCTTCATTATCTGAGGAGTTGCGAATGGAACTGAACACTGCAATCATCAGCCAACATTCCCACTTCTGACCTTATGATGGAGGGAAGCTCATTGCTGAAGCAGCTGAAAATAGTTGTGCCTAGGACACTGCCCTGAAGAACTCTTGCAGCGATGTCCTGGGGCTGAGATGATTGGCCTCCAGCAACCACAGCCATCTTCCTTTGTGCTAGGTATGGCTCCAGCCAGTGGAGAGTTTTGTCAGCAGCACGTCCACTGCAGCCTCTGGGGTGGTCTATGACCTGCAGCAGACCTCTCAGACATTTTGTAAAGATTTGCAATCGTGCCTTTTTAAGCTGTTCCAGGTGTTTAAATCCTGCACCAGCATCACATTTCCTCCCCCCAAATGGGGAAAACTCCCAATTTGAGGCTTAGATAACATTGGGAGCACGCCCAGAATATTAAAACTAAGCTGGTTCCAGAAAATCCAATGCAGTCAGTGCTAGATCATCAGGTGGGCAAAGATCCAGGTGACTAGAATTCCAGCAATGATTCCCATTGACTTCAATTTTACTAGGGCTCCTTGATGCCACACTTGGTCCAATACTGCCTTGATGTGAAGGGCAGTCAGTCTCACCTCACCTCTGGAATTCAGCTCTTTTGTCCATGTTTAGTCCAAGGCTGTAATGAGGTCTGGAGCCGAGTGGTCTTGGCGGAACTCAAACTGAGCATCGGGGAGCAGGTTATTGGTGGCTAAGTGCCGCTTGATAGCACTGTCGACGACACCTTCCATGATTGAGAGTAAACTGATGGGGCAGTTTTTGGCTGGATTGGATTTGTCCTGTTTTTTGTGGACAGGACGTACCTGGACAATTTTGCACATTGTCGGGTAGATGTCAGTGTTGTATCTGTACTGGAACAGCTTTGCTAGAGGCGTGGCTAGTTCTGGAGTGCAAGTCTTCAGCACTACAGCTAGGATGTTGTTGGAGCCCATAGCCTTTGCTCTATCTGTTATATCCGTGTATCTTAATGTTGTGTCCTTCAATAATCAGCCAACAGACTGCAGGAAACGATCAACAGGTGTTTACTGAATGAGGGATCAAACTGCAACTGACTGTACAGATCACTACTCAGGGTTTATATACAGGTGTGGTCATTGCCGGTACTACAGGATACAGGAGCTGTAAAAAGTAGTTCTCCCCCTTAAAGGTACATACATTACAATTCCTCCCCTTTTAGATTAACAGCACCATAACACTCATTTAACAATTAAATATCAAACTAATTACAATTAACACTTTTAACATGGAACATTAACTGAAAATAGTCTATTTATAAATTCAGTCTTTGGGGAGGCTTCCTGATTCTTTCTGGATAACGCCTTTCCCGAGTGTCTCGCTCTTGGTGCGGAGGCGATTCTAACACCCTGTCGTCAATTGATTCATCAGCTTCCAATGCTATTGTTTCTGAGGTAGATGCAACCTGTACATCGGGTTCCTCACCAGGTACGTATGGCCGAGACATGGGGTTGACTCGTTCCTGTGACTCTAGGATCTGGTCAGCATGGCATCTCACAATGTTCTCCCCAACATCCACTGTGTACATTAGTGGCCCCTGCTGTGTGCACATCGTTCCTGGTTGCCATTTCTCTGTTCAGTAGTCGCGGGCCAAGACTGGTTGCCCTACATTGAAGCTCCTTGTCGGCTTCTCATTGATGTGCTGGAATTGCTTATTCTCAACATCTCTTCGTACATTTGGTCTGAGCAAATCCAGACGAGATCTCAACCTTCGGTTAAAGAACATCATGGCCGGGGCCTGGTTGGTGACTGCATGTGTCGCATTTCTGTAGGCTAACAGGAAATTGTCCACCTTATGCTGCAGTGGAATGTCGTCATCGCACATGGCCTTTACTGCTTTTTTAAAGGTTTGTACGAACCTCTCAGCCAATCCATTTGTGGCTGGATGATACGGGACGGATGTGTAATGCCTTACCCCATTCCTTTTCATAAATCTTCGAAAATCTTCGGACACAAACTGTGGTCTGTGATCAGAGCAAATCTGCTCTGGCAAGCCGTTCCTGGCAAAAATGGTCCGTAGGACTGCAATAGTTTTCTCCGTGATGGTGGAGGACATTTTGATCACCTCAGGCCATTTCGAGTGCGCATCCGCGGCTATTAAAAACGTTGAGTCCATGAATGGACCAGCAAAATCAATATGCACCCGTTGCCATGGAGATGAGGGCCACTCCCATGGGTGTATAGGGGCATGTGGTGGTGCATTTTGGACCTTCTGGCATCCTGAGCAGCTCTTTGTTAGGTCCTCGATTTGCTGATCGATCCCCGGCCACCACACATAAGCCCTAGCAAGGCTTTTCATTTTCACCCCTCCCAGATGACCTTCGTGAAGCTCATTGAGCACTCTCTCCCTTAACTTGGGTGGAATTACCACTCGGGATCCACACATCAAGGTCCCCTGGCATACTGACAGCTGTTCTCTTCTGGATGAGAATGCTGGCAACAGTGAGTCACCATGTGTTGGCCATCCCTTCACCATCAAATCATATACCCGAGACAGTGTCGGGTCATTTCGGGTCTCCTTCTCTATACCAGCGTTAGTTACTGGCAAGCATTCAATTATAGTCGAATGAAATATTTCGACAGGATCCACTGCTGGTACTTCCTCTGCAGTAGGCAGTGGCAGGCGTGATAGCCCATCAGCGTTTCCATGCTGTTTCGTGCCCTTATACTCGATTTCATATTGGTGCACCCCTAGAAAAAGGGACCATCTTTGTAGCCGTTGCGCAGTCATCACCGGAATGCCCTTCTTTGGATTAAAGATGGAGACAAGTGGTTGGTGGTCAGTCAGCAAGGTGAACTTCTGCCCGTGCAGATAGTGATTGTACTTTTTCACTCCCCACACTAGGCTGAGGGCCTCCCTGTCAATCTGGGTGTAGTTACGCTCGGCTGAGGTTAGTGACCGAGACGCAAAGGCTACTGGCCTCTCCAAGCCGTCCGGGAATTTGTGCGACAGCACCGCTCCAATGCCATAGGGTGATGCATCACACGCCAACCGAATTGATAGTGCTGGGTTGAAATGAGCCAACACCTCTTTTGATGTGATCAATGATTTGCTCTTCTGGAATGCTCGTTTACATTCGTCACTCCACTTCCATGGTACCCCCGTTTGCAGTAGGGTGTTCAGTGGGTGTAGTATGGCAGACAAATTTGGCAAGAACTTATGGTAGTAGTTCACCAGCCCGAGGAACGACCTCAGTTGTGACACATTTTCCGGTGCTGGAGCCTTGACTACTGCCTCAATCTTTTCAGGGGACTTATGTAACCCCTCTATCAATAACGTGGCCACAATACGAGATCTGCTTCTGGAAAAACTTGCATTTGCGGCGATTAGCTCGGAGCCCATATTTCTTCAATCTAGTGAGCACCTGCTCCAGGTTGGCGAGGTGATCACTGTCATTTTCGCCCGTGACCAGGATGTCGTCCAAATAACACTGGGTCCCTGGAATCCCTTGCAGGACTTGTTCCATTGCCCTTTGCCAAATAGCCGGAGCTGATGCTACCCCGAACACCAGCCGGTTGTATTGGTAGAGACCTTTATGAGTGTTGATCGTGAGGTACTGTTTCGAGGCTTCTTCTACCTCCATTTGCAGGTATGCCTGGGCCAGATCAATCTTAGTGAAGCGTTTCCCTCCAGATAGCGAGGCAAAAATATCTTCAATCCGCGGAAGCGGATATTGTACAGTGTGAAGGACTGGGTTCACTGTCACCTTAAAGCCCCCACAGATGCAAACCTTCTTTGGTTCCCCAGGCGTATTACTCAATGACCTCTTCATTACAGGAATGATGGGTGTAGCCCACTCGCTCCAGTCCACTTTGGACAGTACTCCTGAATGTTCCAAACCTTCCAGCTCTGCTTCGACGGCTGGGCGGATCGCATAAGGTACCGGTCTGGCCTTAAAAAACTTTGGGCTTGCATTTTCCTCTATTTTGATCGTCGCTGTTATGCCTTTTAGTGCTCCGAGTCCCTGCTGGAACACTTCTTGTGCGTCTGTTAGCATTTTTGACAGTCGTCCAGGTGTGACATCGTCATCCTTTTTGGCATCTACAGTCAGTGCTTGTATGGAATGCCAATCTAGCTGTATCTTCCAGATCCATTCACGTCCTAGTAGTGGTGGTCCTCCATCTGGCAATACATATAGGTCCATTTTTGGTGTTTCCTTGCCGTTATATATAACGTTCACCCTTATTTTTCCTTTGGGGTAGACTTTTTGCCCCGTGTACGTCTTCAAGACAATCTTTGTATCTCTCAAGGGTATATGTGAGAATAGCCGCTTGTAGTCCCTTCGGTTTATGACTGTTAGGGCTGATCCTGTGTCCAATTCCATTTTCACTTGGACTCCTGCTATCTTGAGCGTGACCCAGATAGTTTGGTGATCCTCCGTTTTGATCACATTATGTAGTTTCAGACAACCCAGCTCCTTGTTTCCGGAGTCTGTATCACTCTTCTGTTCGTCTGAACTACGTTCCGTCACCTTATGTACCTTCTTGTACTTCTCCTGTGGAGATTTCTTGCTGCTGGTTTTCTTTCCCGACCTGCAGACTCTTGCTATGTGTCCTACTTTTCCACACTGTCTGCACACTTTGTCCTTGAACCAGCAATCATTATGGCCGTGTGTTGTTCTGCCGCAGCGATAGCACTTCACTGTTCCGTATGACATTTCATTTGTGCCATATTCTTGCGGTCTCCGTTGTATCTCTGCAGCGCCCCGTGCTGCTGCTTCGTGTGATACTGCAATGCTGAAAGCCTTGTCCAGCGTAAGATCCTATTCTGGTAGAAGCCGTTTCTGGGTTCCTTCACTTTGAAGCCCACACACAAACTTGTCCCTTAAAGTATCTGCTAGTCCCGTTCCAAACTGGCAGTGTTTCGATAGCTTGCGCAGTTCCGTTAAATACTCAGCATTACTTTCATCTTTATGCTGGTTCCTTTTGTGAAACTTAAATCTTTCTGCTATCAGCAGCGGTGTGGGGTTTAAGTGGTCCTGTAGGATTGACACTATGTTTTCAAAATCCTTTTCTACTGGATTCTCTGGGGTTACTAGGTTTCGTAGTAAGCCATACGTTTTTGCACCCATTGAATTCAACAATACCAGCGCTTTCTTGTCATCTTCGACTTCATTGTCGAACGCTGTGATACTGCCACTCTTCGGCATTTTTGGGTGTGGTAGACTGGCTTAAAATGGCGTCTCCCGCGCTTTCCTTTCTTCCCCGCTGCGGCTTAAAATGGCGTCTCCCGCGCTTTCCTTTCTTCCGCGCTGCGGCTTAAAATGGCGTCTCCCGCGCTGCTGCCAACGCCGCTCTCGGCGGTCCTCGTGGCAAATGGTGATGCCCTGTGGGTTTCGTGTGCTGCTCCTGCGCTGCTGCCAATGCCGCTCTCTGTGGTCCTCATGACAATGGCAGCGCCTCGCGTTTTCCTGCGCGCCTCTCTCCCCCGTTGACGCTGCTCGGCCCTTGAACACCGGCTGCGCTCTGCTCTCTCTCATCTCTCTCCCCATTGACGCCGCTCAGTCCTGAACACCGGCTGTGCCCTGTGCGCTCTGCCCTCTCTCTCTCCCCCGTCGACGCTGCTCAGCCTTTTTCTGTGCCGCTCGGTCAGCTCTAGCCGCCGCTGTCCGGGCAGGGTCTGCGCAGTACCTGTTGCCAGCCCGTTTCGCTGGACCACCGTGACTGGAAAGCCAATCCTGGCTCTTGACAGCCTCCCCTGCGATGCTCAAATCTCCGCTGGATGACTCGGCGGTTGCCCGTGGTCGACGCCCGTGCTTCTGGACTCGACCTCCTTCCACTGTTCTCCAGGAGCGAAACCCTGGGAGGTGATGCAGAGTTGCAGATAGGTTCGAATCTGCGTCGGCGCCAATGTTATATCCGTGTATCTTAATGTTGTGTCCTTCAATAATCAGCCAACAGACTGCAGGGAACGATCAACAGGTGTTTACTGAATGAGGGTTCAAACTGCAACTGACTGTACAGATCACTACTCAGGGTTTATATACAGGTGTGGTCACTGCCGGTACTATAGGATACAGGAGCTGTAAAAAGTAGTTCTCCCCCTTAAAGGTACATACATTACACTATCCAGTGCATTCAGCCGTTTCTTGATATCACGTGGAGTGAATCGAAGTGGCTGAAGACTGGTTTCTGTGATGGTGGGGACCTCAGGAGGAGTTCAACATGGAACATCCACTTGGCACTTCTGGCTGAAGATGGTTGCAAATGCTTCAGCTTTGCCTTTTGCACTCACGTGCTGGGCTCCGCCATTATTGAGGATGGGGATGTTCATGGAACTACCATTCCCGACTGGATGTGGCAGGACTGCAGAGCTTTGATCGGATCCCTTGGTTGAGGGAGCTCTTACCTCTGTCTATAGCATGCTGTTTCTGCTGTTTAGCATGTATGTAGTCCTGTGTTGTAACTTCACCAGGTTAGCACTTCATTTTTTGGTGTGCCTGGTGCTGCTCCTGGCATGCTCTTCTACACTCCTCATTGAACCATTGTTGGTCCCCTGGTTTGATGGTAATGGTAGAGTGATGGATATGCCAGGCCAGGAGGTTACAGATTGTGGTGGAATGCAATTCAGCTACTGCTGATAACTCACAGCACCTTATGTATGCCAAGTTTTGAGCTGCTAGATCTGTTCTAAATCTATCCCATTCAACACAGTGGTAGTGCCACACAACACGATGGAGTGTGTCCTCAGTGTGAAGACGGGACTGCGTCTCCACACGGACCATGCGATGGCCACTCCTACCAATACTATCATCTGTGACAGGTAGATTGATGAGGAAGAGGTCAAGTAGATTTTTCCCTCTTGTTGGTTCTCTCACCACCTGCTGCAGGCCCAGTCTGGCAGCTATGTCCTTCAGGACTTGGCCAGCTCAGTCAGTAGTGGTGCTACCGAGCCACTCTTGGTGATGGACATTGAAGTCCCCCACCCAGAGTACATTCTGCACCCTTGCTACCCTCAGTGCTTCTTCCAAGTGGTGTTCAACATGGAGGAGTACTGATTGATTAGCTGAGAGAGGGCGATAGGTGATAATCAGCAGGAGGTTTCCTTGCCTATGTTTGACCGGATGCCATGAGACTTCATGGTGTTTGGAGTCAATGTTGAGGACTCCCAGGGCCACTCCCTCCCTACTGTATACCACTGTGCCGCCACCTCTGCTGGGTCTGTCCTGCCGGTGGGAAAGGACATACCCAGTGATGGTGATAGAGGAGTCTGGGATATTGGCTGTGATTGGTATGATTCTGTGAGTATGACTATGTCAGGCAGTTGCTTGACTAGTCTGTGGGACAGCTCTCCCAATTTTGGCAAAATTCCCCAGATGTTAGTGAGGTGGACTTTACAGGGTCGACTCGGCTGTGTGTGCCTTTGTTGTGCCCGGTGCCTAGATCGATGCCGGGTGGTCCGTCTGGTTTTATTCTTAGAGGTTTGATAGAACTGAGTGGTTTTTGCTAGGCCATGTCAGAGGGCAGTTAAGAGTTAACCACATTGCCCTGGGTCTGGAATCACATTTCGGCCAGATCAGGTAAGGATGGCAGATTATCTTCCCTAAAGGATATTAGTCAACCAGATGTTTTTTTACAACAATCTGGTAGTTTCATGGTCACCATACTGATACTAGCTTTTTATTCCAAATTTATTTAATTAACTTAATTTAAATTCTCCAGCTGGGATTTGAACTCATGTCTCTGGATCATCAGTCCAGGCCTACTGGATTACTAGTTCAGAAAAACAACCACTATGCTACCATACCACTATGCTACATTGTACAGTGAATAAACCTTAACCTGCTAAATAGACAGGATTTCCTACATTACATGGCAAATAATCCTTTCCTGATGAATAAACTCTGACTCCATATGATTACTTAAGAAGTAACTGTAATCTTTGATTTTGTACTTTTAAATGTTCTGCAGACTATTATATAAGCGAACATGTTATTTTGAAATAGAAAATGCAGATATCTGGCCTACAGATATCTGTGAAGAGAGCTAATTCAAATCAGCCACAAATTCCTCCATCATTTCCACATAGGTATTTCTCTGAACCCCATTACAATTATTGTTTACCCAATTGCCTTACAGCCACAGTGTCATAGAATCATACAACACAGAAGGAGGCCATTCAGTCCATCATCCCAGTCCCACTCACTCTGCTCTTTATTTATCCAATTCCCTTTTGAAAGTAACTACTGATTCTGCTTCCACCACCTTTTCAGGAAATGCATTCTAGATTGTAACAACTTGTTGTGTAAAAAAAATCCTCTTCACCTCCTCTCTGACTCTTTTGCCAATTATCTTAGATCTGTGTCCTCTGGTTACTGACCCTTCTGCTACTGGAAGCAGTTTCTCCTCATTTATTCTATCAAAACCCTTCATAATTTTAAACACAATTATTATATCTCCCCTTAATCATCTCTATTCTAAGGAGAACAATCCCAGCTTCTCTAGTCTCTCCAAGCAACTGAAGTCCCTCATCCTTGGTATCATTCTGGTAAGTCGCTTCTGCACCCTCTCCAAGGCCTTGACATCCTTCCTAAAGTGTGTTGCACAGAACTGGATACAATACTCCAGCTAAGGACTAACCAGTGATTTATAAAGGTTTAGCATAATTTCCTTGCTTTTTTACTCAATGCCTCTACTTTGAAATTATGCCCCCTATACCCAAGTCTAGGTCATTAATATATAATCAAAAAGAGCAGTGGTCCTAATACCGACCCCAGGGATCCATTATAGTGTGACAGCCCAATGGTTTAAAAATAAATTTTAGAAAGAATGACCTATTCCAGATAGTAGCAGGAGTCAGCAGACTAGCACTGGATCTTTGAACAGAAAGAATGTGTTTTAAACAAAAATACTAAGGTTATCAAACATAGAAACATAGAAGATAGGAGCAGGAGTAGGCCATTCGGCCCCTCGAGCCTGCTCTACCATTCAATGCGATCATGGCTGATCATCCAAATTCAGTAACCTGTCCCTGCTTTCTCCCCATATCCCTTGATCCCTTTAGCCTTAAGAATATATCTAACTCCTTCTTGAATATATTTAATGAATTGGCCTCAACTGCCTTTTGTGGTAGAGAATTCCACAGGTTCACCATTCTCTGGGTGAAGAAATTCCTCCTCTTCTCTGTCCTAAATGGCTTACCCCTTATCTTTAGACTGTGACCACTGGTTCTGGACTACCCCGCCATCGGGAACATCCTTCCTGCATCTAGTCTGTCCAGTCCTGTTAGAATTTTATAAGTTTCAATGAGATCCCCTCTCATTCCTCTAAACGCCAGCGAATATAAGCCCAATCGACCCAATCTCTAGATATTACATCTAGTTCCCTCGTCTAGATTGTGAATAGCTGGGGTCCGAGCACCAATCCCTGCGGTACCCCACTAGTCACTGCCTGCCACTTGGAAAAGACCCGTTTATTCGAACTCTTTGCTTCCTGTCTGCCAACCAGTTCTCTATCCAAGTCAGTACCTTGCCCCCAATCGATCCAATGTCATTCCTGCCATCACAGGTATCAGTCTGGTGAATCTTCTCTGCAGTCCCTCCATGGCAAGAACATCCTTCCTCAGATAAGGTGACCAAAACTGCACACAATACTCAAGGTGTGGTCTCACCAAGGCCCTGTACAACTGCAGCAAGTCATCCTTGCTCCTGCACTCGAATCCTCTCGCTACGAAGGCCAACATTCCATTTGCCTTCTTAACCGCCTGCTGCACCTGCATGCTTACCTTCAGCGACTGGTGCACAAGGACACCCAGGTCTCGTTGCACTTCCCCTTCTCCCAATCTATTGCCGTTCAGATAATAATCTGCCTTCCTGTTTTTGCCACCAAAGTGGATAACCTCGCATTTATCCACATTACACTGCATCTGCCATGCATCTGCCCAATCACCCAACCTGTCCAAATCATACTGGAGTTTCTTGGCATCCTCCTCACAGCACACACGCCCACCCAGCTTTGTGTCGTCTGCAAACTTGGAGATATTACATCTAGTTCCCTCGTCTAGATCATTAATATATATTGTGAATAGCTGGGGTCCTAGCACCGATCCCTGCGGTACCCCACTAGTCACTGCCTGCCACTCGGAAAAAGACCCGTTTATTCCAACTCTTTGCTTCCTGTCTGCCAACCAGTTCTCTACCCAAGTCAGTACCTTGCCCCCAATCCCATGTGCTTTAACTTTACACGCTAATCTCTTATGCGGGACCTTATCGAAAGGATTCTGAAAGTCCAAATACACCACATCCACTGGTTCTCCCTTATCTATTCTACCAATTACATCCTCAAAAAATTCCATATATTATTCAAGCACGATTTACCTTTTGTAAATCCATGTTGACTTTGTCCGATCCTGTCACTGTTTTCCAAGTGCTCTGCTATTACATCTTTTATAAAGGACTCTAGCATTTTCCCCACTACCGATGTCAGGCTTACTGGTCTATAATTCCCCGTTTTCTCTCTACCACCTTTTTAAATAGTGGGGTTACATTAGCTATCCTCCAATCCATGGGAACTGTTCCAGAGTCTATATAATTTTGGAAGATGACCAGCAATACATCTACTATTTCTAGGGCCACTTCCTTAAGTACCCTAGGATGTAGATTATCAGGCCCATGGGATTTATCGGCTTTCAATCCCGTCAATTTCACTAACACCATTTCCCTACAAATACTGATTTCATTCCGTTCCTCCCTCTCATTAGACCCTATGTTCCCCGACATCTCTGTGAGGTCATTTGTGTCCCCCTTTGTGAAGACAGAACCAAAGTATGTATTTAATTGCTTTGCCATTTCTTTGTTCCCCATTATAAATTCCCCTGATTCTGACTGCAAGGGACCTACACTTGACTTCACCAATCTTTTTCTCTTCACATATCTATAGAAGCTTTTACAGTCAGTTTTTATGTTCCCTGCAAGCTTACTCTCATATTCTATTTTCCCCTCTTAATTAATCCCTTTGTCCTCCTTTGCTGAATCCTAAACTGCTGCCAATCCTCAGGTTTGCTGCTTTTTCTGGCCAATTTATATGTCCTCTCCTTGGATCTTATGCTATCCCTAATTTCCCTTGTTAGCCACAGTTGAGTCACATTTTTTGTTTTATTTTTATGCCAAACAGGGATGAACAAATTCTGCAGTTCATCCATGCGATCTTTAAATGCTTGCCATTGCCTATCTACCATCAACCGTTTAAATAACATTCCCCAATCCATCCTAGCCAGCTCGCACCTCATACCATCGTAGTTTCCTTTATTTAAATTCAGGACCCTAGTCTCTGAGTCAAATACTTCACTCTCCATCTTAATGAAGAATTCTACATATTATGATCGCTCCACACCAAGGGGCCTCGCACAACAAGATTGCTAATTAATCCTTTCTCATTACATAATACCCAGTCTAAGATGGCCTGATCTCTAGTTGGTTCCGCAACATATTGGTCCAGAAAACCATCGCGTATACACTCCAGGAATTCCTCCACCACAGTATTGTTACTAATTTGGTTAGCCCAATCTATATGTAGATTAAAGTCACCCATGATAACTGCTGTGCCCTTATTGCACGCATCTCTAATTTCCCGTCTAATGCCATCCCCAACCTCAACATTACTGTTTGGGGGTCTGTATACAACTCCCACTAATGTTTTCTGCCCCTTGGTATTTCTCCGCTCTACCCATACAGATTCCACATCATCAGAGCTAATATCCTTCCTTACTATTGTATTAATCTCCTCTTTAACCAGCAATGCTACCCCACCTCCTTTTCCTTTTTGCCTGTCTTTCCTGAATATTGAATACCCCTGGATGTTGAATTCCCAGCCTTGGTCACCCTGGAGCCATGTCTCCGTAATCCCAGTTATATCATATCTGTTTACATCTATTTGCGCAGCTAATTCATCCACCTTATTACGAATGCTCCTTGCATTAAGACACAAAGCCTTCAGGCTTATTTTTTTTAACACTGTTAGACCTTTTAGAATTATTATTTACTGTGGCCATGTTTGATTTAAACCCATGGTTTCTCTGACTGCCACTTTTGCTTTTCTCCTTCCTGTCTTTTGCTGCTATCCTTGCTTCCCTTTCCTCTGTCTCCCTGCACAGGTTCCCAACCCCCTGCCATTTTAGTTTAAACCCTCCCCAACTGCACTAGCAAACACTCTCCCTAGGACATCGGTCCCAGTCTTGCCCAGGTGCAAACCGTCCAGTTTGTACTGGTCCCACCTCCCCCAGAACCGGTTCCAATGTCCCAGGAATTTGAATCCCTCCCCCTTGCACCATTCCTCTAGCCACGTATTCATCTGAAATATCCTTTTATTTCTACTCTGACTAGCACGTGGCACTTGTAGCAATCCTGAGCTTACTACCTTTGAGGTCCTATTTTTTAATTTACCTCCTAACTCCCTATATTCAGCTTTTAGGACCTCAACCCAGTTTTTACCTATATCGTTGGTAGTTATATGCACCACGACAACTGGCTGTTCACCCTCCCCCTCCAGAATGCCCTGCAGCTGCTCCAAGACATCCTTGACCCTTGCACCAGGGAGGCAACATACCATCCTGGAGTCTCGTTTGCGGCTGCAGAAATGCCTATCTATTCCCCTTACAATAGAATCTCCTATCACTATAGCTCTCCCGCTCTTTTTCCTCCCGTCCTGTGCAGCAGAACCACCCACGGTGCCAGGAAATTGGCTGCTGCTGCCTTCCCCAGATAAGCCATTTCCCTCAACAATATCCAAATTGGTATATCTGTTTGAGAGTGGGATGGCCACAGGGGACCCCTGCACTACCTACCTGCACCTATTACTCTGCCTGGTGGTCACCATTCCCTTCCTGACTGTGCAGCGTTTACCTGAGGTGTGACCAACTGAATAAACGTGATATCCATGACGTCCTCAGCATGAAATTCCTCTATTCCCAGTCCCCTGCATATGAAATTCCTCTATGCCGTGACCCCCGGTACACTGAAGTGCACCATCTGTGGTTGACTGAGCAGTTGGGCAAACTGCAACCAGGCCTCTGTCAATGCCACCAAGAAGAAAACATGGGACCATTCTTCCTCTGAATTCTCCCCTCTTTCCCTGGGAACAGGGCTGAGGTTTGTATAGAGAATAAAATTTGCATCCCAATTGCTGTTGCACCGCACATTGGTGGCTCAGCAGATTGTATGATCATGCATAAGTTGAATGTTGGAAATTTATGCTTGGTGTTACATTTTCCAATGTATGAAAAGATTACATTTATTAGAAAACAGCAACTTACCAACATGGTGCATTTTATCAGATGAGGATAATAAAAGATCAATGACCAAACTATAACCAATTTCCTTGGCCATCCTTTTTCGTTGTATCAGGGTCTGTCCTGCTAGTGCCCAAATAGCTGTTGCTGCTTGCTCTCTGACCTCTATTTCAAAAACCTAAAGCAACAATTGCAGAATAACAGTGGTTATGTCATCCTGTATGCTGTACATCTAAAGACTTCAGAGCATTTCACAAAATTCTGGCTCTAAATATCCCAATCTGCCATACAGTATTTTGCTAACTTATTAATCAGTTCAAGCTATATATAGTAATAAGACTGTTTTTATTCATTCTGCAGATATGGGAGTCGCAAGAGAGGCCAGCATTTATTACCCATCCCTAGTTTCCTTGAGAAGGTGGTGGTGTGCCTTCTTCTTGAACCACTGCAGTCCATGTGGTGAAGGTACTGCCACAATGCTCCTGTGAAGCGCCTTGGGACGTTTTACTACATTTCAGTACCAGCCGTGGCTTAGTGGGTAGCACTCTCACCTGCGTCAGAAGGTTGTGGGTTCAAGTCCCACTCCAGAGACTTGAGCACAAAAATCTAGGCTGACACTCCAGTGCAGTGCTGAGGGAATGCTGCACTGTTGGAAGTGCCGTCTTTCAGATGAGACATTAAACCGAGGCCCCGTCTGCTCTCTCAGGTGGACGTAAAAGATCCCATGGCACTATTTCGAAGAAGAGCAGGGGAGTTTTCCCTGGTGTCCTGGCCAATATTTATCCCTCAATCAACATCACTAAAAACAAATTATCTGATCATTATCACATTGCTGTTTGTGGGAGCTTGCTGTGTGCAAATTGGCTGCCACGTTTCCTACATTACAACAGTGACTGCACTTCAAAAGTACTTCATTGGTTGTAAAACGCTTTGGGACATCCAGTGATCATGAAAGGTGCTATATAAATGCAAGTCCTTCTTCCTATTAAAAATGCTATATAAATGCAAGTTGTTGTTGTTCCAGGGTTCCAAGGTTTTGACCCAGCAACTATGAACGAACGGCAATATATGTCCAAGTCGGGATGGTGTGTGACTTAGAGGAAAACATGGAGGTGATGATGTTCCCTTGCACCTGGAGTCCCTGTCCTTCTAGCTGGTGGATGTCGCTAGTTTGGGAGGTGCTGTAAAGAAGCCTTGGCGAGATGCTGTAATGCAACCTGCAGATAGTACACACTGCAGCAACAGTGCACCGATGGTGGAGGGAGTGGATGTTTAAGGTGGTGGATAGAATCATGAAGTGGTTACAGCACAGAAGGAGACCATTCAGCCCGTCGAGCCCGTGCCGGTTCTCTGCAAGAGTACTTCAGCTATTCCCACTCCCCCGACCTTTCACCGTAGCCCTGCAAATTCTTTTCCTTCAGGTACTTATCCAATTCCCTTTTGAAAGCCACGATTGAGTCTGCCTCCATCACCCTTTCAGGCAGTGCATTCCAGATCCTAACAACTCGCTGCGTAAAAATGATTTTCCTCATGTCACCTTTAGTTCTTTTGCCAATCACCTTAAATCTGTGTCCTCTGGTTCTCGACCCTTCCACCAATGGGAACAGTTTCTCTCTATCTACTCTGTCTAGACCTCTCATGATTTTGAACACCGCTATCAAATCTCCTCTCAACCTTCTCTGCTGTACTGAGAACAACCCCAGCTTCTCCAGTCTATCCACATAACTGAAGTCCCTCATCCCTGGAACCATTCTCGTAAATCTTTTCTGCACCCTCTCTAAGGCATTCACATCCTTCCTAAAGCTTCTATTGGTATGTAAAAAGGAAAAGATTAGCAAAGGTAAATGTGGGTCCCTTACAGGCTGAGACAGGGGAAATTATAATGGGGAATAAAGAAATGGCAGAGAAATTAAACAAATACTTTGGCCGCGAGTTTAATAGTGCTCAGGGGGTAAGTTTGGAGGCGGGTCCGCTGTCAAAATAGCAAAGATTGACAGCGGGTGGGATACCCGCTGTCAAGCCACCTCCACGCAAGTCTCCCAGGTGTCGGGTTTGTCAACAGAGAACTGACCCGACACCAAGCGGCGGGGGATATAATTCAGCTTGTTAAGAGTCAATTTAAGACTATTTTGAGGTTTCCTTCAAATTTTACATTTTCCCCCATGGGTTACCCACTGTTCGGGGAACACACCAGCTCAACCTGCCATGATTTGAGTCTGCTCTGATGTTTCTGAAAAGCTGACAGCTGCAGAAGTGGTGTAAAGAATGCCATGTTGTAGATTGTGAGTTTCGGAGTGCAGAAAATGTTGGTTACTGCAATTTCTATACATATAGAGATTTTTTTAGCTTACAAGTTTTTAGATCCAACTGTATGTCCAGTGCCACCTCATTGGGAGAACCTCCCTCACCATTGACAGATCGCTTCTGTCATCACACCTGTAGCTGCAACATTGGTGCCCTTGAAAAAAATCAGACCTTTGTCCTCCGAATCCTTCCACGATCAGCCCCAACACCAACATCACCAGGCACACCAACATCACCAACAGCATCATCAACTTTCTCTGCCATCACCTGATGCTGCACTGGACACAGGGCATCATCCCCTGACAATGTCCAAGCCATTCCATGCACACTCATCACTATAGCTGGGGGGGGGGTAGTTATGTCTCAACAGTCACTGTAACTCTGTAAGACACTTCTCAAGGTGCGCACAGATCTGTCCAATAAGGGGCAGTGTTGGAAAAATAGATTTCACTGTATGACAACACATTATCAGAAACTTCACATGGACATTGGCTAAACCTCTCAAGTGCCCACCCTTGTGTATTGTTAGTTGGTTTGCTTGCAGTAGGATGAGGTTGAGTGTGAGGGGTGGCTAGTGAGATGGGGAAGTGATAAAGTAGATAGAGAGGGTTGGGTGGAGTTGCAAGGTAAGTTGGTGTGAGTAAGAATGTGCAGGAGAAGGGTGTGGAAGGCAGAGTGATGGGGATGTGCTGAGTGGCACAGCAGGGTGAGTTTGAGTGTGGCTTTGCAGTAATGTTTCGTGATCCACTGAGGTCATTGAAAGGTTGATGCCACTGCAGCCAGGGAACCCTGACGACATCCCTGCTTTTGCCCTCCTGCGCAATGTACAACCAGGCTGCATTGACATCCTGGGGAGGTGTCTTCCACCCTTGGAAGAGAAGAGAACCTCCCTGTGTGCTGTGACTCCCTCCATAAGCATATGGAGGGAGTCATTGGAGAGCCTGGGTGCAAGCGTTCACCTTTGCGCAGTGCTTGTCAGTGTTTGCAGCACCTTAATTTTGTTAAACACTGACAGAAGAACTGTCAAACTCCATGTGGACATGGTCCCTTTAAGGAAACCGACTTCTGTGATGATGTGGACCTCAGGAGTAGGCCGATATGGATCATCCACTCGGCACTTCTGGCTGAAGATGGTTGCAAACATTTCAGCCTTGTCTTTTGCACTCATGTGCTGGGCTCCACCATCATTGAGGATGGGGATATTCATGGAGCCTCCTCCTCCCGTTAGTTGTTTAATGGTCCACCACCATTCACAACTGGATGTGGCAGGATTGCAGAGCTTTGATCTGATCCGTTGGTTGTGGGATCGCTTAGGTGTGTCTATAGCATGCTGCTTCTGCTTTTTAGCATGCATGTAGTCCTGTGTTGCAGCTTCCCCAGGTTGGCACCTCATTGTTAGCCTTACTGCAGTCTGAGATTTCCTTATAGGTCTCTCTGTTGGCAGTCTGTCAAATTTATTTTAACTGTTTCAGAAGGTGAGGTTAAAACTCTCACGTTATTTTATCACAAGTCCGATTGGTAACAGAAATAAATTCTGATATGGAGGGATGGGAAAATCAAGAGAGAAAGGGCACAATTACAAGGGGACATCTTCAATGATGCATCAAAAATGTTATAATGCAGTCTGGATTAAGAATGTGCCAATTGGCAATGCTATATGCTACAAGAAATTAAAGTTGCAAATGCATTTATAAGATTATTACATTGTGATTTTTTTCATTGGTATTTTGTTTCAGACACTAGAAATGAGAATCTGAGAAAAAATGTTGGTCATGAGCGTGTTTTCCAGCAAACAGAACCTAAAGCACAAGGAAGGGAAGGAAGAAGGGGGTAGGGGTAGGGTAGCTGTGCTAATTAAAGATAACACAATGGCAGTAGAAAAAAGGGACATAATAATTAACATTAAGATAGAAATAGAATCCATATGAATTGGGATAAAGGGTAAGAAGGGATTGATCATGCTAATAGAGGTATTCTGCAGACCACCTAATAGTGGCAGGGAAGTCGAGAAAGAAATATGTAAGCAAATCTATGAAATGGGTAAAGGATAAAGAATAATAATCATGGGAGATTTCAACTACCCTCAAATAAACTGGAAAGAAAAGGTAGGGAAGGGGAAAATGGAATGGAGTTTTTACAGTGTTTTCAGGACTCTTTTCTTACCCAGTATGCAAGAAGCCCAACCAGAGAGGAATCACTGCTGGACTAGTAATGGGTAACGAACAAGAGCAGAGAAGAGAAGTAAGCATCGGAGAACATCTAGGCAATAGTGATAATAAAAAAATAGGTTTTAAAATGATTGAGAAAGACATAAGTAAAACAAAGACCAAAGTAATAGATTCGGAAAAAGCTATTTTTTAGCAGATAAGAAAGGAACTAGGAAAGGTAAACTTGGGGGAAATGGACAGACAAAGAGATAGAAAAGCAGTGGGAAATATTTAAAAAGGTGATCACTAACATTCAGGAGGAATACATTTTGCTCAAAGTTAAGAACAAACTAGCCAATAATGCAACCGTATGAATAAATAAAGAGGTATGGGTAAAATTGAAACTAAAGAAAAAGACATACAATAAGCACAAAGCCAATAAAGGAAAGGATGATAAAAGAGAATGCGAAGAGATTCATAAAGAAGTCAAAAAACAATTCGGAAAGCAAAGAGGAACTACAAAATTAAATGATCAAGGAATATAAAAAGAAATAGTAGAGTATTCTACAAACACATGTAAGATACCCTATATTTATATACATATATATGTAGGATTAGGATTTGGTTTAATCTCATATCATTAATGTTTTTGCGCTCTTTTCATTTATAAATAGCTTGTAGGCTTGTATTGTAGGTAACAATAATAAAATGGTTAAGTTGCTCATTCTCAGAATGCTTCAGGGTATGAATGACATTTAGCAAGAAAAAGCTTCGTCAGCAAGGAGATGACTTCTGTTAGTAAAGAATGATAAATAAGGGGTCAATGGTCTCCCAAGATAACCTATATCATAAAAAAACAAGATAATGATCAACAGATCAGTTAGGAAAACTGAAAACAACTCCTTTCACATCATAACAATTGAGGTTCCAAGGACGATATATGTGATTAAAGCCCAATAAAGATCTTAAGCTTTCTCTCACAATTTGTAATGAGAGATAAGAATAAAAGAATCAACAAAGGTTACATTCTCTACCCAGAGAAAAAGCGGGTAATATTGTTTATTTCTCTGTATGACTATTGCATAAGACTTTAAGTGTATCAAAATTTAGTCAAACTCATTAAAATGATTTGCATCCAAGAAAATGGTGTCAATTCGAAGAACCTTACACACATAAATAACAAAAGAAAAATCAAGATAGGGACACTGCCACTAAGGGATGCACAAGATAAACTCTCAGGTAATGACAGCAAAAGGGCAGAAATATTGAATAGTTACCTTGGCCGCGAATTTAATAGCTCTCAGAGGACGGGTTTGGAAACCCACTGTCAACCCGCCTCCACGCGAGCCTCTCAGGTGTTGGGTCTGTCAGTGGAGAACTGACCTGACACCAAGCGGCGGGGGATACAATTCAGCTTGTTAAATGGCTTGTTAAGAGCCAATGTAAGACTATTTTGAGGCTTCCTTCAAATTTTACGTTCTCCCCCACGGGTTACCCGCTGTTCGGGGAACACACCAGCTCAACCTGGCGTGTTTTAAGTCTGCTCTGATGTTTCTGATCAGCTGACAGCTGCAGAAGTGGTGTAAAGGATGTGATGTTGCAGATGGTGAGTTTCAGAGCGCAGAAAATGTTAGTTACTGCATTTTCTATACATATAGAGATTTTTTTAGCTTACAAGTTTTTAGATCCAACTGTATGTCCAGGGCCACCTCATTGGGAGAACCTCTCTCACCATTGACAGATCGCATCTGTCAACTCACCTGCAGCTGCCATCTATTGCAGCAACATCGGTGCCCTTGAAAAAATCAGACCTTTGCCTTCCGAATCCTTCCAAGATCAGCCCCAACACCAACATCACCAGGCACACCAACATCACCAACAACATCATCAACTTTCTCCACCATCACCTGATGCTGCATTGGACACAGGGCATCATCCCCTGACAACATTGCTGCCCGGGAGGCTAGCAATGACATCACCATGGCCAGATTATCTTCACTTGACGCTGTAAACCCTGGCTACCACATGATGCGCCAGGTTGACACCATCCCATACCAGCATCGTGAAGCATCCCTTTAATGTCCAAGCCATTCCATGCACACTCATCACTATAGCAGTGGGAGGAGGGGGGGGGTGGTTGGTGGGGAAGTTTTGTCTCAACATTCACTCAGTAACTCAGTAAGACACTTCTCAAGGTGCGCACAGATCTGTCCAATAAAGGGCAGCATTGGAAAAATAGATTTCACTGTATGACAACACATTACCAGAAACTTCACATGGTCATTGGCTAAACCTCTCAAGTGCCTACCCTTGTGTGTTGTTAGTTAGTATGCTTGTAGTTGGATGAGGGTGAGTGTGAGGGGTGGCTAGTGAGATGGGGAAGTGATTAAAGTAGATAGAGAGGGTTGGGTGAAGTTGCAAGGTAAGTTGGTGTGAGTATAGATGTGCAGGAGAAGGGTGTGGAAGGCAGAGTGAGGGGAATGTGTTGAGTGGTACAGCAGGGTGAGGCTGAGTATGGCTTGCAGTAACATTTCGTGATCCACTGAGATCATTGAAAGGTTGACGCCACTGCAGCCAGGGAACCCTGACGACATCCCTGCTTTTGCCCTTCTGTGCAATGTGCAACCAGGTTGCTTTGGTGTCCTGGGGCGTTGTCTTCCACCCTTGGAAGGGAAGAGAGCCTCCTTGCGTGCTGTGACTCCCTCCATAAGCATATGGAGGGAGTCATTTGAGAGCCTGAGTGCAAGCGTTCACCTTTGTGCAGTGCTTGTCAGTGTTTGTAGCACCTCAATGCTGTCAAACACTGACAGAACAACTATCAAACTCAATGTGGGCATGGTCCCTTTAAGGAAACCGGCTGATGACGCGTCATCAAATGACATCATCAGACCCGCTTCCCATTAATTGGCCGGGAAGCCCGCAGGGCGGGCTTAAGAAGGCCAATCAAGGGAAAATCACGTTTATAGAGCGGCTGCAGCTGGGAGCGGGACCAGAACCAGGAAACCAGCTCTCTCGGCACCATCCCGCCTCCTCCATTAAATTTGCGGCCTTTGTCTCAGTATTTACCAGGGAGACTAATGAGGTGGGCAAGACATCAAAAGAAGAGATCTAAAAAGATATAAAGACACTTAGGCTGCAAAATTTTGGGGGAAAAATTCGGTTGATTTGTGCCTCCTGTTAGTGCGCTAACGGGGCGCAAAGCAACTAATGCCTGCGCGCGGTGCCGCCAACACCTCCCGCGAAATTCAGCAGGAGGTTAGCTGCGGTGGTAACCATTAGTGCTCTGCGGCGCTGCGCCGCCGGTGATGACATCATCACCGTGTACAGCGCCCTGCTCACGCCCCTGCCAGGATCTTCCATAGTGCCCCCTGACTTACCGCCAGACGCTATGTCCGACAGGGTCAGGTAGGCTTTCCTTTGGCCGGGGTGGCGCCAATTAAAGGGGAGGTGCCGGGAGGCCATTTTTGTTGCTGGCCGCCTGCCAGCACCTGCCCCCATTGCTGTCCCCGGCCTTCTGTGCAGTCCCCCCGCGGGGTGCCGGCTGTGCTGTGTGAGCCCGGCATTTCTCTTGCGTGCCGGGCTGTTTTTCCGACACTCCGATCCCTGGTGGCCCAGCTGGGCCTCGGGTCATGCTACGCTAGGCCCCTCCCCTTTAATAAGGGGAGGAAGGCCTGCAGTACTGTGGCACGTAGGGTCATGATATTCACTCGCAGCGCCCCAAGAGGGAGACGGGGTGCTTCCAGTAGTGCCCCGCCTCCATCTTGGGGCACTATCAGTGAATTACGGGCTTGGGGGCACTAATTTATTCGGGGTGCTAAAAGAAGCGCCCCGGCGAAGTTAGCGCCCCAAGGGGGGCGCGATCCGATTTTTCCCCCTTGGTCTGTTAGTGCCTCCCGTTAACGCCTGGCGGGGGCGATAATGGGACACTAAGGGGTTAGTGCCCGGGTGTGATGAATGCAGCGCGCCCGTGAACTTCATTGCTGGCTTAGCGCCTGGGCCTCTAACGCCTCGTAGATAGTGACGCCATAAACTGTGCAGCTCCCCGTTATTGTCCCGGATGGAAAATTGACTCTCGCCCCCTGCTTTATCGCCTCACACCGACAACGCCAGCAAGAGGAGGTGTTGTGAACTTGGCTGGTCGCTTTGGGAGCGGTAATTAAAGGGAATGTTTTTCAGCTAGTGTAACCTTTATTAGTCTGGTGCTTGCACAAAGTTTTTAATGTTTCATTAGTGCAAGATGTCCAAGCCCCCTACTTTGTGAGAGTGTTTGGGGCTGTAATGGCAGTCGCCCAAGTTGCCTTGCAAAACAGAACCGACACTAGCTTGCGCAGCATCATTGGCCCTTCCCTTTTAGCGAGTGAAGCAGCTTCTGTGAGGAAAGCGTGCCGTTTATAATGCGCTCAAAATTGTTTAGCGCTCTGCGGCTACCACCCCGTTCTTGGATTTTAGCACCCTAAGAGAAGTGGTTAACGCTTGGTTTAGCGTTCCACTGCCCTCTTGGAGCGCTAAAACTGAATTTCGCGGGAGGTGAGAATGATTTGCGCCTGGCGCTAATTTTTCAACTTGTAAAGTTTTAGCGCCCCAAACTTGTCAATACTGAATTTCTCCCCCTCAAATACAGAAAGGTGGGTGGGGGGGTAGATAAATGATAAACTAATCAAACTTAGAGAGGATAAAACCCATGGATGGATTGCATCCACACATATTAAAAGAAGTTAAGAACCCGCCATCATCCTGCTGCTTCACGTATTTAACTTGGTTCCTTTGCGCCTGCCATTAGCGCCTCCGGGGGTCGCAAAGGAGCCTAAATTCTAGCCCTTATTATTCAAGCTGTATGTGGCCTCCTTATTCTTCCTACCAAAATGCACGACCTCACACTTATCTATAATGAAATTCATTTGTCAATTACTCATGCAAAGGGATTATCACCCAGGGGGTGGCGAAAAAAGTGCCTCCTGAGAAATTCGGCGGGGTGTTGCTGAGGCGCTACCCGATAGCGGCGTGTCCTATCCGATAGCGCCCCGGGCGGCTGTGCCGCCAGCAATGATGTCATCTTCATGTGCTGCGTCCCCTTAGTGCCCCACCGTGGCCCCTTAATGCCCTGCAGCAGAAATTCGGCTGTGTCCCGCGAGGCTGCCGCGGGCGATGTCAGAGCCAGCCTCACGGGGCACGAACCGGGCCGCCCTCCCATTGTGGGGCGGTAGTTAAAGGGGAGCTGCGGCTGCGACCCACGCCACCATTTTCTTTTTTTGGCCGACCTCCAGGTCGGCCCTCCATGCTGTGCCGTGTCGTGGTCCTGGCCGCCATCGCGCAGTCCGGCACTGCGTCTCGGCACCGGGCTACTGCCATGGCACCACGCCGCCCTGGTGGCTTCGTGTGGGCCATTGAAGGCCCTGCAGAGTTCTCAACAGCCCTCCCCTTTAACTGTTAAAGTGTTAAAAATCTGAATCCCAACCCGCCCACTTACAGTTTTAACGGAGGTGGGACGGGGGGCAGCAGCCAACCCGCTCACAAGAGGTGGGTTGCCACTTTAATATTATAATGAGGCTGCATGTCTCATTTTGATGTTCCCTTTTCAATTTAACTGTGGGCAGCTAGGTTTACCAGGCCTTGGGATCCTGGCAGTTAAAGGAAGATGAGGACTGCTGGATCGAGGAGGTAATCTATTCTCATTGAAACTTATAAAATTCTAACAGGACTAGACAGATTGGATGCAGGAAGGATGTTCCCGATGGCCGGGGAGTCTAGAACCAGGGCTCACAGTCTAAGGATAAGGGGTAAGCCATTTAGGACAGAGATGAGGAGGAATTTCTTCACCCAGAGAGTGGTGAACCTGTGGAATTATCTACCACAGAAGGCAGTGGAGGCCAATTCATTAAATATATTCAAGAAGGAGTTGGATATATTTCTTAAGGCTAAAGGGATCAAGGGATATGGGGAGAAGGCAGGGACAGGGTACTGAATTTGGATGATCAGCCATGATCTCATTGAATGGCGGAGCAGGCTCGAGGGGCAGAATGGCCTACTCTTGCTCCTATCTTCTATGTATCTATAATTGGCTTTCCACTTACCTGCTGGATCCAACATTCCTGCCTCGCCAAGCCCCCGTGATCAGACACCCCCCTGACCCTTCCGCTCGCCCCCGACCTCTCCCACGAGGCCACTGACCTCCTTGTCCCCCCGAGGTTCAACCCATCAACCTCCAATCTCACCCCTTGGCCTTCAATCCCACCCGCGGACTAATCTGCGACACCCCACCACGTTCTCCGACCCCCCCATCTGGTCTCCTGACCTCACCTGCACCGATCCTGGCCCCTAATGTTCTCTGGCCCCTCCCCCCTCTGATGATCCCTGGCCCCCAACCTCCTCCAACGATCCCTGACCCCCTCCCCCCTCTGACTATCCTGGCCCCCTACCCCCTCCGACTATCCTGGCCCCCTACCCCCTCCAACTATCCTGGCCCCCTCCCCCCTCTGACTATCCTGGCCCCCTACCCCCTCTGACTATCCTGGCCCCCTACCCCCTCCAACTATCCTGGCCCCCTACCCCCTCCAACTTTCCTGGCCCCCTCCCCCCTCCGACTATCCTGGCCCCCTACCCCCTCTGACTATCCTGGCCCCCTATCCCCTCCAACTATCCTGGCCCCCTCCCCCCTCCGACTATCCTGGCCCCCTACCCCCTCTGACTATCCTGGCCCCCTACCCCCTCCAACTATCCTGGCCCCCTCCTCCCTCCAACTATCCTGGCCCCCTTCCCCCTCTGCCGATTCTGGCCCACTCCTCCCCTCCGACGATCCTTGCCCCCGACCCGCTCAGACGACCCTGGCCCCTGACCCCCTCAGACGACCCTGCCCTTCCTCCTCTCTGCCCCCCAGACCTACCTGCCCAATAGCCAGCCAGCCTCTCAATCTGGCTGGCTGCGGGCGGGAAACAGATAAAAAACATTTTTTAATCAAGCCCTGCCATTAAATTCAGCAGGGCCTGAGGGAAACCCATTCTCCCGGGTTTCCCGTCCCCATTCCAGCACCCCCGCCCCAACTCCCTACCTGTCTCCAAGATAAAATTCCGACCTATGTAAATCTATGTAAATATAAGTACAGTGACACAGAATTCTTTCCCTGATTCTGCGTCCACGAGCAACTTCAGCCAAAGCAACCGAAGCATCACCCTGCAGAACTTTTACACAGCAATTGCACATATAACTCAGTCTCGTTACAAAGTCCAAATGATTTAACTAAAAATATTGGCAGTATATTCAACAATCCACAAATAGAAACTAAAATTCGGTATAAAAATATAAAATGCTGGAAATACTCAGCAGGCTTGTGAGTAACTGAAAGACAAACTATTGTTTTCCATAATAAACCTAGAAATGTCATTAATTGTTCTGAGAATTACTAGAGACTTAACATGTCTTCAACCTTTCCTATTTTTCAGGATCAGTTGATGGTGCACAATGACCAAGCTGTTGACAAATGGCTTTACTGAAGTTATTATGTAACTTACATGAATAAGATTTTGTTTGTGAAATACCTTGAGAAGCTTCAAAATGTGTTTGGCAGCAGACATATCAAGAAACTCTTTTTGCATAAGAGCATTTCCGTCAACTAAAGCCTCCACTGCTGATATTGCTTTCAGCTGCATCTTGATTTTCCGTCCACTGAGGATATGCATCAGAGGGACAACTGCCCCTTCAGCTACAATTGCATCTTGGTTCCACTTGTGTTCACGAGCAACTTCAGCCAAAGCAACCGAAGCATAACCCTGCAAAACTTCTACACAGCAATTGCACATATAACTGTTAGAATTCTTCTCAGTCTCATTACAAAGTCTAAATGATTTAACTAAAAATGTTGGCAGTATATCCAACAAGCCACAAATAGAAACTAAAATTAGCTATAAAAATATAAAATGCTGGAAAACAGCAGACCTGTGAGTAGCTGAAAGATAAACTACTGTTTTTTTCTCTCCCAGATGCTAACTGACCAGCATTTTCTATTTATTTTTCAAATTTCCAGCATTTGCAGTTTTTCCGAGTGCAGCTTGCACAGAGTGAACAACTGGGAGTTTGGTAAGTGTGGGAGTGAATCTTAAGGTGATTCCCTTTTTGATAAAATCTAGTCTTGTGTGCTTGCAATTACCATTTAACTTAAATTTACTGTTTTAAGTTTTAAGTTTCTTCCAGGCTTCGGCAGGGCTAAGCAAGCTCTGCACTGGAGAGTGGGTGGGGCTAGTTAGTTAATTAACTGGTCTAATCGGGTTCTGCAACTGTCAGAGAGCTGACTCATAAATCTCAGCAGTATAAATAAGGGAAGTTGGAGTGCAGTTTGTCACGGAGTGCAGCATGGCACAGTGAACAACTGGGAGTTTGGTAAGTGTGGGAGTTTGGGGAAGGAGGTGCTTGCTTTCCCTAACTTCTCCTGCAGAGCAGTGGCGGACCTGAGCGGGAGCAGGCTGAGGCCCGAGAGCGGGGATAAAAGCAGCAACAGTAGACCTGCATCAACAAGAGAAAATGGCAGTGTGACATCACAGATAAGGCAGGTAAGTGATTGGTAGTGGCTGTGGGCTAAGTTTTAAGTTAACATATAACTAAATTTGAAAAACTAAACTTAATTAAACTAAACGAGATAAATAATTTGATTAACACTAAACGAATGAATTAAATAAATAAAGTAATGGGAGAACAGGAGATATGTTGCTGCTGCAATATGTGGGAGCTTGCGGATATTTTTGTCCAGGGTGACTACATCTGCGGTAAATGTCTGCTGCTTGAAGAACTTCGGCTCCAAGTTGAGGAGCTGGAATCCGAGCTGCAGGCATTGCGAGACATCAGGGAGGGAGAAAGTTACCTGGACCTTTTGCTCCAGGAGGCAGCCACACCCCTTAGATTAAATACTTTAGAATTGACACGTGGTCAGGGATAGGAGGGTGTGACTGCGAGTGAGGCAGGTACGGGGATCCAGGAGGCAGTATTGCATGAGCCTCAGTCGCTGCACTTGTCCAATAGATTCGAGGTTCTTGCAACTCTTGTGGACAAGTGCGGGGACTGCGGGGAGGATGAGCAAACTGACCACGGTGGTACAGGAAGCCATTCAAGTGGGAGGAGTAAAAAGGAAGGTGGTTGTAGTAGGCAACAGTATAGTTAAGGGGACAGACACTCTTCTCTGCAGCCAGGAGCGTGAGTCCTGAAGGCTATGTTGCCTACCCGGTGCCAGGGTAAAGGACATCTCTTCTGGGCTGGAGAAGAACTTGGAGTGGGATGGGGAGGATCCAGTTGTCGTGGTCCATGTAGGTACTAATGACATAGGTAGGACAAAGAAAGAGGTTCTGCTGAGAGAGTTTGAGCAGCTAGGGACTAAATTAAAAAGCAGAACCACAAAGGTCATAATCTCTGGATTATTACCGGAGCCATGAGCAAATTGGCATAGGGTCAATAGGATCAGGGAGATGAATGCATGGCTCAAAGATTGGTGTGGGAGAAGTGGGTTTTGATTCGTGGGGCAGTGGCACCAGTACTGGAGAAAGAGAGAGCTGTTCCGTTGGGACGGACTACAGCTGAACCATGCTGGGACCAGAGTTCTAGCGAAGCGAATAACTATGGAGATAGTTAGGGCTTTAAACTAAATAAGTGTGGGGGGAAGGGTCCCAGTGGAGAGAAATCTAGAATGCTAAAGGGAAAAGACAAGGAAGCAGTGCAGGAAAGTGATTGGGTTAAGGATAACCAGATTGTGTCAGGAAGGGACAGAGCGTACAAACAAAGGAGTGCACTAACAATAATGCTGTGGAGGATGAATTCCTGGATTGTGTACGAGATAGTTTTTTAGACCAGTACATTAAGGAGCCAACTAGGGAACAGGCTATCCTAGATTGGGTATTGTGCAATGAGAAGGGGTTAATTAATAATCTTGTTGTGCGGGGTCCTTTAGGGAAGAGTGACCATAACATGATTGAATTCTTCATTAAGATGGAAAGTGAAGAAGTTCAATCCGAAACTAGGGTCCTAAATCTAAACAAAGGAAACTATGAAGGTACGAGGGGTGACTTGGCTATGATACATTGGGAAGCTTCATTAAAAGGTATGATGGTGGATAGGCAATGGCTAACATTTAAGGAACGAATGCATGAATTGCAACAGTTAGACATTCCTTTCTGGCGCAAAAACACAAAAGGAAAAGCGGCCGAACCATGGCTAACAAAAGAAATTAAGGATAGTATTGGATCCAAAGAGGAGTCATATAAAGTTGCCAGGAAAAGTAGCAAGCCTGAGGATTGGAAGCAGTTTTGAGTTCAGCAAAAAAGGACCAAGAGATTGATTAAGAGGGGAAAAATAGAGTATGAGAGTAAACTTTCAAGGAACATAAAAGCAGATTGTAAAAGCTTCTACACGTATGTAAAAAGAAAAAGATTAGTGAAGACAAATGTAGGTCCCTTACAGTCATAAACGGGAGAATTTATAATTGGGGAACAAGGAAATGGCAGAGCCATTAAACAAATACTTCGGTTCTGTCTTCATGGAAGAGGACACAAATAACTTCCCAGAAATGCTAGGGAACCAAGGGTCTAGTGAGAAGGAGGAATTAAAGAAAATTCGTTTTAGTAAAAAAATAGTGCTGGAGAAATTAATGGGACTGAAAGCCGATAAATCCCCAGGGACTGATAATCTGTATCCCAGAGTACTAAAAGAGGTAGCCATGGAAATAGTGGATGCATTGGTTGTCATCTTCCAAAATTCTATAGATTATGGAATAGTTGCTACAGATTGGAGGGTGGCAAATGTAACCCCACTATTTAAAAAAGGAGGGAGAGAGAAAACAGGGAACTACAGACAGGTTAGCCTAATATCAGAAGAAGGGAATATGCTAGAGCCTATTATAAAGGATGTGATAACAGGACACTTGGAAAATATCAACGGGATTAGACAAAGTCAACATGGATTTATGAAA
Source organism: Somniosus microcephalus (assembly GCF_052327205.1). Classification (NCBI taxonomy): domain Eukaryota; kingdom Metazoa; phylum Chordata; class Chondrichthyes; order Squaliformes; family Somniosidae; genus Somniosus; species Somniosus microcephalus. The sequence goes on from NC_140990.1 coordinate 226,102,373, forward strand.
GGGAAATCATGTTTGACAAACCTACTGGAGGTTTTTGAGGGTGTGACTGGTAGAATAGATAAGGGGGGACCAGTGGATGTAGTGTATTTGGATTTTCAGAAGGCCTTTGATAAAGTCCCACAAAGAGGTTAGTGTGCAAAATTAAAGCACATGGGATTGGGGGTAATATAATGGCATGGATTGAAAATTGGTTAACAGACAGGGGCCTAGAAATTCAGTTGCCTTAGCGCCGCTTTTGAGGCGCTAGAGGGACTAGCGCCAGAGTTATGGCCAGTTTAAAAATTCCCTGGGGCCCTAAATCGGCGTTGCACCGGTAGCGCTGCGCCGGCACCGATGACGTCATCGGTGTGCGCAGTGTCCCGGTTGCCGTGGTAACCCGCCCGAACTCCGAAATTGAGTTGCGGCCGCCTCGCCCGTGGCAGCCGCAAGCAACGTTCTGTCAGAGGTGCCTTACTCCAGTTTGCGCCGGCGCATTAAAGGCCCCGCGGCGGCCGGCCACTTTCCCGCCAGCCGCCTGCCCGCAGCTCCCTCCCCGGACTTCTCCCCACCCCCCCCCCGGAACAGATGCAAGCCCGGCACTTGTCCGAGGTGCCGGGCTCATTTTTAAGCTGATTTGCGCGGGCCGCGGCCGGGTGCAGGCAGCTCCTCCTTAACGGGAGGAGGAGGCCTGCACATCCCCAGCCTGCCGCACCGCATCGGGTGCCGCAGCGCCGGAATTGCGGCGCGAAACGGCAGTTAGCGCCGATGTACCGCCGCAAAGACCCTTCAGTAGCGCCGGCAGCCGTTTGGGCGCGGCACTACTGAATTTTTGGCGCGCGCAGGGGGACTTAGCGCCGGCACTAACTTCCGGCGCTAAAGCCCTGCCTACGCCAGAACCCAATTTCTAGGCCAGGAAACAGAGAGTAGGAATAAATGGGTCTGTTTCGGGGTGGCAGGCGGTGACTAGTGGGGTACCGCAGGGATCAGCGCTTGGAGCCCAGCTATTCACAATATATATCAATGATTTGGATGAGGGAACCAATTGTAATATTTCCAAGTTTGCTGACAACACAAAACTAGGTGGGATTGTGAGTTGTGAGGAGGATGCAAAGAGGCTTCAAGGCGATTTAGACAAGTTGAGTGAGTGGGCAAATACATGGCAGATGCAGTATAACGGATAAATGTGAAGTTATCCACTTCGGTAGGAAAAACAGAAAGGCAGAGTATTATTTAAATGGTGATAGATTGGGAAATGTTGATGAGCAGAGGGACGTGGGTGTCCTTGTACACCAGTCACTGAAAGCAAACATGCAGGTGCAGCAAGCAGTTAGGAAGGCAAATGGTATGTTGGCCTTCATTGCAAGAGGATGTGAGTACAGGAGCAAGGATGTCTTACTACAGTTATACAGGGCCTTGGTGAGACCACACCTGGAGTACTGTGTGCAGTTTTGGTCTCCTTACCTAAGAAAGGATATACTTGCCATAGAGGGAGTGCAGCAAAGGTTCACCAGACTGATTCCTGGGATGGCAGGACTGTCGTATGAGGAGAGATTGGGTTGATTAGGCCTGTATTCACTAGAGTTTAGATGAATGAAAGGGGATCTCATTGAAACGTATAAAATTCTGACAGGGCTAGACAGACTGGATGCAGGGAGGATGTTTCCCTTGGCTGGGGGGTCTAGAATGAGGGGTCACAGTCTCAGGATACGGGGTAGGACATTTAGGACTGAGATGAGGAGAAATTTCTTCACTCAGAGGGTGGTGAACCTATGGAATTCTCTACCACAGAAGGCTGTGGAGGCCAAGTCACTGAATATATTTAAGAAGGAGATAGATTTCTAGACACAGAAGGCATCAAGGGGTATGGGGAGAGAGCGGGAATATGGTATTGAGATAGAGAATCAGCCATGGTCATATTGAATGGTGGAGCAGGCTCGAAGGGCCGAATGGCCTATTCCTGCTCCTATTTTTCTATGTTTCTTTTTATAGTGAAAATTCAGCATTGTATTTACTGCACCTGTATGGATTATGACAACACTGTGAAAACATATAGCTGGAAAACTTTAAAAAATGATTAAAGGAGAAAGGAAATCTAGAGGAATTGTTACGACCAATTACTTGTCCTTAGATGTACGCCATTTTTCCATTTGTTCTCCACAATACAATTCTAGGACTCCTCAATTGAGCCATATATTCATCTTTTATCAGTGAAGCCGATACATTGGAAATGATCAGGAAATGATATAAAGGAGGAGGATTACATTGGAACAGACAGTTCTTGACACTGGTGTTTCTCGGGTTCTTTCTCTCTCACTCCTAATGAGCTTTTGCAGTTGTTGCATGAAGTCTGTGGATGATGCTGTGCAATGCAGTAGTAGGATAGAAATTCACACCTCCACTGTCCATATGGTAAGTTACTGATCTCATGCTGTTCAGGTAAGATACTGAATTTAAACCCAGAATATTCCTATTGGGAGGGAGGGGAAATCAGAGGACAAGCCATCCCAGGCTGCTTTTATGTATATCTTAGCCGCTGGCTCAATAATGGCACTGGCAGAGGGTTATGTGCCCAGAATCTCTGAGTCATAAGGAAAGGGAGAAAATAGAATAACTTAAAAATGGGAGGGGACAAAGTAAGGCCTTCGTAGCGAGAGGGTTTGAGTACAGGAACAAGGATGTCTTGCTCCAGTTGTACAGGGCCTTGGTGAGACCACATCTTGAGTATTGTGTACCGTTTTGATCGCCTTATCCGAGGAAGGATGTTCTTGCCATGGAAGGAGTTCAGCGAAGATTCACCAGGCTGATGCCTGGGATGGCAGGAATGACGTATGAGGAGAGATTGGGTCGATTGGGCTTGTACTCGCTGGAGTTTAGAAGAATGAGAGGGGATCTCATTGAAACTTATAAAATTCTGACAGGACTGGACCGACTAGATGCAGGAAGGATGTTCCCGATGGTCGGGGAGTCCAGAACCAGGGGTCACAGTCTAAGGATAAGGGGTAGGCCATTTAGGACAGAAATGAGGAGGAATTTTTTCACCCAGAGAGTGGTGAACCTGTGGAATTCTCTACCACAGAAGGCAGTAGAGGCCAATTCATTAAATATATTCAAGAAGGAGTTGGATATATTTCTTAAGGCTAAAGGGATCAAGGGGTATGGGGAGAAAGCAGGGACTGGGTACTGAATTTGGATGATCAGCCATGATCGCATTGAATGGCGGAGCAGGCTCGAGGGCTGAATGGCCTACTCCTGCTCCTATCTTCTATGTTTCTATGAATATTCAGTATTAAAAGAAACAACTGTTTGGGAGTTGGCTGGTTTTACAAGTTTAGATGATGGTATGCTCCTGGTTTATACCATTACTGCGTGTGACTGCAGATAGTGTCATTTATTTAGTAGCTTAGGAAAGGGAACATAATATCTGAGACCAATTAATACGACAGTACCCGAAAAGTCATGTGATGAACCAGCTGCAGACTGTGTGGCTGCTTGGGCAGTCTAACCCTGCATCTTTTTTGGCCACAGGTGCTACCATTGGAGAGGGCTGGCAGATGTCCCATTTGTGCTACCATCCTGAGAGAGAGCAGCATCCTGCATGCCCATTCCTCTCAGGCCACTAGTGCTGGCAACTGATTGGTATTATTTTACCTGATTTTCCGTCAATGAGATCCAGATAAATTTAGGTGTCCATATGCAGATCATAATGAGGGTGATGACAGATGCATGAAGCTAACCACTGCATACCGTGCATGTTATGTCTGACATTGGTGATAGGTACTTGATTGCCTTGGCCTGAGCACATGGAGTTTGATAGTGCTGTTATCGTTGTATTGTGTCTGACATTGGATATAGGTATTCGATTGCTTTTGCCTGTGAGAGTGTGTTTGGATCAGCCATTAAAAGCAACATGAACTGAGCTCTGCATATGGCCTCTGGATTATCTTTGCAAACGCAACAGTGCACAAGGTGGTTGAATTGCCTTGAGTTGCCTAGCCACCTCCTGCTATCCTGCTTCTTTGATGGCCTGCATCACTCCATGCCAAATAGTGTCTCCCTCCTCTGCCTGACTTCATGCAGAAGGGCTTCTACACCTTTATCAATCAACCTGGGTATTCTGGACCCTGTGCAGACATCGCAGTCTTGAGCATTCTTAATGTAAGTAAATTTCATTCTTGCTGGTGTTGCAATTTAGGCTGCTACAGGCTGTTAAATACTTCAGCAGCAAATTAATTCCCACTCCAAAATGGTGAGCTTCCGTTGACTGACATCTATAATGCTGGAGCCCGCTGTCATTAAAATTAGGCTGACTCTGGAAACTGCAATGGGGTCAGTGTACTCCTGGTCAGGCAGGTGCAAATTGTGCCCCACTGTGGCAAAGCCACTAAGAGACTCTCACAATGACTTGTACAATTGCCTTTAATCATGTTTATTGCTTTTTTAATGTTGGCTCTGGTTAAACAGAGCTAGATCGACAAAATCGCGATCTGACGCGATGACGTCATCACGTGGGTCATGTGACGTCCCAACAGCGGGAAACGTGATGACGTCATGACGTCCGAGGTAGAGGGCATTTCCAGCTAGTCCTCGTGTGGAGTGATAGTGAATAGACCTGTTTAGAGCTTCTCCTGCATTTTCTTGTTTTGTAAAGTTTTAGTACATTAAACTCAGTTTGTTAACTACTAGTGAGTTTATAGATTCTTTGCTAGGAGTGCAGAGACTCCTACACCACCATACTTTCACTTGGGATTTTACCTGAGCATAAAATCTAGACTTAAATTTTGGCACATCTGTTTTTAAATTACCTGATGTCACATTTAACAGCTCCACCAATAAAGAAATTCCTCCTTCTTTAGCTACCTGGGTCTGATTGAGTGGATTGTTGATGCATAATATCTGAATGCATTTCATTACATTGACCAGCACACCTTCAACCTCAGAATTTAAAATCTTCACCAGAGGAGGAATTGCACCCTAGGAAATCAAAAGGATAGGTGTTCAAGAATGCTTAATTACACCTAGTTCCAATGAGTTGGAGAGCATTTATAAAGGTACAGTTAAAATAACAGCAGAAGCTATATACATCTATTAACTAATATATATTAATAGAATATTCTCATTTTCTAGCAAAGATATTTCAAACACTTTCCTCAGGTTCCTCAAATTTACACACTAATGTATAAGAACATAAGAACATAAGAAATAGGAGCAGGAGTAGGCCAATCAGCCCCTTGAGCCTGCTCCGCCATTCAATAAGATCATGGCTGATCTGATCCTATCTGCCAATCTACTATCACAGAACCATCTCCTGAATCTAACAGAATTAGACACATGAAATAGGAGCAGGATCAGGCTACACGGCCCCTGGGCCCGCTCCGCTACCCACAGGGCCATGACCGATCCGAACCTAGACTCATGTCCAAATTCCTGCCCGCTCCCCGTAACCCTTAATTCCCTTTACTTCTAGGAAACTGTCTATTTCTGTTTTAAATTTATGTAATGATGTAGCTTCTACAGCTTTTTGGGGCAGCATATTCCATGGACCTACCACTCTCTGAGTGAAGTAGTTCCTCCTCATCTCAGTTTTGAAAGAGCAGCCCCTTATTCTAAGACTATGCCCCCTAGTTCTAGTTTCACCCATCATCGGGAACATCCTCCCCGCATCCACCCGATCCAACCCCTTCACAATCTTATATGTTTCAATAAGATCGCCTCTCATTCTTCTGAACTCCAATGAGTAGAGTCCCAATCTACTCAACCTCTCCTCATATGTCCATCCCCTCATCCCCGGGATTAACCGAGTGAACATTCTTTGTACTGACTCAAGAGCAAGTATGTCTTTTCTTAAGTATGGACACCAAAACTGTATGTAGTATTCCAGGTGCGGTCTCACCAATACCTTGTACAACTGAAGCAATACTTCCCTATTTTTATATTCTATCCCCCTAGCAATGAAAGCCAACATTCCATTGGCCTTCTTAATCACTTGCTGCACCTGTATACTAACCTTTTGAGTTTCGTGCACCAGGACCCCCAGATCCCTTTGTACTTCAGTACTTTCAAGTTTCTTGCCATTAAGATAATAACTTGCTCTACGATTCTTCCTGCCAAAGTGCATAACCTCACACTTTCCAGTATTGTATTCCATCTGCCAAATCTCTGCCCACTTACTTAGCCTGTCTATGTCCCCTTGCAGGTTTTTTATGTCCTCCTCGCTCACCCCCGTCCAAAGATGTGCGGGTTAGGTTGATTGGCTATGATAAATTGACCCTTAGTGTTAGGGGGATTAAATACGTGGGGTTACGGGGATAGGGTGGGATATGTGTTGGTGTAGGGGTTACGGGGATCGGGTGGGATATGTGTCGGTGCAGGCTCGATGGGCCGAAATGGCCTCTATCTGCACTGTGGGGTTTCTGTGATTTCTGTGTGACTACTTTCTCCCCCATCTTAGTATCATCTGCAAACTTTGATATGTTACACTCGGTCCCCTCCTCCAAATCGTTAATATAGATTGTAAAGAGTTGGGGACCCAGCACCGACCCCTGCGGAACACCACTAGTTACTGATTGCCAGTCTGAGAATGAACCATTTATCCCAACTCTCTGCCTTCTGTTAGATAGCCAATCCTCTATCCATGCCAGAATATTACCCCCAATCCTGTGATTTTTTATCTTAAGCAATAATCTTTTGTGTGGCACCTTGTCAAATGCCTTTTGGAAGTCTAAATACACTATGTCCACTGGTTCCCCTTTATCCACCCTGTATGTTACTTCCTCAAAGAACTCCAGCAAATTTGTCAAACATGACTTCCCCTTCATAAAACCATGCTGACTTTGTCCTATTAAATTATGATTATCCAAATGTCCTGTTACTGTCTCCTTAATAACGGACTCCAAAATTTTACCTACCACAGATGTTAGGCTAACCGGTCTATAGTTTCCAGCCTTCTGTCTACTGCCCTTTTTAAATAAGGGTGTTACATTAGCAGTTTTCCAGTCTGCCGGGACCTTTGCCGAGTCCAGGGAGTTTTGGAAAATTATTATCAATGCATCCACAATCCCTACCGCCACTTCCCTCAAGACCCTAGGATGTAAGCCATCTGGTCCAGGTGATTTATCCGCCTTGAGTCCCATTATTTTACCGAGTACCACTTCCTTAGTGATTTTGATCGTGTTTAGCTCCTCGCCCCCTATAGCCCCCTGTTTGTCCAGTGTTGGGATATTCATAGTGTCCTCTACTGTAAAGGCTGATACAAAATATTCATTCAGTGTTTTTGCCATCTCCATATTTCCCACCATTAATTTCCCAGTCTCATCCTCTAAGGGACCAACATTTACTTTAGCCACCCTTTTTCTTTTTATATAACTATAAAAACTCTTACTATCTGTTTTTATATTTTTTGCTAATTTACTTTCATAATCCATCTTCCCTTTCTTAATCAATCTTTTTGTTATTTTTTGCTGTCTTTTAAAGTTTTCCCAATCCTCTATCCTCCCACTAGATTTGGCTACCTTATATGCCCTTGTTTTTAGTCGAATACTATCCTTAATTTCTTTACTTAGCCACGGATGGCTGTCTTTTCTTTTACACCCTTTTCTTCTCAGTGGAATATATATTTTTTGGAAGTTGTAAAATAACTCCTTAAATGTACACCACTGATCATGTATCGTCTTACCCTTTAATCTATTTTCCCAATCCACTCTACTCAATTCCGCTCTCATACATTCATAGTCTCCTTTATTCAAGTGCCAGGGCAGATCTAATTTACAGGTTTCTTTAATATCCTGCAGTTCAAGCCACACAAACTTTATTTTATTTATATATAATTACCAATTACCACCCCCTGGTGGCCTCTGACTCAACCCATGTAGATTTGAAATCAAACTATGCCAGTTAAAAGGTCCCAGTTTCGATTCCCAATCTATGCAAAGGTAGCTAATTTCAGCTGTGGTAATGGTTGGGGAGCTATAATTGACTTTTGTGCCCCTGCTCTAGGGAGGGAAAAGTAATTTTGGGTTCCAGCTCCTGATTGCTATCTAGCAATTAACTTTTATACTAATGAACTATTAAGTAAGCTTCATCATAATAAAGACACTTAACGGGAGAAACCAAATTGTTTCTGATGACCCTGCATATAGGCATCAGGTCAGGACAGGAATAGCTCAGCTGTGAAGCCCCTTTAAGCTGAATACTGGCCAATACTTATTAAAATACCCATTTGGGCAAGATACCGGGGAACTGTGGTAGTTAACACAAGTCACTGCCTACAGGGGAGGAGTAGGGGAGAGAATTGACTAAATAAATAATCATTAATTAATATTTGGGTATCTAGCTATAGAAAACATTAATTTAAAATGTCATTACATTCGCTCAAAAGGAATAATTGGAAGCAGAAAACAATTAGGCACAAAGATGCTCCCATTAACTGGCTTTATAATATCATGAAGCTAATTTAATTGCACGCTACCGTAAAGTGTAGCATGAGAGCATCAAAGTTGCAGATGGAAAGGTGATTTCGCTGCATTCTTGATCAAGTTCTTCCTTCCCCTCCCCTTTTTCCTGTCATTCACCACAAAAACATTAAAAGGTGCTGTTGGAAACATTTTAACCTTCATGGAGTAGGTCTAAATTCTGCCTCTGATAGAAGGCTTTCCTGATGAACTCCTGCTTTGATTGGATCTACCCCTAAATAATTGGTTAAATTGGAGGATCTGGAGACTGTGCAGGAACTTTTTTTGTACACTGATTAACTGGTTGATTTTCACTGGAGTGTTTCACTTAAAGTGTAATAACATGCTTGACAGAAAACAGGCATGGAATTTATGACACCTGAAAAGTTTGCCCTGATATCCTTTACCAATTATCAATTTTGTAGTGTGGCTTGGCGCTACAATGTAGTGGTGTGCTAACATGTACCACAGATAAATAAGTAATGAGTTATTTTCCATAGTTCCCTACAGAGTCTGGTTTGAAGCAGAAATTAGCAGAGGCTTAAAAACATGATGGTGTAGACTTTCTGCTTTGGGCGCAATCGTCAATCTGGGCTCAAATTGCACTTGTTTTTTAAATTGATTTTATGGTTCAAGTTTCCGCTCGAGCTCATTTGCATAATCACAAACGTTAAATTTTCCATGAACCAGTGCAATCGGGCAGCGGTTTAGAACGTAATTGTTTATTTTTTTTCTTGTATTAAAAAATATTCCTTGATATATTTAAGAATGGTCACCTGATGCAGCTCTATTAGTACAGGTGAAAATGGGTTTATCACAAAAAATAAGCACTTTTAATCAGAGTGTCTAGTCCATCTCCTGTGAGTAACCTGATTTTAAATAACTGAAACTTAAAAAAAAAACTACACAGAACCATTTACTAGTTTCATTGCTGTACAGTAGTCAGTTTCTTAGTAAATTTAATATTTTTTAATATTTAAAAGGGTTCTATTAGTTCCCTTGTGCCTAAAAGAAAGTTTCATTTTAAGAGCCTCCTAGAAGGCCCACAAACAGGCGCAATTAGCGGAAACGCGGCATGGTGATTAATTCGACCTGGGGGCATGGCCAGTTTTGTGGGCAGGGCCGGCTTCCAGCACAATTGTTTAAAACCAGTGCAAAAGATCGCGGAAACTCGATTTGAGCTGGCCGTTAGTTGCGCTTGAAATTCCTCGAGCTTTTGCGCTGATTTGACAGATTTTGGGCGAATTGCGCTGGAAGAACCAGCACAACCTAGCGGAAACTGTACCCTAACGCATCTTCAGTGGTATAAAGAGGAGGAGAAATAGTTTTAAAAGTGTGGAGATTTTGGTAAATACTAAAACATTCTACATTTCAACAAATTGTGTCAATAAATTCATGATGTCCCATCCCTTTGATAATACAGAGAACTATATTTTTTAATACAATTGAGTGCTATAATCAAACATTACTTACAAGGGAAGCGATTAGACTGGCGTTATTCTCAATCTGGGCAATATCATACAGGATGACAGCACAACGTGACTGAAGCTCAGGCTGTTGACTGTGCAGTAATTCAATAAGCACTGGGATGATAGCAGATTTAATAATCGAGGTACAGACTGGCATATAGGTGGAGAGATTACACAGCACAGCAGCAGCAATACATTGCAGAGTCTCATGCTTACTGTGTAACAGATCTATAAGAGGAGGAATGCTACCTAAATCAAAGAATTGAAACAGTCAGTGTTACGTATGGCACAGTCTATTTTCTTGAACAGTTCAGCAACTTTCAATGTTTCTATGGAGTTTATGGAGAAATCAGGAGAACGAGACTGGGTAAAATCAACTCTCAAAAGGCAATTAAATTCAGAGCAGGCAAGAAGGGTCAAATGACCACCTTTTACGTTGACAATTTCTATATTTCAACTCAGCACAATAAAGCACAGTGTATCCTTAATACAATCTATAGGCACTTTCACACTGCTGCCGGGACTCTAGGAAAGTGGTACTGAAGTGGAGACCTGTGACCTTCATTGCCCCATCTCTTTTTACAGCCACTGGCCACAAAATTCCACAACTTAGCGATGGTAGTTATGGATGTTATTTTTTTTTAAATGGAGTCTGCCTCGCTTCCGCCCACATCTGGCGCGACCTGAGCTGTTCGGCATCTTGGTAAGGGCGATAGTGCAAGTGGTATGTGCGTGCGCCAGCAGTATGCAGAGTAGGCAGATTGTGATGTCAGTCAGCGTGTAACGCTGATTTGTTGCACGACCTGCCATTTTGGACGTCGCCACTCCATTCAACGCCCTCTCTGAAACATGCACAGCTGAACGTGCGTTCAGCTTTACGATGGACCCACCATCAGCGCTATTTATCCAACTTGCAGGTAAGTTGATTATTGTTCTTGTACTGTGTAATGTATATACCTTTAAGTGGGGAACTATCGTTTACAGCTCATGTACACTGCAGTACCGGCAGTGACCACACCTGTATATAGCCCTGAGTAGTAATCTGTACAGATCAGTTGCAGTGTGAGCCACGCTGAGTAAACACCTGTTGTACCGTTCTCCGCAGTCTGTGTCTTATTATACACGGACGCAACATTGGCGACGAGGCAAGTTCGAACTGACCTGCAACTCTGCATCGCCTCCCGGGGATTCGTTCCTGGAGATCAGTGGATTGGAGGTCAAGGCCAGAGACTCGGGCGTCGACCACGGGCAACCGCCCAGTCATCCAGCAGAGACTCGAGAATTGCGGGGGAGGCTGTCGAGAGCCAGGCTTGGCTTTCCAGTCGAGGTGGTCCAGCGAAACGGGCTGGCAACAGGTAGTGTGCAGACCCTTCCCGGACAGCGGCGGGCTAGAGCCCGACCGAGCGGCACAGCAAAGGGCCGAGCAGCGTCGACGGGGGAGAGAGAGAGCAGAGCGCACAGGGCGCAGCCGGTGTTCAGGGGCCGAGCAGCGTCGGAGAGAGGGAGCGAGAGACGCGCAGAAACCCACGAGGCGCCGCCATTGCCACGAGGACCGCCGAGAGTGGCGTTGGCAGCAGCGGGGGAGGAAGGAAAGTGCGGGAGATGCCATTTTAAGCCATTGGGAGATGCCATTTTAAACCACACCCAAAATGCCGAAGAGTGGCAGTATCACTGCATTTGACAATGAAGTCGAAGATTGGACTACATATGTCGAACGAATAGAGGTGTACTGCAAGGCAAATGAGGTGTCAGATGACAAGAAAGCATCGGTATTGTTAAATTTAATGGGTGCAAAGACATATGGTTTATTATGAAACCTAGTAACCCCAACGAAGCCAATGGAAAAGAGTTTTGAAGACATAGTAACGATACTAAAGGAACATTTAAACCCCACACCGCTGCTGATAGCAGAAAGATTCAAGTTTCACACGGAACCAGCATCAGGATGAAAGCAATGCTGATTATTTAACAGAACTGCGCAAACTATCGAAACGCTGCCAGTTTGGAGCGGGACTGGCAGATACCTTAAGGGACAAGTTTGTGTGTGGGCTTCAAAGTGAAGGAACCCAGAAACGGCTTTTATCTGAAAAGGACCTTACGCTGGAAAAGGCTTTCAGCATTGCGGTATCATATGAAGCAGCAGCACGGGGCGCTGCAGAGATACAACAGAGACCGCAAGAATATGGCACAAACGAAATTTCATATGGAACAGAGAAGTGCTATCGCTGCAGCAGAACAACACACGACCAGAATGATTGCTGGTTCAAAGACAAAGTGTGCAGACAATGTGGAAAAGTAGGACACATAGCACGAGTCTGCAGGTCGGGAAAGAAAACCAGCAATAAGAAACCTATCAAAGAAAAGTACAAGAAGGTACATAAGATGACGGAGAATAGTTCAGACGAACAAAAGAGTGATAATGACTCCAAAAGCAGGGAACTGAGTTGTCTGAAACTACATAATGTGATCACAATGGAGGATCACCGAACCATTTGGGTCACTCTCAAGATAGCAGGAGTCCAGGTAAAGATGGAATTGGACACAGGATCAGCCCTAACAGTCATAAACCAACGGGACAATGAGCGGCTATTCTCACACATACCCTTGAGAGACACAAAAATTATTTTGAAGACGTACACGGGGCAAAAAGTCTACCCCAAAGGAAAAATAAGGGTGACTGTTATATATAACGGTAAGGAAACACCAAAACTAGACCTGTATGTATTGCAAGATGGAGGACCACCATTACTGGGACGTGAATGGATCCGGAAAATACGACTGGATTGGCATTCCATACAGGCACTGACTGTGGCTGACAAAAAGGATGATGACGTCACACCTGGGCGACTGTCAAAGATCCTAACTGACGCGAAAGAAGTGTTCCAGCAAGGACTCGGAACACTAAAAGGTATGACAGTGAATTGAAGAAAACGCAAGCCCAAAATTTTAAGGCCAGACCGGTACCTTATGCAATCCACCCAGCCGTCGAAGCAGAGCTGGAGAGTCTGGAATGTTCAGGTGTACTGTCCAAGGTAGACTGGAGCGAGTGGGCCACACCCATCGTCCCTGTGATGAAAAAGTCGTTGAGCAGCACGCCTGGGGAACCAAGGAAGGTTTGCATCTGTGGGGACTTTAAGGTAAGAGTGAACCCGGTCCTTCACACCGTACAATATCCACTGCCGCAGATTGAAGATATTTTCGCCTCGCTATCTGGAGGGAAACGCTTCACTAAGATTGATCTGGTCCAGGTGTATCTGCAAATGGAGGTAGAAGAAGCATCAAAAAAATACCTCACAATCAACACCCATAAAGGTCTCTACCAATACAACCGGCTGGTATTCGGGGTAGCATCAGCTCCGGCTATTTGGCAGAGGGCAATGGAACAAGTCCTGCAAGGGATCCCAGGGACCCAGTGTTATTTGGACGACATCCTGGTCACGGGCGAAAATGACAGTGATCACCTTGCCAACCTGGAGCAGGTGCGCACTAGATTGCAGGAATATGGGTTCCGAGCTAACCGCCCCAAATTCGAGTTTTTTAGAAAACAGATCTCGTATTGTGGCCACGTTATCGATAAAGAGGGGTTACATAAGTCCCCAGAGAAGATTGAGGCAGTAGTCAAGGCTCCAGCACCGGAAAATGTGTCACAACTGAGGTCGTTCCTCGGGCTGGTAAACTACTACCATAAGTTCTTGCCAAATTTGTCTACAATACTACACCCACTGAACACCCTACTGCAAACTGGGGTGCCATGGAAGTGGAGTGACGAATGTAGACGAGCTTTCCAGAAGAGCAAAACACTAATCACATCGAAAGAGGTATTGACCCATTACAACCCAGCATTACCAATTCGGTTGGCATGTGATGGGTCACCCTACGTCATTGGAGCGGTGCTGTCGCACAAATTCTCGGACGGCTCAGAGAGGCCAATAACCTTTGCGTCACGATCACTAACCTCAGCCGAGCGTAACTACGCCCAGATTGACAGGGAGGCCCTCAGCCTAGTGTGGGGAGTGAAAAAGTTCAATCACTATCTGCACGGGCAGAAATTCACCTTGCTGACTGATCACCAGCCTCTTGTCTCCATTTTTAATCCGAAGAAGGGCGTTCCGGTGATGACTGCGCAACGACTACAAAGATGGTCACTTTTTCTAGGGGCGCACCACTATGAGATTGAATATAAGGGCACGAAACAGCATGGAAATGCTGATCGGCTATCACGCCTGCCACTGCCTACTGCGGAGGAAGCACCAGCAGTGGATCCTGTCGAAATATTACATTCGACTATAGTTGAATACCTACCGGTAACTAACGCTTGTATCGAAAAGGAAACCCGAAATGACCCGACACTGTCTCGGGTATATGATTTGACGGTGAAGGGATGGCCAGCACATGGCGACTCACTGTTGCCAGCATTCTCGACAAGGAGAGAACAGCTGTCAGTGTGCCGGGGGACCTTGATGTGTGGATCCCGAGTGGTAATTCCACCCAAGTTAAGGGATAGAGTGCTCAATGAGCTTCATGAGGGTCATCTGGGAGGGGTAAAAATGAAAAGCCTAGCCAGGGCTTATGTGTGGTGGCCAGGAATCGATAAACAAATCGAGGACCTGACCAAGAGCTGCTCAGGATGCCAGAAAGTCCAAAATGCACCACCACAGGCCCCTCTACACCCATGGGAGTGGCCCTCATCTCCATGGCAACGGGTGCATATTGATTTTGCTGGTCCATTCATGGACTCAATGTTTGTTTTTAATAGCCGTGGATGTGCACTCAATGGCCTGAGGTCATCAAAATGTCCTCCACCAGCACGGAGAAAACTATTGCAGTCCTACGGACCATTTTTGCCAGGAATGGCTTGCCAGAACAGATTTGCTCCGACAACGGACCACAGTTTGTGCCCGAAGAGTTCCGGAGGTTCTTGAAAAAGAATGGGGTAAGGCATTACACATCTGCCCCGTATCATCCAGCCACAAATGGATTGGCTGAGAGGTTCGTACAAACCTTTAAGAAGGCAATAAAGGCTATGTACAATGACAACATTCCACTGCAGCACAAGGTGGACAATTTCCTGTTCGCCTACCGGAATGCGACACATGCAGTCACCAACCAGGCCCCAGCCATGATGTTCTTTAACCGAAGGTTAAGATCTCGCCTGGATTTGCTCAGACCAAACGTACGAAGAGATGTTGCGAGTAAGCAATTCCAGCACATCCATGAGAAGCCAACAAGGAGCTTCAATGTAGGGCAACCAGTCTTGGCCCGCAACTACCGAACAGAAAAATGGCAGCCTGGAACGATATGCACATGGCAGGGCCCACTAATGTACACAGTGGACATTGGGGAGAGCATCGTGAGACGCCATGCTGACCAGATCCTAGAGTCACAGGAACAAGTCAACCCCATGCCTCGCCCATACGTACCTGGTGATGAACCTGACGTACAGGTCGCATCTACCCCCGAAACAGTAGCATCGGAAGCTGATGAACCAACCGACGACAGGGGGCCAGAATCGTCTCCGCACCAAGAGCAAGACACTCGGGAAAGGCGCTATCCAGAAAGGATCAGGAAGCCTCCCCAAAGACTGAATATATAAATAGACTATTTTCAGCTAATGTTGCATGTTAAAAGTGTTAATTGTAATTAGTTTGATATTTAATTGTTAAATGAGTGTTATGGTACTGTTAATCTAAAAGGGGAGGAATTGTAATGTATGTACCTTTTTAAGGGGGGAACTATCTTTTACAGCTCATGTATCCTGCAGTACCGGCAGTGACCACACCTGTATATTGCCCTGGGTAGTAATCTGTACAGATCAGTTGCAGTGTGAGCCACGCTGAGTAAACACCTGTTATACCGTTCTCCGCAGTCTGTGTCTTATTATACACGGACGCAACATACTGGCTCTTGCAGAGTTTGTATGAGCACTGGGTTACTGGAAGACATTTTTAAAGTTGTTAAAGTGTGCAGGGAGTGTTGCTCGACATTGGGAAGGCATTGGCTGCTACTGGGAGGCCTCTGAGTAAACCACTTGCTCCCAGTCATGGGCGCTCTAGTTGCAGTCCCCTTCATGCTGCAGCATGAAAGGGAGATGGAGCAGAGGCAGCAAAGAAGACAAGGTGCTTGCAGAGAGAAGGAAGAGAGCTCTCAGCAACAGGCCTTACCCACCTAGTGTTTTCAAGGAGCACTTCTCCTACCTGCACCTAAGCCAGGAACAGTGTGCTCAGAGGCGCCGCTTCACCAAGGAGGTGGGTCACAGAACTCTAGAACCAGACCTCCAACCTCAAAGCAGGGCAACGACGGCTCTGCCAGTGTCCCTCAAGGTGACCGCACCCCTGAATTTTTTTGCCACAGATATTTCCAGGCTGGAACAGGCAATATAGCAGTTCGCCATCCATCGCTGCATCCGGGAGGTCACAGAGGTTCTGTACACTAGGAGAGGGGACTTCATTGTCTTCTCTCTAAACGTGAATTTGCCAGGAGATTGCTGGCACAGTGGACTGGCGCAGGATGAAGGCATTGTGACTGCTGTCAGGATACTGGACATTCACCATCATGATGTGCTGGGCGTGGTTGCACACTAATTTCACATAATGGAACATCCCACTATTGAGATGCGGTGCCCACAAAGCCACATGTGTGCAGTCGAGTGCAGAGCACCACGGCAGAGGCCTGAGGAGATTTAAACAGCACCGGCAGAATCGGCAGAGTGCACAGCACCATGGGAGAGGCCCGAGGAGGTTTAAACAGCGCCGGCAGAGCGCAGCGCACCACGGGAGAGGCCTGGTGAGATTTAAACAGCGGCGGCGACAACGGCAGAATTGGCAGAGCGCATAAAACAAATACAGAGGGAATTTGAGAAAGTGACGTCACAATAAATGCAGAGGAGCCGGGGTAAGTTACAGGTAAATATCAATTTAACTTAAATTAGACCAAGTAATTAGTTAAAAAACTAAAGAAATATATAAGCCAAGTTGATTAAATACATAAACTTTAATTAATTACTCAAATAAAATGGTTATATAGGGATGGCAGTGCAGGAGGTGTGCCACAACTGCAGTATGTGGGAGTTTGTGGTGAACATCGCGATCCTGGACAGCCACGTCTGCAGCAAGTACCTGCATCTGGAGGAACTTCAGCTCAGAGTTGTTGAGCTGGAGTGCGAGGTGCAGACATTGCAGGGCATCAGGGAGGGCGAGAGTTACCAGGATACTTTGATCCAGGAGGCAGTCACATCTCTTAGGTTAGATAGTGGTACAGGTCTGGTTAGTGGTCAGGGACAGGAGGCTGTGACTGCAACTCAGGCAGCTAAGGGGATCCCATGTGCAGTGCTGGAGGAGCCTGGCCTTTGCCCTTATCCAACAGGCATGAGGTTCTTGCTGCTTGTGTGGTTAAGGACAAAATCTGGAGAGTGGATGAGCAAACTGAGCTCGGCATTATGGTACAGGAGGCCATTCAAGTGGTGGGGGGGGGGAGTGAAAAGGAATGTATAGTCAGGGGGATAGATACTGTTCTCTGCAGCTGCGACCAGGAGTTCCGAAGACCGTGTTGCCTGCCTGGTACCAGAGTTAAGGATATCCCTTCATGGCTGGAGAAGAATTTGGAGTGGGAGGGGGAGGCTCCAGTTGTCGTGGTCCATGTAGGAACCAACGACATAGGTAGAACTAGGAATGAGGTTCTGCTGAGAGAGTTTGAGGAGCTAGGATTCAAATTAAAACGCAGAACTTCAAAGGTTCTGGATTGTTACTGGAGCCACACGCAAATTGGCATATGGACAAGCAGATCAGAGAGTTAAATGCGTGGCTTAAAGAGTAGTGTGGGAGAAAGGGATTTCGATTCATGGGGCACTAGCACCAGTACTGGGGAAAGAGGGCGCTCTTCTGTTGGGATGGGCTCCACTTAAACTGGGCTGGGACTAGTGCCCTGGTGAATCGAATAACTATGGCTGTAGATAGGGCATTAAACTAAAAAGGGGGGGAGGGGTCAGGTGAGGGGAAATTTAGAAATCTAAAGAGAAAAGTCAAGGTAATGAAGCAGCGCAGCGAGCTGGGTAAAATTAAGCAGAAAGGGACAGAGAGATTAACGGTAATAGTGCATCAGTGAATAAGGTGAAAGCAGGGAATAATTACATAGGATATACGGCACAGAAACAGGCCATTCGGCACAATCAGTCCATACCGGCGTTTATGCTCCACTCGAGCCTCTTCCCATCTTTCCTCATCTAAATCTATCAGCATAACCCTCTATTCCCTGCTCCCTCATTGTCTAGCCTCCCCTTAAAGGCATCTATACTTTTCACTTCAACCACTCCCTGTGGTAGCGAGTTCCACATTCTCACCACACTTTGGGTAAAGAAGTTTCTTCTGAATTCCCTATTGGATTTCTTGTATATATTGATGGCCTCTAGTTATGCTCTTCCCCACAAGTGGAAACATTCTTTCTGTATCCACTCTATCAAAACCTTTCATAATTTTAAAGACCTCTATTAGGTCACCCCTCAGCCTTTTTCAAGAGAAAACAGACCCAGCCTGTTCATCCTTTCCTGATATGTATACCCTCTCATTTCTGGTATCACCCTTGTAAATCTTCTCTGCACCCTCTCCAGTGTCTCTATATCCTTTTTATAAGATGGCGACCAGAACCAGAATACTCTAAGGGGGGATTTTTCCCAGCCCTGGGGAGGCTGGTATGGAGGTGGGACTGCTGGGAAAATGGCAGAAACTGGGAGCGGGTACCGACCCTGCTCCCAACCCGTCTCCGTGTCATCTTCCTGGGAGGCGGGTCCCCGACTCACGCAGGGACCCATCTCCTTGAGGCGAGAAGGGGATTAGAGCCAATTAACTGCCTGTTAACAGGTAGTTAACAGGCAGTTTTGAAGCTTATCCCCATTTTACCCCTGCAAGTGTGGGCTTCCCGACGGCTGCGAACCTCGCCAGGGTCAGCAAGGCGAGCAGTAGGTCTGCGGGGGTGAGCGGGATCGAAAAGTCCACTGTGGAGGTGAGTGATGTGTGCAAGTGTGGAGAGGTAAGTATGAGAGGTGAATGTAAAGTGTTGGAAAAAGTTTCCTTACCTTTGCTTCTTCTTGCAGGTTTCAACCCTTGGGGATCCAGAGGTGCCTCATCTCAATGGCAGAGATGACAGAATGGCTGCTGCTTTCTCAGATGCAGCAGCCATCTGATTTCTGCTGAGGGAAGAGGTTTTTGTGAGCCTTCAGTGCAAGGGCTCACCTTAGAACCGAGATTGTCAGTGTTTGAAAGCTTCTCAAAGCTGTCAAACGCTGACAATTCATCTGTCAAAAATTTTTCAACAGATGAAACATCATACAATGACGTCCTCTGTCACCGGCTTTCCCTTAATTGCCCGGTAAGCCGGTCAATCAAGGGAAAATAGGGTGGGTTGGCCAGACATCGTTGAGGGCGGGACTGAAACCCGACAACCAGCAGTCCCACCCCCAACGTGCCCCCATTGACAAAATCCAGCCCTAAGTGTGGTCTAACCAAGGTTCGATACAGGTTTATCATAACTTCCCTACTTTTCAATTTTATACCTCCAGAAATAAACTCTCGTGCTTAGTTTGCTTTTATAATGGCCTTGCTAACCTGTGTCGCAACTTTTAGTGATTTCTGTATTTGTACTCCGAGATCCCTTTGTTCTTCTACCCACCTAGACTTGCACCCTCCAAGTAATAAGTGACCTCCCTATTCTTCCTACCAAAATGTAACACCTCACATTTATCTGTGTTGAACTTAATTTGCCAATTATATGCCCATTCTGCAAATTTATTAATGTCCTCCTGTAATTTGTTGCAGTCCTTCTCAGTATTGACTGTCCCCCCCAATTTGGCGTCATCCGCAAATTTAGAAATTGTGTTTTTAATTCCAAAGTCTAAATTGTTAATATAAATTGTGAACAACAGTGGTCCCAGCACTGATCCTTGTGGAACACCATTACCCACCTTCTGCCACTGTGACTAGCTACCTTTTACCCGTACTCTGTAGAATTCACAAAATTAATATTGTACTATAAGGGTCCTCTGGCAGAAGAGGCCTTGATTTTAAAAGACTGTTTTAAAAGAAGCCCAGAAAAGGGACACATAAAATGGCCACCAGACCCCGTGACCGACTTATTGGGACACTTTAAAATGGTTCCTGCAGTCCCCAGACAGCCTTTGTGGATTCAACCCACAGTAAATTCTGGAAGCCATTTCTGAGAAAACGAAACTAGACTTTAACACATACATAAAGATTGGATGCAGATCCAGTCAGATCGGCCTGTAGATAAAGGCCATCTAAATGTTTACCCAGACAAAGGGGAACAGTTCCATATTCATAAAGAACGCATCAAGGACCCGTTAAAGACATCAAGAAAACATTAAAACATTACCAGGTCATTCCAGACCAGAGATGGCCATCACCGGCCATCCCGAAAGCAGTTTAAATATAATAACTCCCCGTTGTGATCCAAGCCCGCCAAAAGTTAAACAAAGACTAACTGTGATTTGGCGGGAGATAAAGGCCTCATCTGAGAAGTATAATTGGAGACACCCGGGGTAGCGATCGGTAGCCATCGTAGCGATCGGGAACCATCGTAGCGATCGGGAGCCATCGTAGCGATCGGGAGCCATCGTAGCGATCAGAAAGCCATCAGAGCCATCACAGAGCGCCATCGTGGCAATTGAAGAAGAAGAAGACGGTTCGAGTCGACGTCCCGCCCCGGGGTAACCATCGGGAGATTGTCGACAAACCCCGAGCTGTTTGATGAGACAAAAACTACAGAAGAAACCTATATGAAAGCCGGCTAGAAGCTTCCAACCGTGGTCAAGCAGATGGTCTCTTCCCCCGCATCGACATCCAGGCCTGCTGAGATCCAGCCTGTCCGTGACCTTCACCTCGAGGAAGAGAAGGCGTGTCGCAGCTCGCAGCCCGCAGCACTGACCACGAGGAGACAGGACGCCTGAAAGGATCAAAACGCAGACCTGTTTCAAAACCTTGCAATTCCTAGTTGGATTGGTGAGCATGTTTCTGGCCCTTCATAATCGGATCTAGATAGGTTAAAGGGGGTGGTCATTTTGGGTATAATTAACATGGGTGGTTGTCCCTCGATGTTCTGTGTGTTTCCCCATTTCATGATGACTTTTGTAAGGTATAATATGCCTGTATCTATTTTAGCTAGTATTGTATTGTTATGATTTGTTTTTCCCTCCCATGTACCCTCTTATTTGCTTGCATTTGATTTGTTTTTCCTTATGCAATAAAATTTCATTTCATTTCATTAAACTTGGTCTATAAGAGTATTCTCTGCATTGTAGTTCCTGCACCTAAGTCCAGTGTCTAGAACCTAAGGGGCGAGTGGGTCGAACCACTCAAGGTTTTACTGTGCAAAAGAGCGAGAGAGAGGCCTCGGGCGAGAGAAACCTCTGCGATCTCGGAGAGGAAACTCCTTACAGAAAATGGCGACCGCGGCAGGACACTGGCAGCAGGGTTGCAATGTATTAGATCCAAGTTTGAATGGTCGAAATGCAATGGATGAGAGGATAGCAGATTATGTCTTTGGTAAGGTAAGTCTCACTAAGCAGTGGATTTCCAATCTCTTACTGGATGGGCGTCCGGTAGACGCAGCCATCAGGTGGACAGAGAGCAAGGAGCATAAGAAGTCAGTAGAAAAGGCAGTGTGGCTGATGTGCTACAAGAAACAGGTCCAGATTTTGGACAGAGTCGTTGCAGCACAGGCAGCCAAGATCACTACCCAAGCAGCAGAGATAGAGGAAAAGGCCATGGGTGGGGAAAAACTCATCACAGCACTTCACGCGCTGAATCAGGAATGCCAAGTCGTAGCCAGCCAACACCAGGCTAGAATAGAGTATCTGGAATGCCAGGTTACTGAGGCAAAGATCAATGAAGCGAGAATACGGGAGAAAAACGCCCGCCTCGCACAACAGCTAAGAGCGCAGGAAGAGAGAGTAGTGGAAGTCAAGGCAGCTTACAAGCTGTCTCTTGAACACGGGTTTGAGAGCGCAGACCATGGCCCCTGCCAAAAGACCATAGAGGACCTGAGAACGGCCCTGGTTAAGGCAAAAGGCATGGTATGCCTCGTAAGCCCAAAAGCAAGTCAGATTGACTTTTTGCAGGAATCCAAACACTCGATTCCTTGCGAAGTAGTTGTGACACCAGCCACTAAACCCTCAGCCCCGCCGAGCTATAGTGAGGCTTGGCCCGAAAAGGGGGTGGTGGAAGAAAGGGTAGCCGAGATCGTACAGGAGGAGGAACAGCCCCTGGTAGTAAAGCCGGAGCCGGCACCAATGTGTCCTACTCGGCACCAGAGGTTCGGTCCCAACGCCGCAGATGGCACGAACGGACCCCATGTGAACCAGATCATGGTGCCATACGCTGCCCCACAACTAAGATCCATGGTGAGCCACCTCCCAAGACTCACAGTAAAGGGAGATCCCTCAGTTCATTTCAGGGAGATAGAGGAGACAGCCGCCATCAATGATTGTGATGATCTTGAACAGGCAAAGATGCTGCTCTTCTCCCTGGATAGCACAATCCTTCAGTGCCTCAGATGAGAGTAAAAGGGGACAAAAAGGGTATACAGATCTCAGGGATGAGGTCTTGGAAGTTATGGGAGTAGACGACGGTAATCCGTTCCAACGGGTGGAAGGGACTGTGCAGCTAACTGGAGAACCCCCACGGGTTTTTGCAGAAAGGCTATGGCCAGTGTATCGACACAGTTGTCCGGGCATGCCTGAACGGGTTGCAATGAGCGCCGAACAGCGGGTTCATTGGCTCCGTTGCTTGGTTGCCAACAGCTTGCCACAGATACAGGCCCTAGCCAAATCTTGGTTTGACCCCCAAGGTCCTGGTGTCACGGAGGAAACGGTGCTCCGCCAGCTCACCGTGACATACAAGAATTGTAGAGGTCAGGAGACGCCTCCCTCTAAGGGAAAAGTGCATGAGGCAAAACCCGCAGCCCCAAGCAAGAAGGAGTGGCGTCAGGAGGGGAATCGCCCTGCCCAAGCCAAGCTCAATTGCTACGGGTGTGGAAAGGATGGACATTGGCGCAAGGACTGTAAAAACCCATGGAAGGATAATAAAGGGAAATCTCCCGCAGCCCAAACCCAAGCCCAGACCGCCGCCCCAGCACCAGCCCAAACACAAGCCGCAGCTCCTGTCCCAGCAAAGGGAGCTGGTGCAGCTATGGATCCCGCTGCGATTAGAATCAATTTTAGAGACAATGCGGTCTCTTATGATCGCGCAGGGGAAGATAGCCGTCACCACTGGTCTTGTCGTTCCCGAAACCCCGACTCCTGTGCCCAAATGACTAGAGCCGGCGCAGCCCGTCTACCTGTGTGCGCTGCGATATGATGTATGGAGGAGACTGTTGTGTATGTACCTTTAAGAGAATAACTGGTCTCAGATTGCAGTACCGGCAGTGACCACCCCTGTATAAAAGGCGCTAGTGAGCCTCTGTTGTTTTCAGTTTCACTATTGACTTCCATCAGTAAAGACTTGTTTTGTTCAACTCCTGCTGTCCGTGTCTCAATCATTCACGGACATAATAGAGACCCCTCGTGGAGATGGAGGTGGAGGAGGTAAAAGGGATCTGTTTGTTGGATACGGGGGCATCGTGCACCGTGATCCACGCAGATAACCCCACCGTCTCGCCTCTGTCCACCGGGGTTCCATACCTTCTGTCGGGCTTCACGGGCGAAGAACAGGCTGGCGCACATTCCATTCCCCTCTCCATTCATTTAGGACCACTCCGCACCACGTGGAAGTGTACACTAATGAAGTGGGAGGTGGGGGGTGGAACGGGAGTCCTTGGGTCTGATTTCTTGGTAGCACACGGGATCCTCGTGAACCTGAGAAATCACTGTCTCTGGGGAACGGGTACGAGTGTGAAAGGGATAGAGGATGCCAAGGTCCACCCAAGGAAAGCACGGGTCGGCCGGCGGGAAGTAAAATTCTTGGGTCTGACCCTCCGCGCTGGCGAGAGAGACACAGACCAGGATAGACAGGAATCGGTGCAAGATCCACCGGTCCCCGCCAGTCGCGTAGCGAAGGTACCCCGACGCAATAAATGGTTTCACATCAATCAGTGCAAACTGTTTAAGCCGGGTGCAAAAGAGCCAACAACTGAGGCCAGGTCTGAAGGTGAAAATCCTCAGCCTGAGGCGTGCAACAAGTCACAGACCACACAGGCTGGAACCGCAGCCTGCCTAGAGGGAGAAACTGTCCCGCCCACCTGGGAGGTTTCCCCAATGGCCTGGGACTCAGACGAGGAGGAGCCCAAAGACCAAGGTCCTCCTCCTGATCCGAACGCCATCGAGGGGGAGCCCGAACAGCTAGGCCCCGCCCTTGACACGATTCTGGAGGAGGTGGAGTCGGAAGACGGAGATCCCGCCCTCGACTCAAACTTAGGGGAGGTAGAAATTGGGGGCGGAGATCCTCCACCTGTAGGGACAGGTGAGGAGGAGTCATCTGCCACAGACCCAAATCCCAAAGGGGCGGAGCCTGAGGGAAGGGAGCCGAAGCCGGCAGCCGTGGAGGTGCCACGGGCTGTGAGGGCTGAAGTCCCAACCGAAGGTCCGCTCGCTAAGGGAGCCATGCCCAAAGTACCTCTTCGCAGGTTGGCTCGAATGCCTCAGCCGGTAAAACCTTGGCCCGATTCCCCCGATTTCAGTAAATGCCGACTTGGGAAATCCCTGGCGAAACGCAGTCCCCAATTGACAGCAAAAGGCTGCGGGGAACCCAAGCCACAGGTCAGTGCAGCCCCGCCACAAGGAGCAGCAGGCTGCAGTCCAATCAGGGATTAGGTAAGCCGCCCGGGGACGGGCGGCGCTGTACATAAGTTAAGTTTAAGGTGTGTGAATATTAAAGTGATTAGTGTTATAAGTAGTTTTGGAATCTGCCCAGTATGTGTGTTGTGTTGGATCGAGGTCGAAAGACCCGATCATGCCTTCACCTAAGCCAGAATCTCGCGGGAGCCTGGCTATATCATTTAACTTTGTTACAGGAACCAGAGAGATGAGAGGGATTCTCATTGCGTTCACGGTGATCGGGTGGAGCTGGGCCTATCGGGGCTGCACCAAGGACTCCACGATCTACGGGTGCTCGGGGAACACAGCCCCCATCGCGACAGATGGGTCGGGCGCGCGGGGCGTTGAGGAGACAGCCACCTATTTCCACAAAGGGAGGTGGCCAGGATGGCTGGGGTCGAACTCTACGGAATACTCCAGCCAGTCCGGGTTTGCGTACCGAGAGACTTCTCTGATGTGCCCCCGAGTGAGAGTCATTGCACCCAGAGTCAGCGTTACCGTCGGGAAGAAGATTTGTTTGGTTTGTAATGGACATGTTCCTTTGGACCGATGGTGGTGGCCGCGCAAGTTGAGCAAAACCATGAAGAACTCCACGGTCGAGTGGGAGAGACTGGGTAACAATGCCCATCGGACTATTACGGGGACTCAAGGGGGGTTGAGTGTCTGTTGGGACAAATGGTGGGAACCAGATGAGGGAATCTACATCTGTATGTGGGGTTCAGAACGTACCTGCCCCACAGGCGTCTCCATCTTTTTCCAAAGGCAGTGGCAGGATGCGGGGAAAGGAATGAGGTGGGACGTCAGCACACAGGCGTGCGGAGTCCCATACTCTCAGATCCCAGTAAACGCCACTGAGCTCATCACCCGCCCCCGCAGGCCCCTGCCCATGATTCCAGTAGCCAAAGCCCGCAAGGAAGGGTGCCCCACCACTACCAAGGGACCCGGGAACGGATTGGTATTAGTACCCACAGGTCAGGTGCTGTACCAAGGGGTGCACTACGCGGTGGCCTCGGTGATTTTAAACCTCACCAAGATTGCCAGAGTGGTGCCCCAAGGAAACGGAGCAATTGTACCAGGTCCTGTTAACAAACATGTTCAGCCAGTTTTATAAATTCGACTTTGCTAATGTAGACAGAGCCGGATTGTACACCACACCACATGAGGTCTTGGACAGGATAGGGAGACAAAGAAGGGATGCAGTAAATGATATTTTCACAGCTTTTAACACAGGAACTTCCGTCATCAACACTCTGGATGACGTGGAGCTGTAGACCCAGGTTAATGGTTTGAAAACACAGTTACGAAAGATACTGACTGACAAGAACAAGGTAGTAGGTTCTGAGTTACATGAGGACCAGGCCATGACACTACACTTAAAAGAAATTATTGCTGAGCTAGAAAAACACGCTAAAACGGTAAATGCTCTCATCAGGGAGGATCAAAATGCGTCCGATCAGGCTGCGCAGAACGAAGCTTGCGTGGTTACTGGGCGAGGGCCGCAGTAATCTGGAGGATTTAAAACAAGGTTTAGTCCCCTCCTGGATCAGCAACAAGCACCTCGCAGCCCTCCACCCTTTTGAGAATGCATTAAGTCCGTGCCAGCTCAGACTAGCTTCAGAAGCCTACCCAGTCCCAGTGGACTGTGGACGGTCTAATCACACCATTATGGGTATAGTGGTAAGAATGCCGGTGATGGGAAAGGCAGCTAAACCCGCCCCGGTATACAGGGTGGAGAACATTGGGGTCATTTAAGGGGGTGCACACATTCGCTACACAGCGGTCCCACCGTACGTCATTCGATGGGAGCATGCAATGACGGGTACCGACCTCTCGGGGTGCCGGAGCCGGGGAGCACACATCATCCTGTGCCCCCAGCACTTGAATGCCTATTCGAAACCACAGTGCGGGTTCAGAACTGCTGGCGCGAAGCCTATAAATTGCACCATGGAGGCAATGGCACAAGGCCATGTGCCCCCGCAGGTGGCACATCCTGTGTCACCACTGCAGCGCCCCACTACCAACATGGACAGCACGGCTGGTGTCCGGTGAGTGACAGCAGTTTCTGCTTCAAGCCCAAGGCAGAAGTTCAAGTGGCCCAAGAGCGAATTGTCCCCATTCCTGAACCTTCCTCTGTTCACATCACTGTTAAAGAGAATTTCACCGATCTAGAACGATTCGTTGCACATTTTGGATATATCATTCCCCCTCTCCCTGAACACCTCACCAGGATATTAAAAGCCGTTGTCGTTTCACAGAAACATTTTTACACACTGGAGCAGAAGACTTTAGAGATAGGGGCAAACATATTGGATATAGTAACCCCACCGTGGTGGGACCTGTTCACTAATATAGAAGTCCCTTCTTGGATTAGGATAGCCTCTCACATCCTTGTAGTGTGTCAGGTTTTTATTGTGATTTATTTACTGTTTGTACACTGTAAAAAGGTCAGACATTCACAGAAGTATGAAAGCAGAGGAGAATGGAGAGAGCATTATGTGCGGATAGAAGAAGAGACACCCGTTTAGATTTTTGCTGCTATGTATAAAGTTAAAGTTTCTCTCCCTCCTTTTTGTTTAATGTTTGGTCATGTGTAATTTTTGGTGTGTGTACTTTATTTTTTTCTATATTGAAATTCGTTAAGCGAGTTGTTAATAAAAGATAATATGTGTGAACCAGGTGGTGTAGGGGTATTAGGCCCCCCTCCACGTCTGGAAATGAGTGTGTCAGATTTTAAATCCAATGTATTGCCATCTATAGATGCTTAATGTACACTGTAGCTTTTCTGAAATGGGAAATACATGTGTCGTGGGGTCATAGATAGGTAATTACAGGGGATGGTTTAATTATGGAAGGTCAGAAAATTTTGCTCACCCAGAATTATGATACTTCAAGCAAGTTATAGTATCATCAGGGGGGACTGTAGAATTCGCAAAATTAATATTGTACTATAAGGGTCCTCTGGCAGAAGAGGCCTTGATTTTAAAAGACTGTTTTAAAAGAAGCCCAGAAAAGGGACACATAAAATGGCCGCCAGACCCCGTGATCAACTTATTGGGACACTTTAAAATGGTTCCTGCAGTCCCCAGACAGCCTTTGTGGATTCAACCCACAGTAAGTTCTGGAAGCCGTTTCTGAGAAAACGAAACCAGACTTTAACACATACATAAAGATTGGATGCAGATCCAGTCAGATCAGCCTGTAGATAAAGGCCATCTAAATGTTTACCCAGACAAAGGGGAACAGTTCCATATTCATAAAGAACGTATCAAGGACCTGTTAAAGACATCAAGAAAACATTAAAACATTACCAGGTCATTCCAGACCAGAGATGGCCATCACCGGCCATCCCGAAAGCAGTTTAAATATAATAACTCCCCGTTGTGATCCCCGTTGTAGCCATCGTAGTGATCGGGAGCCATCATAGCGATCGGGAGCCATTGTAGCGATCAGAAAGCCATCAGAGCCATCACAGAGCGCCATCGTGGCGATTGAAGAAGAAGACGGTTCGAGTCGACATCCCGCCCCGGGGTAACCATCGGGAGATCGTCGACAAACCCCGGGCCGTTTGATGAGACAAAAACTACAGAAGAAACCTATATGAAAGCCGGCTAGAGGTTTCCAACCGTGGTCAAGCAGATGGTCTTTTCCCCCGCATTGACATCCAGGCCCGCTGAGATCCAGCCTGTCCGTGACCTTCACCTCGAGGAAGAGAAGGCGTGTCGCAGCTCGCAGCCCGCAGCGCTGACCACGAGGAGACAGGTCGCCTGAAAGGATCAAGATGCAGACCTGTTTCAAAACCTTGCAATTCCTAGTTGGATTGGTGAGCATGTTTCTGGCCCTTCATAATCGGATCTAGATAGGTTAAAGGGGGTGATCATTTTGGGTATAATTAACATGGGTGGTTGTCCCTCGATGTTCCGTGTGTTTCCCCATTTCATGATGACTTTTGTAAGGTATAATATGCCTGTATCTATTTTAGCTAGTATTGTATTGTTATGATTTGTTTTTCCCTCCCATGTACCCTCTTATTTGCTTGCATTTGATTTGTTTTTCCTTATGCAATAAAATTTCATTTTGTTTCATTAAACTTGGTCTATAAGAGTATTCTCTGCATTGTAGTTCCTGCACCTAAGTCCAGTGTCTAGAACCTAAGGGGTGAGTGGGTCGAACCATTCAAGGTTTTACTGTGCAAAAGAGAGAGAGAGAGGCCTCTGGCGAGAGTAACCTCTGCGATCTCAGAGAGGAAACCCCTTACCCTCTCTGCTTTCTGTCTTGAAGCCAGCTAGCTATCCATTCTGCTACTTGTCCCCTGACTCCGTATTCTATGACCTTGTTCATCAGTCTATTATGGGGTACCTTATCAAAGGCTTTTTAAAAATCTAGATAAATTACATCTACTACATTACCATTGTCTACTCTCTTTGTTACCGCTTCACAAAATTCAATGAGTCTGGTCAAGCAAGGCTTTCCCTTTTGAAATCCATGCTGACTATTTATTACTATATTTTTCGATTCTAGATGTTCTTCTATTTTCTCTTTTAGTAGGGATTCCATAATTTTTCCTACCACTGATGTTAAGCTGACTTTTGTTTTATTCGTTCATCGGATGTGGGCGTCGCTGGCAAGGCCAGCATTTATTGCCCATCCCTAGTTGCCCTTGAGAAGGTGGTGGTGTGCTGCCTTCTTGAACCGCTGCAGTCCGTGTGGTGAAGGTACTCCCACAGTGCTGTTAGGGAGGGACTTCCAGGAATTTGACCCAGAGATGATGAAGGAATGGCGATATACTTCCAAGTCAGGATGGTGTGTGACTTCTAGGTGGTAGAGGTCGTGGGTTTGGGTGGTGCTGCCGAAGAAGCCTTGGCGAGTTGCTGCAGTGCATCTTGTAGATGGTATACACTGCAGCCATGGTACGCTGGTGGTGGAGGGAGTGAATGTTTAAGGTGGTGAATGGGGTGCCAATCAAGCGGGCTGCATTGTCCTGGATGGTATTGAGCTTCTTGAGTATTGTTGGAGCTGCACTCATCCAGGCAAGTGGAGAGTATTCCATCACACTCCTGACTTGTCCCTTGTAGATGGTGGAAAGGCTTTGGGGAGTCAGCAGGTGAGACACTTGCTGCATAATACCTAGCCTCTGACCTGCTCTTGTTGCCACAGTATTTATGCGGCTGGTCCAGTTAAGTTTCTGGTCAATGGTGACCCCCAGGGATATTGATGGTGGGGGATTCGGCAATGGTAATGCCATTGAATGTCATAGGGCGGTGGTTAGACTCTCGCTTGTTGGAGATAGTCATTGCCTGGCACTTGTGTGGTGCGAATGTTACCTGCCCTTATCAGCCCAAGCCTGAATGTCATCCAGGTCTTGCTGCATGTGGGCATGGACTGCTTCATTAGCTGAGGAGTTGCGAATGGCACTGAACACTGCAGCCATCAGCGAACATCCCCACTTCTGACCTCATGATGGAGGGAAGGTCATTGTTGAAGCAGCTGAAGATGGTTGTGCCTAGGACACTGCCCTGAGGAACTCCTGCAGCGACATCCAGGGGTTGTGATGAGTGACCTCCAACCACCACAACCATCTTCCTTAAGCTGACTGGTCTATAATTACCTGGACATGTTCTATCCCCCTTCTTAAATAT
Organism: Somniosus microcephalus; assembly: GCF_052327205.1. Lineage (NCBI taxonomy): Eukaryota > Metazoa > Chordata > Chondrichthyes > Squaliformes > Somniosidae > Somniosus > Somniosus microcephalus. Next base: position 226,132,719 of record NC_140990.1, read on the forward strand.
AGGTATTTTGTTAGCTATCCGTCAGTCCTCTTGCACTACACCTTTTGCTAACGAGTTATTAAATATATGTAGGAATGCATCTGCTATCTCTTCCCTAGATTCTTTTAAAATGCGTGGATGTAATCCATCCAGACCAGGGGTTTTATCCTCTTTGAGTTTGATTAGTTTATTTAACATATCCCCTTTTTACTTTTAAATGCACTTATCTCATTACTAATCGCATCATCCAATGTCATTTCCACCTGTTCTATCTGCCTGGTAAATACTGAAGCAAAATAATTATTTAATATTTTGGCCATCTCTCTATCGTTATGTGTGGTATTATCCTGTCTATCCCTTAATGGCCCTGTTCCCATCCCAACCTTCCATTTTTTTATTGATGTGCGTGTAAAATATTTTACTATTTTGTTTTATGTTCCTTGATAATTTAATTTCATAGTTCCTCTTTGCCTCCTAATTGTTTTTTTGACTTCTCTCCTAATCTCTTCATATTCTCCCTTAACATGCACTCCCCTGCTGTCTATGTACTTAATGTATGCCTCTTTCCTTACCCTCAATTGTTCCCTTATGGCTATCTTTATCCATGGAGTCTCATAAGTGTTTAGTTTGTTGTTTCCTTTTAGCAGAATATATTGTTCCTGTACTCTGTTGAACACCATTTTAAATGTTTCCCATTGCTGTTCTACATCGTTGTTTGCCAATAGTGTTGCCCATTTTAATTTCCCAAGTTCTATTCTCAGCCCCTCAAAATCAGCGTTTCTTCAATATATTACACTCATTTTCATCATACTTGTGTCCTTCTCAGTTATCATCTTAAAGCATATTATATTATGGTCACTATTGCCTAGATGTTCCCCTACTTTTACTTCTCTGGTTCATTCCCCATTACTAGATCCAAAGCGAATCCTCCCTTGTTGGGCTTTTTACATATTGGGTTAGAAAGGAGTCCAGTACACATTGTAGGAGCTCCATTCCCTTATCCCCTGTACCTACCTCTTCTGTCCAATTAATATCGGGGTAGTTGAAATCCTCCATGATTATTATTCTATGTTTTTTACTAAATTCCCTAATTTGCCTGCATATTTCTTCCTCCGCCTCCCTTCCACTATTAGGTGGTCTGTAGACTTCACCTATTAGTGTGATTGATCCTTTATTATCTTGTATCTCTATCCATATGGATTCCATTTTTGTCTTGCTGATAGCTGCTCACTTTTTTCTACTGCCATTATGTTATCCCTAATAATTACAGAGACTCCACGTCCCCTTAATGGTAAAAAGTTAAAATTAAAGGTTCTTTATCTGAATGCATGAAGCATTCATAACAAGATAGATGAATTAGTGGCACAAATAGAGATAAATGGGTTTGATCTAAAAACCATTACAGAGACGTGGTTGCAAGGTGACCAGCTACATAGGTATGAAAGGCAAGTAGGCTGAGGTAGATTGGGAAATTAGATTAGAATGTATGAGGGTAGATAAGCAGCAGCAAACATTTAAAGAAATATTCCAAAATTCTGAATGAATATACATTCCATTGAGAAATAAAAACTCTACAGGAAAAGAGATCTATCCATGGCTAACTAAAGAAGTTAAGGAGAGTATTAGATTAAAATAAGAGGCTTAATGTTTTGAAGAATATTAGTAAGCCTGAGGATTGGGAAAGCATTAGAAACCAGCAAAGGATGACCACAAATTTGATAAAAAGGGAGAAAATAAAACATGAGAGTAAACTAGCAAGAAAAATAAAAACAGATTGTAACAGCTTCTACAAGTATGTAAAAAGGAAAAGAGTAGCAAAAGTAAGTGTTGGTCCTTTAGAGGCTGAGACAGGAGAAATTAGAATGGGGAATAAGGAAATGGCAGGGACTTTAAAGAAATATTTTGTATCTCTCTTCACAGTAGAAGACAGAAAAAGCATACCAAAAGTAGTGGGGAACCAAGGGGTTAATGAGACTGAGGAACTTAACGTAATTAAAATCAGTAGAGAAAAAGTACTTGAGAAACTAATGGGACTAAAAACTGACAAATTGCCTGGACCTGATGGAATACATCCTTGGGTTCTAAAAGATGTGGCTGCAGAGATAGTGGATACATTGGGTTGTGATCTTCCAAAATTCCCTAGATTCTAGAATGGTCCTAATGGATTGGAAGGTAGCAATTCAAGAAAGGAGGGAGAGAAAAAACAGGGAACTACAGCCCAGTTAGCTTTATATCAGTCGTCAGGAAAATGCTGGAATCTGTTATTAAGGAAGTGGTAACAGGGCACTTAGAAAATTATAATATGATTAGGCAGAGTCAACATAGTTTTATGAAAGGGAAATTGTGTTTAACAAATTTATTAGCGTTTTTTGAGGATGTAACTAGCATTGTAGATAAAGGGGAACCAGTGGATGTAGTATATTTGGATTTCAAAAGGCATTCGATAAGATGCCACATAAAAGGTTGTTACACAAGTTAAGGGGTCATGGGGTTGGGGTGATATATTAGCATGGATAGAGGATTGGTTAATGGACAGAAAACTGAAAGTAGGGATAAACGGGCCATTTTCAGGTTGGCAGGCTGTAACTAGTGGGGTGCCGCAAGGATCAGTGCTTGGGTCTCAGCTATTTACAATCTATATTAATGACTTAGATGAAGGGACCAAGTGTAATGTATCTAAGTTTGCTGATGATACAAAGCTAGGTGGGAAAGTAAGCTGTAAGGAGGACTCAAAGAGCCTGCAAAGGGATATAGACAGGTTAAGTGAGTGGGCAATAAGGTGGCAGATGGAGTATAATGTGAGGAAATATATGAGGTTATTCACTTTGGTAGGAAGAATAGAAAAACAGAATATTTTTTAAATGGTGAGAAACTATTAAATGTTGGTGTTCAGAGAGATTTAGGTGTCCTCGTACAGGAAACACAGAAAGTTAGCATGCAGGAACAGCGAGCAATTAGGAAGGCAAATGATATGCTGGCCTTTATTGCAAGGCGGTTGGAGTACATGAGTAAGGAAGTCTTACTACAATTGTACAGGGCTTTGGTAAGACCACACCTGGAGGACTGTGCATAGTTTTGGTCACCTTATGAGAAAGGACATACGTGCCTTAGAGGCGGTGCAACAAAGGTTCACTAGATTGATCCCTGCCATGAGGGGGTTGTCCTATGAGAAGAGATTGAGTACATTGGTACTATACTCTCTGGAGCTTAGCAGAATGAGAGATGATCTCATTGAAACATATAAGATTCTGAGCGGGATTGACAGGGTAGATGCTAAGAGGTTGTTTCTCCTGGCTGGAGAGTCTAGAACTAGGGGGCATAGTCTCAGGATAAGAGGTTGGCCATTTAAGACTGAGATGAGGAGGAATCTTTTCACTCATAAGAACATAAGAACTAGGAGCAGGAGTAGGCCATTCAGCCCTTCGAGCCTGCTCCGCCATTCAATGAGATCATGGCTGATCTTCTGCCTCAACTCCATTCACCGGCCCTATCGCCTTATCCCTTGATGCCCTTACTAGTCAGAAATCTATCGACTTCTGTTTTGAATATACCCAATGACTGAGCCTCCACAGCCCTCTGGGGTAGAGAATTCCAAAGATTCACCACCCTCTGTGTGAAGAAATTTCTTCTCATCTCAGTCCTGAATGGCCTACCCTTTATCTTGAGGCTGTGGCCCCTGGTCTAGACTCCCCAGCTAATGGAAACATTCTCCCAGCATCCATCCTATCAAGCCCTGTAATAATGTTGTATGCTTCAATGAGTACCCCTCTCATTCTTCTGAATTCAAGAGAATACAGGCCTAGTTTATTCAATCTCTTCTCATACGACAGTCCCGCCATCCCAGGAATCAATCTTGTGAACCTTCTTTGCACTCCCTCTGTGGCAAGTATATCCTTCCTTAGGTAAGGAGACCAAAATTGTACACAGTACTCCAGGTGTGGTCTCACCAAGGCCCTATACAATTGGAGTAAGACTTCTTTACTCCTGCACTCAAATCCTCTTGTAATGAAGGCCAGCATACCATTTGCCTTCCTAATGGCTTGCTGCACCTACACATTCACTTTCAGTGACTCATGTACAAGGACACCCAGGTCCCCAATCTTTCACCATTTAGGAAATACTCTGCCTTTCTGTTTTTTCTACCAAAGTGGATAACTTCACATTTATCCACATTATATTCCATCTGCCATATTCTCGCCCACTCACTAAGCCTGTCGAGATCCCCTTGAAGCCTCTTCACATCCTCTTCACAACTGACACTGCCACCTAGCTTTGTATCATCAGCAAATTTGGAAATATTACATTTAGCCCCCTCATCCAAATCATTGATATAGATTGTGAATAGCTGGGGCCCAAGCACCAATCCTTGCAGTACCCCACTAGTCACAGCCTGCCATCCTGAAAAAGATCCATTTATCCCTACTCTTTGTTTTCTGTCTGTTAACCAATTCTCAATCCATGCTAGTATATTACCCCCAATTCCACGTGCCCTAATTTTGTTCACCAACCTCTTGTGTGGGACCTTATTGAAGGCCTTCTGAAAATCCAGATACACCACATCTACCGGTTCCCCTTTGTCTAATCCACTAGTTACATCCTCAAAGAACTCCAATAGGTTTGTCAAACAGGATTTCCCTTTCATAAATCCATGTTGACTCTGCCCAATCTTACAATTAGTTTCTAAGTGCCCAGTTATTGCATCCTTTATAATAGATTCCACCATTTTCCCAACTACTGATATGAGGCTAATAGATCTGTAGTTCCCCGCTTTCTCTCTCCCTCCTTTCTTAAATAGCGGGGTTACATTTGTTATCCTCCAATCTGCAGGAACCATTCCAGAATCTATAGAATTTTGCAAGATGACAACCAATGTGTCCACTATTCCAATGGCCACCTCTTTCAAAACTCTAGGATGTAGGTCATCCGGTCCTTGGGATTTGTCAACTTTTAGTCCCATTAATTTTACTAGTACTGTTTTTTTACTAATAATAATTTATTTAAGTTCCTCATTCTCGTCATACCCATGGTTTTCTCAAAGGGTTGGGAAATCTTTGGAATTCTCTACCCCAAAGGGCTGTGAAAGCTAAGTCGTTAAGTATATTCAAGGCTGAGACAGATAGATTTTTGGACTTTAATAGAATCAAGGGATATGGGGATCGGACGGGAAAGTGGAGTTGAGGTCGAAGATCAGCCATGATCTTATTGAAAGGCGGAGCAGCCTCGAAGGGCTGTATGGCCTACTCCTGCTCCTAATTTGTATGTTCTTATGTTAAAGGAGACTTTCTACTTACCAAAAAATTGGGAGAAAATAATTCTTAGTTTGAATATCAATATTATGTGGATATATGTGGATATATATACTGCACTCTCAAAGAACTTTATTGTGTGAAGGCCTTTGAGATGTTTCAACAATGTAATAACACACATTGACCCGTATTTTCTGATCAGAGGCTTCCTGCATGCGGAGGCCTCCGATCTGGAAAAAATCTACGAACTTACCTGAGGGCTCCCGAGGTGCGTATGCTTCTGCTCCTGGGCCTCTCCAAACTCGAAATGTGCAGGACCCACGTATCCCAGAGGCGCATGCATTTCGCAAGTGTCCCTGGGATCACGTGGGCCATGGGGAACCAACAGCAGAAGGGAATCTCCCTTCATACACTTGACAGATAGAACTGTCAAATATATGAATGGAGATCACCCCAAAAACACAGCAAAACATTAAATATTTTTTTTTTTAAATCACATTTTTAAAATGAGTTGAAATTACAATAAATTCAATATTTTAAACAAAAATTTTATTTTTTGAAAAAAATAATTCAAGTTTTTTACAGGGCTAAAAATAAACTTACCTTTTTAAAAAGTATTACCATAACATATATATAGAAAGCTTACAGATGTGGTAGCTTGTTCATCTTAAATCTGAGTAGGAACTAGCCGTGCCTCTAGCCAAGCTGTTCCAGTACAGCTATAACATTGGTATCTATCCGACAATGTGCAAAACTGCCCAGGTACGTCCTGTCAACAAAAAGCAGGACAAATCCAATCCAGCCAATTACCGTATCATCAGTCTACTCTCAATCATCAGCAAAGTGATGGAAGGTGTCGTCAACAGCGCTATCAAGCAGCACTTACTCACCAATAGCCTGCTCACTGATGCTCAGTTTGGGTTCCACTAGGACGACTCAGCTCCAGACCTCATTACAGCCTTGGTCCAAACATGGACAAAAGAGCTGAATTCCAGAGGTGAGGTGAGAGTGACTGCCCTTGACATCAAGGCAGCATTTGACCGAGTGTGGCATCAAGGAGCCCTAGTAACACTAAAGTCAATGGGAATCAGGGGGAATACTCTCCACTGGCTGAAGTCATACCTAGCACAAAGGAAGATGGTTGTGGTGGTTGGAGGTCAATCATCACAGCCCCAGGACATTGCTGCAGGAGTTCCTCAGGGCAGTGTCCTAGGCCCAACCATCTTCAGCTGCTTCATCAATGACCTTCCCTCCATCATAAGGTCAGAAGTGGAGATGTTCGCTGATGACTGCACAGTGTTCAGTGCCATTCGCAACGCCTCAGATAATGAAGCAGTCCATGCCCACATGCAACAAGACCTGGATGACATTCAGGCTTGGGCTGATAAGTGGCAAGTAACATTCGCACCACACAAGTGCCAGGCAATGACTATCTCTAACAAGCGAGCATCTAACCACCGCCCCTTGACATTCAACGGCATTACCATCGCTGAATCCCTCACTATCAATATCCTGGGGGTCACCATTGACCAGAGACTTAACTGGACCAGCCACATAAATACTGTGGCAAAAAGAGCAGGTCCGAGGCTGGGTGTTCTGCGGTGAATGCCTTACCTCCTGACTCCACAAAGCCTTTCTGTTGTGTATGTACCTTTAAGAGAAGAACTGATTCTATACTGCAGTACCGGCAGTGACCACCCCTGTATATAAAGCCATAGCAGGCTTCTGTATTTCAGTCTTGAATTACTCGCTGTTCAGTAAATACCTGTTTTATTGTTCTCCTGCAGTCTGAGTATTATTGATCCTCGGACACTACACTGGCGACGGGCAGGTTTGAACTCACCTGCAGTACTGCATCACCTCACGGGGATCTTTTCCCTGAAGAGAAGCTTCTTGGAGGTCGAAGTCAGAACGGCGGGCGTCGACCGCGGGCAACCGCCCAGGGATCCATCGGAGAGTTGCAGGGGAGGCTGTGGAGAGCTGGGCCTGGCTCCCCAGTCGAGGTGTTCCAGCAAGTCGTGCTGGTAGCAGGTAGTGCGCTGACCCGTCCGGACTGCGGCGGGCTCGGGCTCGATCGAGCGGCTCTGCAAAGGGGCCGTGCAGCGTCGTCGGGAGGAAGAGAGAGCGAGAGGGTGGAGCGCACAGGGCGCGGTCGGTACTCAAGAACAGGGCAGCGTGGAGAGGATAGAACGCGGGGAAGGAAAAGTGATATGCGCCGAAGCCGCGGGTCACCACCATTACCCTGTAGAACGCTAGGAGCAGCATGGCAGCAAGGGGAAGAAGGAAAAGTGCGGGAGGCGCCATTTTATTCCATGGGGAAGACGGAAAAGCGCGGGAGGCGCCATTTTATTCCATTGGGGAAGAAGAAAAAGCGCGGGAGGCGCCATTTTAAATCACTCAAGATGCCGAAGAGTGGCAGTATCACTGCTTTCGACAACGAGGTAGAAGACTGGACCACGTATGTGGAAAGAATTGAAGTGTACTGCGAGGCAAATGAGGTGGCCGATGGAAAGAAGGCGTCGGTATTATTAAATTTGATGGGCGCGAGAACGTACGGCCTATTGCGGAATTTAATTACCCCAGCTAAACCAATGGAGAAAAGTTTTGAAGAGATTGTTAATATCTTACAGGAACACCTAAACCCTACACTGCTGCTGATAGCAGAAAGATTCAAGTTCCATAAAAGAAACCAGCGCAAAGATGAGAGCAATGCTGACTATCTTACGGAACTACGCAAGTTATCGAAGCACTGCCAGTTCGGAGCAGGACTGGCAGACACCTTACGGGATAAGTTTGTCTGCGGGCTCCAGAGTGAAGGAACCCAGAAACGACTACTTTCGGAAAAGGACCTCACGCTAGAACAGGCTTTCAGCGTGGCAGTATCCTACGAAGCAGCAGCACGGGGGGCTGCGGAAATACAACAGAAACCACAGGAATGCAGCGCTAACGAAATGGCGTATGGAGCAGAAAAGTGCTCTTGCTGCGGCAGAACAACCCATGATCAGAAGGACTGCTGGTTTAAGGACAAAGTATGCAGGCAATGTGGGAAAATGGGACACATAGCAAGAGTCTGCAGGTCGAGAAAGAAAACCAACACTACAAGAACTACTAAGGAAAAGTACAAGAAAGTAAAGAAATTGACAGACAGTAGTTCGGAAGATCAGGAGAGTGATAAGGACTCCGGGAGCAGGAGATTAAGTTGTCTAAAGTTACACAACGTGATCGCAAAGGAGGATCACCGAACCATTTGGGTCACCCTCATGATAGCAGGGTCCCCAGTAAAGATGGAATTGGACACAGGATCAGCCCTAACTGTCATGAATCGACGAGACTATGAGCGGCTATTCCCACACATACCCTTGAAGGACACGTCCATTGTATTGAAATACACGGGGCAAAAAGTCTACCCCAGAGGAAAAATAAGGGTGCCAGTTGAATACAACGGCAAGGAAACACAGAAACTGTATCTATATATACTATCAGATGGAGGACCACCATTATTGGGACGTGAATGGATCCGAAAAATACAATTGGATTGGCATTCCATTCAGGCGCTAACTGTGACTGCTAAAAAGGATGATGACGTCACACCTGGACGACTGTCAAAAATTCTAACTGATGCGAAAGAGGTGTTCCAACAATGACTTGGGACTCTAAAAGGAGTAACGGCAATGATAAAAATCGAAGATAACGCAAACTCAACATTTTTTAAGGCCAGACCGGTACCTTACACAATCCGCCCAGCCGTTGAAGCAGTGCTGGAGAGTCTGGGGCGTTCGGGTGTGCTGTCCAAGGTGGACTGGAGCGAGTGGGCCACACCCATCATTCCTGTAATGAAGAAATCATTGAGCAGCACGCCTGGGGAACCAAAGAAGGTTCGCATCTGTGGGGACTTCAAGGTAACTGTGAACCCAGTCCTGCACACAGTACAATATCCACTTCCACGGATAGAAGATATTTTCGCCTCACTATCTGGAGGGAAACGCTTTACAAAGATTGATCTGGCCCAAGCGTATCTACAAATGGAGGTGGAAGAAGCATCTAGGAAATACCTCACGATAAACACTCACAAAGGCCTTTACCAGTACAATCGACTGGTATTCGGGGTAGCATCAGCCCCAGCTATTTGGCAGAGGGCGATGGAACAAGTCCTGCAAGGGATCCTGGGGACCCGGTGTTATTTGGACGACATCCTGGTTACGGGCGAAAATGACAGTGAACAACTTGCCAACCTGGAGCAGGTGCTCACGAGATTACAGGAATTTGGACTATGAGCCAACCGCCCCAAATGCGAGTTCTTCAGGAGACAAATCTCGTATTGTGGCCACATGATTGATGAGGAAGGGTTGCATAAGTCGCCGGACAAGATTGAGGCTGTAGTCAAGGCTCCAGCACCGGAAAATGTGTCGCAACTGAGGTCGTTCCTCGGGTTGGTGAACTACTACCATAAGTTCTTGCCGAATTTATCTACAATTCTGCACCCACTGAACGCCCTGCTGCAAACTGGAGTAACATGGAAATGGAGTGATGAGTGTAAGCGTGCCTTTCAGAAATGTAAATGCCTAATCACTTCAAAAGAAGTATTGGCCCACTACAACCCAACACTACCGATTCGGTTGGCATGTGATGCGTCTCCCTACGGCATTGGAGCGGTGCTGTCACACAAATTCCTTGACGGTTCAGAGAGGCCAATAGCCTTTGCGTCGCGCTCGTTAACCTCAGCCGAGCATAACTACGCCCAGGTTGACAGGGAGGGCCTCAGCCTGGTGTGGGGTGAAGAAGTTCAATCACTATCTGCATGGGCAGAAATTCACCCTACTGACTGATCATTAGCCCCTGGTCTCCATTTTTAACCCAAAGAAGGGCGTTCCGGTGATGACGGCGCAACGGCTGCAAAGATGGTCACTTTTTCTAGGGGCACATCAGTACGACATAGAGTACAAGGGTACGAAACAGCATGGAAACACTGATGGGCTGTCGCGCCTACCGTTGCCTACGGTAGAGGAAGCACCTGCAGTGGACCCTGTTGAGATATTCCATGCAACCATAGTCGAATGTCTGCCTGTTACAAACTCAAGTATAGAGAAGGAAACCCGAAATGACCCGACACTCTCTCGGGTCTATGATTTGACGGTGAAGGGATGGCCAGCACATGGCGACTCACTGTTGCCAGCATTCTCGCCAAGGAGAGAACAGCTGTCAGTGTGCCGGGGGACCTTGATGTGTGGATCCCGAGTGGTAATTCCACCCAAGTTGAGAGATAGAGTGCTCAATGAGCTTTATGAGTGTCATCTGGGAGGGGTAAAAATGAAAAGCCTAGCCAGGGCATTTGTGTGGTGGCCGGGAATCGATAAAGAAATCGAGGATATGACCAAGAGATGCACAGGATGCCAGAAGGTCCAAAATGCTCCACCACAGGCCCCGCTACACCCATGGGAGTGGCCCTCATCTCCATGGCAATGGGTACACATTGATTTTGCTGGTCCATTTATGGACTCAGTGTTTCTAATCGCTGTGGACGCCCATTCGAAATGGCCAGCGGTCATCAAAATGTCCTCCACCACCACGGAGAAAACTATTGCAGTCCTACGGACCATCTTCGCCAGGAATGGCTTGCCAGAACAGATTTGCTCCGACAATGGGCCACAGTTTGTGTCTGAGGATTTCCAGAGGTTTCTGAGGAATAATGGGGTGAAACATTACACATCTGCCCCAAATCATCCAGCCACAAATGGATTGGCTGAGAGGTTTGTTCAGACCTTTAAAAAGGCAATAAAGGCAATGTATAATGACGACATACCACTACAACACAAGGTAGATAATTTCTTGTTTGCTTACCGGAATGCGACACATGCAGTCACCATCCAAGCTCCAGCCATAATGTTCTTCAACCGAAGGCTAAGATGTCGCCTGGATTTGCTCAAACCAAACATAAGACGAGATGTTGAGGATAAGCAATTCCAGCACATAAATGAGAAGCCAACCAGGAGCTTCAAAATAGGGCAACCAGTCTTGGCCCACGACTACCGAACAGAAAAGTGGCAGCCAGGAACAATATGCACACAGCAGGGACCACTAATGTACACAGTGGACGTTGGAGAGAGCACCGTGAGACGCCATGCTGACCAGATTCTAGAGTCACAGGAACAAGCCAAACCCATACCACGAGCAGGTGCACCTGGTTATCAACCCGAAGTACAGATTATGTCTACCTCAGAAGCAGTGGTATTGGAAGCTGATGAACCAACCAATGACAATGAGCCAGAATCAACTCCGCCGCAAGAACAGGATACTCGAGAAAGGCGCTATCCAGTCAGGATCAGGAAGCCTCCTCAAAGACTGAACTTATAAATGATTATTTCAGTTGATGTATATAGTACAGAGAAAATTGTAATTGTAATTAGTTATTATTTAGTTGTTAAATGAATGTTATGTACTGTTTATCTCAAAGGGGAAGAATTGTTGTGTATGTACCTTTAAGAGAAGAACTGATTCTATACTGCAGTACTGGCAGTGACCACCCCTGTACATAAAGCCATAGCAGGCTTCTGTATTTCAGTCTTGAATTACTCTCTGCTCAGTAAATACCTGTTTTATTGTTCTCCTGCAGTCTGAGTATTATTGATCCTCGGACACTACACTTTCTACCATCTATAAGGCACAAGTCAGGAGTGCGATGGAATACTCTCCACTTGCCTGGATGAGTGCAGCTCCAACAACACTCAAGAAGTTCGACACCATCCCAGACAAAGCAACCCACTTGATTGGCACCCCATCCATCACCTTAAACATTCACTCCCTCCACCACCGGCGTGCTGTGGCTGCAGTGTGTACCATCTACAAGATGCACTGCAGCAACTCACCAAGGCTTCTTTGGTAGCACCTCCCAAACCCACGACCTCGACCACCTAGAAGGACAAGGGCAGCAGGCGCATGGGAACACCACCACCACGACGTTCCCATCCAAGTCACATGCCATTCTGACTTGGAAATATATCACCATTCCTTCATTGTCGCTGGGTCAAAATCCCTCCCTAACAGCACTGTGGGAGTACCTTCACCACATGGACTGCAGGCTCACCACCAGCTCCTCAAGGGCAACTAGGGATGGGCAATAAATGCTGGCCTTGCCAGCGACGCCCACATCCCATGAACGAATTAAAAAAAAGTCAGCTTAACATCAGTGGTAGGAAAAATAATGGAATCCCCACTAAAAGAGAAAATAGAAAACATCTAGAAACCAAAAACATAGTAATGAATCGTCAGCATAGATTTCAAAAGGGAAAGTCTTGCTTGATAAATCTCATTGATTTTTTTGAAGCAGTAACAGAGAGTGTAGACAATGGTAATGCAGTAGATGTAATTTATCTAGATTTTCAAAAAGCCTTCAATAAGGTACCCCATAATAGACTGATGAACAAGGTCAAAGAATGTGGAGTCAGGGGACAAGTAGCAGAATGGATAGTTAGCTGGCTTCAGGACAGGAAGCAGAGAGTAGGGGTTAAAATGTAGCTATTCACAGGGGCAGAATGTGGGTAGCAGTGATCAGTGCTGGGACCACTGTTGTTCACAATTTATATTAACGATTTAGACTTTGGAAACAAAAACACAATTTATAAATTTGTGGATGACACCAAATTGGGGAGGATAGTCAATACTGAGGAGGACTGCAACAAATTACAGGAGGACATTAATAAACTTGTTGAATGGGCATATACTTGGCAAATGAAGTTCAACACAGATAAATGTGAATACGGAGGTCATTTATTACTTGGAGGGTGTGAGTCTCGGAGTTCAAATACACAAATTACTAAAAGTTGCGAAACAGGTTAGCAAGGCCATAAAAAAAGCAAGTCAAGCACTAGGGTTTATTTCTGGAGGTATAGAATTGAAAAGTAGGGAAGTTATGCTAAACCTGTATCGAACCTTGGTTAGACCATACTTAGAGCATCGCGTACAGTTCTGGTCGCCATATTATAAAAAGGATATAGAGGCACTGGAGAGGGTGCAGAGAAGATTTACAAGGATGATACCAGAAATGCGAGGGTATACATATCAGGAAAAGATGAACAGGCTGGATCTGTTTTCTCTTGAAAAAGAAGGCTGAGGGGTGACCTAATAGAGGTCTTTAAAATTATGAAAGGTTTTGATAGAGTGGATACAGAGAGAATGTTTCCACTTGTGGGGAAGAGCATAACTAGAGGCCATTAATATAAGATAGTCACCAAGAAATCCAATAGGAATTCAGAAGAAACTTCTTTACGCAAAGAGTGGTGAGAATGTGGAACTCGCTACCACAGGGAGTGGTTGAAGCGAAAAGTATAGATGCATTTAAGGGGAGGCTAGACAAGCATATGAGGGAGCAGGGAATAGAGGGTTATGCAGATAGATTTAGATGAGGAAAGATGGGAAGAGGCTCGAGTGTAGCATAAACGGTGGCATGGACTGCTTGGGCCGAATGACCTGTTTCTGTGCGGTATATCCTATGTAATCCTATGTAATTATTCCCTGCTTTCACCTTATTCACTGATGCACTATTACCGTTAAACTCTCTGTCCCTTTCTGCTTAACTTTACCCAACTCGCTGTGCTGCTCCATTACCTTAACTTTTCTCTTTAGATTTCAAAATTTCCCCTCACCTGACCCCCCACCCCCCCTTTTTAGTATAAAGCCCTATCTACAGCCCAGTTATTCGATTCACCAGGGCACTGGATTAAGTGAAGCCCCTCCCATTTGAACAGCTCCCTCTTTCCCCAGTACACAGAACACAGAATCCCCACAGTGCAGATAGAGGCCATTTTGGCCCATCGAGCCTGCACCGACATATATCCCACCCTATCCGTGTAACCCCACGTATTTAATCCCCTAACACTAAGGGTCAATTTATCATAGCCAAATCAACCTAACCCGCACATCTTTGGACTGTGGGAGGAAACCGGAGCACCCGGAGGAAACCCACGCAGACACAGGGAGAATGTGCAAACTCCACACAGACAGTCGCCCGAGGCCAGATTTGAACCCGGGTCCCTGGCGCTGTGAGGCAACAGTGCTAACCACTATGCCACCGTGCCCCATGTTGCTAGTGCCCCATGAATCGAAACCCCTTTCTCCCACACCACTCTTTAAGCCACGGATTTAACTCTGTGAACTGCTTGTCCCTATGCCAAGTTGCTCGTGGCTCCAGTAACAATCCAAAACCTTTGAAGTTCTGCATTTTAAAAACTCTGCATATTTGAGGATATGCTTTAAACTCGAAGGAATGTAACACCAATATTACAGGAGAGGTGGTACTGTTCTAATATTTCCTAATTAATACCCCAAAACAGAATGTGTTGGAATTAGAGGTGGGTAATAATGGCAAACTAACAGCGTTCGCTGTTATTACCCCTTTGAAACTGACTGCAACTTCGGGATGTAGCGCATGCGCATCTAAATGCGGAAATCCTGAAGTTGCAGTCAGCTAGTCTGACACTGGCTGCGCAGTGCCGCCCCACCCCCCATAGCCGAAAATCAGTGCAATCAGTTAAATCAGTGAAACTCACAAAAACTTGGGCCCAGAAATGTGGGTCGGAGGCTTCCGACCTGCACTTATCTAGCGTGCCGGCCATTGTGCTGTGGGCCCGCATGGGATTCCAATCCTGGGCCTCCTCCAACTGCCGGCGCGCAGTGCTTGCGTATCCCAGGGGCGCAGTTAGTTTGAAGCGTCCCCTGGGATCACGTGGGCCTTGGTGAGCCAATGGTAGCAGGGAATCTGTATTCATATATTTGACAGGAAGTGCTGTCAAATCTATGAATACAATTCAGCCCCAAAACATCACTAAAAGTTCAAATACATTTTTTTTTTAAATCACATTTTTAAAATACTGTAACTATAAATTACATAAAATAACTATTTAAAACAATAATTTAAATTTTTGAAAACATTAATTACAGTTTCTAACGGGGCTAAAAATAAACTTACCTTTCTTTAAAGTATTTAAAAATTATAAATTTGTGGGAAAAATGTTTTAATTTAACTTAATTCACCACTTACCTTGTTAAAAGCAGACCTTGTGACCAGCGATTACTCACCCGTGGGGACCCGAATTTCTGGCCTCAATTGGTCTTTTCCATGGTAATATCAGTTAAATATCCCATTAAATGTTAAGCCTAGTTGGATTAGGTGTAACTGGGGTTTTAACAGCATATTGGCTGCTAAACAAATGTTATGGCCCTGAAAAAGTAATTTTCATTTTGTGGAGTGTCAAATTTCTTAATTTATGATAACAATTACAATTTTTAAGAAGCATTAAAGAATTTAAAAAAAAATTTGTTCATGATATTTCAGGCTCTACCTTACCTCGATGTGAGAGCCCCAATCTTTGTTTTGCTCTCTGTAACATTTTTAAAAAGTTGGGATAAAAGCAGGCTCTCATTTCCTGGATCCCTGTCTGTGAGAACTCAGCAATGTGATTGGCTGTTTAGACAGCTTGTTGACATCAGAGCAGATCGCACTAGGGAATCTCCACTATACTGCACTGAAATCACTTATGCATCGAAAAAAGCAAACTCCTTACCACAGAAATCGCGAGATTTCTGTAGGCAGCCTTCTTCGGGGCCAGCGGCGACGTCTTTGCTTCGCCACTGCCCGCAAATTCTGGGTCTATATTTTCACTCTAGGCCAAAATTTAATAATGCCAGTAACCTATAGCCAGAGATCCAAAACAGACAAGAAAAATAGGCAATTTTTAAAATTACTTTGATGTTTCAATTAAATTTGTGAATAATTATAAGACTGTAATGCAATTTATTCTGTGTTTTCGTAAAGCCTGAAAGCAATATTACAAAGCACATGCACACATGCCAATAATATGTATTATTAGTGCCTTTCATGTAACAAAATGCCCCATGACACTTTATAAAGGATCAGAAGTCCTGAGCAGCGAGTTGGGAGGAGAGGATGGGGTGACCAAAGGCAACATCAACTTTTGAAGTGGCAAAGTGGAGAGTTTAAGAAGAAAAATAGCGCAGAGTTGTGATGATTGAGGCTCTGCCATCACTCATGGTTTGGAGGGAGGGATACACTGTAGATCACAATCAGAAAAGTGGAAGATCCATGCTGGAATGTAAGGTTGAAGAAGGTGACAAATGTAGGCAGTGATTTGTAAATGAGGATAATGGTTTTAAAGTTCTTTTATTATTTGTATTGGATTGGTACCTTTGTCTTTGTCCCTTCTCACCTGCATAATGAATTGGTTTCCAGTATTGTTTTTTTGTCACACAAAGAACCTCAAGTGACCTCGCTCCCATCTCCTGTTTTTGATATTCATTGCTCTCCAACATCTCTAGGAAGAGTAACAAGGGAAATGATGAACCTTGTTTGATAAGTATAGCCTAAGTTGCAGTGAAGAAGTCTGTATGCTATTTATGAATTTTTGGATGCTTATAAAAAGTTATCTTAATTATAGGATACATTGGAATTGAGTTTGTAATTTTGAATTTTTCAGTTATTTTTATGCTTTAATGACTTCTGGTATACATTCAATGTGACACAAAGAGGATTCAATTTAGTTACAGATGAAAAACAATGAGACCATAGCACCATAAAACCATAGAAATTTACAGTACAAAAGCAGGGCATTCAGCACATTGTGTCTGTGCTTGCTCTTTGCTAGAGCAATCCAGAACTAATCCCATTGCCCCAAGTGCTCCTCATAGCCTTGTATCTTTTGGTTTAAATTCATTGCGGTACCGAGGCAGTGCTACACTGTAGTGGGTGCTGTCTTTTGGATGGGATGTTAAACTGAGATTCTAACTACCTTCAGGTGGAAGTAAAAGATCCTATGACATTATTTGTAGCAGAGCAGATGAGTTCTCCTAGTGTCCTGGCCAATATTTATCCCTCAACCAACACCACCAAAACAGATTATCTGGTCATTTGTCTCATTGCTGTTTGTGGGCCCTTGCTGTATGCAAATTGGCTACTGCTTTTGCCTATATTAAACAGCAACTACACTTCAAAAGTACTTCAGTGGCTATGAAGTGCTTTGGGGATGTTTTGAAGCTACAGAAATGCAAGTATTTTCTTTCATTTCTTTTTCTTCCATTGCTTTAATTATTTATCTAATTTTCCCTTAAAATATGCCTCAACCATTCCCTCTGAAATGTTCCAAAAATCTGTGTAAAGAAATTTCTCTTAACCTTTCTCCTCATTTTCTCAGTGACAACTTTAAATTGTCACTAACACTCTAACCAGAAGAAATAGTTTTTTTCTCAATTTACTCTATCAAAACTCTTCATAATTTAAAATCTCCTATTTTCCTTTTCTGCACTGGTGGAAACAGTCCCAGTATCTCATGCCTCTCTTAATATCTATAGTTTACAATTCTTGCCATCATCCCAGTGAATCTATGCTGCATGCTTTCTATGGCTTGAATGTCCTTTCTATAATAGAGTGCCCAAATTATACAGAGTACTCCAACTGTGGCTGAACCAGTGTTTTCTAAAAAATTACCTTTAATTCTTTACTCCTGGTATCTATGTCCCTTTTAAAAAACACAAAATTCTAATCGGCTTATCTACCTGTACTCACACTTTTAGGAAACTATATAGGGCTAAAAATTTGGGTGCTTTACGCTACACGTTACCGTCAAAATGTTTTTTTTTAATTTGTTTATGGGATCAAGGCGTCGCTGGCAATGTCAGCATTTATTGCCCATCCCTAGTTGCCCTTGAGAAGGTGGTGGAGAGCCGCCTTCTTGAACCGCTGCAGTCCGTGTGGTGATGGTACTCCCACATTGCTGTTCGGTAGGGAGTTCCAGGATTTTGACCCAGAGACGATGAAGGATCGGCGATATACTTCTAAGTCAGGATGGTGTGTGACTTGGAGGGGAACTTGGAGGTGGTGGTTTTCCCATGCACCTGCTGCCCTTGTCTTTTTAGGTGGTAGAGGTCGTGGATTTGGGAGGTGCTGCCGAAGAAGCCTTGGCGAGTTGCTGCAGTGCACCTTGTAGATGGTACACCCTGCATCCACAGTATGCCAGTAGTGGAGGGAGTGAATGTTTAAGGTGGTGGATGGGGTGCCAACAAAGCGGGCTGCTTTGTCCTGGATGTTGTCGAGCTTCTTGAGTGTTGTTGGAGCTACACTCATCCAGGCAAGTGGAGAGTATTCCATCACACTCCTTACTTGTGCCTTGTAGATGGTGGCAAGGCTTTGGGTAGTCAGGAGGTGAGACACTCCCACAGAATAACTAGCCTCTGACCTGCTCTTGTTGCCACAGTATTTATGTAGCTGGTCCAGGATATTGATGGTGGGGGATTCGGCGATGGTAATGCCGTTGAATGTCAAGAGGCGGTGGTTAGACTCACGCTTGTTGGAGATAGTTATTGCCTGGCACTTGTGTGGCACTAATGTTACCTGCCACTTCTCAGCCAAAGCCTGAATGTCGTCCAGGTCTTGTTGTATGCGGGCATGGACTGCTTCATTATCTGAGGAGTTGTGAATGGCACTGAACACTGTGTAGTCATCAGCGAACATCCCCATTTCCGACCTTATGTTGGAGGGAAGGTCATTGATGAAGCAGCTGACGATGGTTGGGCCTAGGACACGGCCCTGAGGAACTCCTGTAGCAATGTCCTGGGGCTGTGATGATTGACCTCCAACCACCACAACCATCTTCCTTTGTGCTAGGTATGAGTTCAGCCAGTGGAGAGTTTTCCACCCGATCCCCATTGACTTCAGTTTTACTAGGGCTCCTTGATGCCACACTCGGTCAAATGCTGCCTTGATGTCCAGGGCAGTCACTCTCACCTCACCTCTGGAATTCAGCTTCTTTGTCCATGTTAGGACCAAGGCTGTAATGAGGTCTGGAGCCGAGTGGTCCTGGCAGAACCCAAACTGGGCATCAGTGAGCAGGTTATTGGTGAGTAAGTGCTGCTTGATAGCACTGTCGATGACACCTTCCATCTCTTTGCTGATGATTGAGAGAAGACTGACGGGGCGGTAATTGGCTGGATTGGATTTGCCCTCCTTTTTGTGGGCAGAACATACTTGGGCAGTTTTCCACATTGTCGGATAGATACCAGTGTTGCAGCTGTACTGGAACAGCTTGGCTAGAGGCATGGCTAGTTCTGGAGCGCAAGTCTTCAGCACGACAGCCGGGATGCTGTCGGGGCCCATAGCCTTTGCTGTATCCAGTGCGCTCAGCCATTTCTTGATATCACGTGGAGTGAATCGAATTGGCTGAAGACTGGCTTCTTTGATGTTGGGATCCTCAGGAGGAGGCCAATATGGATCATCCTCTTGGCACTTCTGGCTGCAAGTTTGTTTTCAGCAGCAGGTTGGAGCTAGCCGCGACCCACCATGGCCACTGTCTGCACCGGACCCGCCAAACTAGGCAAAATTCCGGCCATCGTCTTCGGTCCCCACCACAAACTCCATCCCTCTCCATAGCCATCAACTCCATCCCTCTCCCTACCATCTGTCTGAGGCTGAACCAGACTGTTCGCAACTTTGGTGTCATATTTGACACCGAAATGAACTTCCGACCACGTATCTGCCTTTTTCCACGACCGGAACATTATCCGACTCCGCCGCTGCCTCAGCTCATGTGTTGCTCAAACCCTCATCCATGCCTTTGTTACCTCTAGACTTGACTATTCCAACACTCTCCTGGCTGGCCTCCCACGTTCTACCCTCCGTAAACTTGAGGTCATCCAAAACTGTGCTGCCGGTGTCCTAACTCGCACCAAGTCCCATTGACAGATCACCCCTGTGCTCACTGATCTACATTGGCTCCTTGTTAAACAACGTCTCGATTTTAAAATTCTCATCCATGGCTTCACCCCTCCTTATCTCTGTAATCTCCTCCAGCCCCATAAACCTCCGAGATCTCTGTGCTCCTCTAATCCTGGCCTCTTGAGCATCTCTATTAGGGATAGCATAAGATCCAAGGAGAGGACATATAAATTGGCCAGAAAAAGCAGTAAACCTGAGGATTGGGAGCAGTTTAGGATTCAACAAAGGAGGACAAAGGACTTAATTAAGAAGGGGAAAATAGAATATGAGAGTAAGCTTGCAGGGAACATAAAAACTGACTGTAAAAGCTTTTATAGATATGTGAAGAGAAAAAGATTGGTGAAGTCAAGCATAGGTCCCGTGCAGTCAGAATCAGGGGAATTTATAATGGGGAACAAAGAAATGGCAGACCAATTAAATACATATTTTGGTTCTGTCTTCACAAAGGAGGACACAAATAACCTCCCACAGAGATGTCAGGGAACATAGGGTCTGATGAAAGGGAGGAACTGAAAGAAATCAGTATTTGTAGGGAAATGGTGTTAGGGAAATTGACGGGATTAAAAGCAGATAAATCCCCAGGGCCTGATAATCTACATCCTAGAGTACTTAAGGAAGTGGCCCTAGAAATAGTAGATGCATTGCTGATCATCTTCCAACATTCGATGGAATCTGGAACAGTACCCATGGATTGGAGGGTAGTTAATGTTACTCTACTATTCAAAAAAGGTGGTAGAGAGAAAACAGGGAATTACAGACCGGTAAGCCTGACATCGGTAGTGGGGAAAATGCTAGAGTTTATTATAAAAGATGTAATAGCAGAGCACTTGGATGTTGAGGATGTAACTGGTAAAATAGATAAGGGAGAACCAGTGGATGTGGTGTATTTGGACTTTCAGAAGGCTTTCGATAAGGTCCCGCATAAGAGATTAACGTGTAAAGTTAAGACACATGGGATTGGGGGCAAGGCATTGACTTGGATAGAGAACTAGTTGGCAGACAGAAAGCAAAGAGTTGGAATAAACGGATCTTTTTCTGAGTGGCAGGCAGTGACTAGTGGGGTACCGCAGGGATCGGTCCTTGGACCCCAGCTATTCAGAATATATATTAATGATCTAGACAAGGGAACTAGATGTAATATCTCCAAGTTTGCAGATGACACAAAGCTGGGTGGGCGTGTGTGCTGTGAGGAGGAAGCCGAGAAAGTCCAGGATGATTTGGACAGGTTGGGTGATTGGGCAGAAGCATGGCAGATGCAATATAATGTGGATAAATGCGAGGTTATCCACTTTGGTGGCAAAAACAGGAAGGCAGATTATTATCTGCATGGCAATAGATTGGGAGAAGGGGAAGTGCAACGAGACCTGGGTGTCCTTGTGCACCAGTCGCTGAAGGTAAGTATGCAGGTGCAGCAGGCGGTTAAGAAGGCAAATTGTATGTTGACCTTCGTAGCGAGAGGATTTGAGTACAGGAACAAGGATGTCTTGCTGCAGTTGTACAGGGCCTTGGTGAGACCACATCTTGAGTATTGTGTGCAGTTTTGGTCGCCTTATCTGAGGAAGGATGTTCTTGCCATGGAAGGAGTTCAGCGAAGATTCACCAGGCTGATACCTGGGATGGCAGGAATGACGTATGAGGAGAGATTGGGTCAATTGGGCTTATACTCGCTGGAGGTTAGAAGAATGAGAGGGGATCTCATTGAAACTTATAAAATTCTGACAGGACTGGACAGAATAGATGCAGGAAGGATGTTCCCGATGGTCGGGGAGTCCAGAACCAGGGGTCATAGTCTAAGGATAAGGGGTAAGCCATTTAGGACAGAAATGAGGAGGAATTTCTTCACCCAGAGAGTGGTGAACCTGTGGAATTCTCTACCACAGAAGGCAGTAGAGGCCAATTCATTAAATATATTCAAGAAGGAGTTGGATATATTTCTTAAATCTAAAGGGATCAAGGGGTATGGGGAGAAAGCAGGGACAGGATACTGAATTTGGATGAACAGCCATGATCAGATTGAATGGCGGAGCAGGCTCGAGGGGCCAAATGGCCTACTCCTGCTCCTATCTTCTATGTTTCTATGTTTCTAAGTTTAATCGCTCCACCAATGGTGGCTGTGCCTTCAGCACCCAAGGGCCTAAGCTCTGGAATTCCCCCACTAAACCTCTCCGTCTCTCTAGCTCTCTTCCCTCCTTTAAGACGCTGCTTAAAATCTACCTCTTTGACCAAGCTTTTGATCATCTGTCCTAATACCTCATTATGTGGCTCGGTGTCAAATTTTATTTACAACGCTCCTGTGAAGCACCTTGGGATGTTTGACTTAAAGGCAGTATATAAATACAAATTGTTGTAGTTGTTATTGCTGCTTCAATGAAACCAATTGAAATCCAGATGTAACTTGCTGTCAATCAATTAACCAATCAGATTCTTCTTTAGCTCCAAAGTCTGACCCCTCCTTCACATTTAACCAATAGAAACTCTCGTTTCATCCGTCGTCTCATTGCCATCCTCCTGATTTACCTAATTTGCACTTCTGGTTTAGGTCTGGCCAATTTGGTTGTTCGATTTATTTGCTGCTTTCAATGGGCGATGTGAAGCCAATCAGCACAGCAATTACAAGTGGGGTCGGGTTGGGGGACGTTGTTGTGTTTCAGACATGGCAGGGCAAGGCCAGGCGGGGCAAAGAGAGAGACACCAGGACTAGGCTATCGGGAGTACAATGAGGTTATCACTCGCAGCAAAGAGATAGATTTCCTCAATTCATTCGGTAAGGAGCAAAAGCCAGTGAATAATAAATAACCAGCAGTAACAATAGAGTCACCAAAGGAGAACTTCCTCATTACATGCACTCACTCTGGTGGGTGTCAGTAATGCTGGAGTTTAGGGCCTGGTTCAGACCATATCTTGTGTTAGTTTGTCTCTAACTTGATGGTAGTTGAAAACTAAAATTGCATCTAATTTCCAATTATCATTTAAAGCAGTAATAAGAACATAAGAAATAGGAGCAGGAGTAGGCCATTCAGCCCCTCGAGCCTGCCCCGCCATTCAATAATATCATGGCTGATCTGATCTTGGCCTCAGCTCCACTTTCCTGCCCGCTCCCCATAACCCTTTACTCCCCTGTAGTTCAAAAATCTGTCTATCTCAGCCTTGAATATATTCAATGACTCCACCTCCACAGCTCTCTGGGTTAGAGAATTCAAAAGATTCACGACCCTCTGAGAGAAGAAATTCCTCCTCATCTCCGTCTTAAATGGGCGACCCCTTATTCTGAAACTATGCCCCCTCGTTCTAGATTCCCCCACGAGGGGAAGCATCCTCTCAGCATCTACCCTGTCAAGCCCCCTCAGAATCTTAAACAATAGAAAATGCTGGAAACACTCAGCAGGCCAGGCAGGAGAGAGAAAAACAGAGCCGTGACCCCTCGTCAGAACTGGAAAGGGATTGTAGTTTCTATTCCTAATTAGTCACATTAAGTAAGTAAAATGAAAATAATAATAAATATATGTTTAATTGTATAACTAATTTTTATACAGAAAAAATACTTGTGTTACAGGGGATCTGTGGAATTATTATAACATGGGAGGGAGGCCTCAGAAGTAGAAAGGTTGAGAACTCCTACCCTCTCGAACTGTTCTTTTACTTTTTATATGCTTATAAAGGCCCTTACTAGTTCCTCATATTATCTGCCAGTCCTTTCCATATTCCCTTTAGCCCTTCTAATCTCAATTTTCACCTCCCTACCATACTTTCTATTTTGCTCTTTAGTATTGTTAGCCTTAACTTTAACACATGCTTCCCTTTTAAGTTTTATAGTGGTTTTACTCTTTATCCATGGAAATCGATACTTTGATGCAGCCCTTTTCATCTTATAGGAATATATTTATTTTGTAATCTATGCATCTCATATTTGAAGATTTCCCACTACTGATCTGTTTAAAATATTCTATTTAAAACATTCAGTATCACTCCAGTTAAGGGGCGTTTAATGTGTGAACAAGCATTTAACTATAATATTTTTGCTTAATATGCTATGATATATAGTATTAAAAATTTCTAAACCATGGGGCCAAAATTCCTGTCTTCTGAGTGAAAAGCATACATGTGTAAAATTACAAAGCCATAATTACCTTCCGATATCACTGGTAAGTAAATCTGGTTTAAGGTCAGTTGCCTGTTAGGGACCAAAAACCATATTTTATTCATATCTAAAATTGATAAAGACAGGAATTTTGGCCTGCTTATTATGAATCAGAGTGGACTGATCATCAAATCAGATCACTCCATTCCTGATCATGAACCCGCTTTAAAAGGAGGGAAGTGAGTCAATGATTTACTATATTGCATTGTGATCTCAAACTAAACTGACCTTGGATACAAAGAACATACATTTTGTAATATAGTCCTCCCAAGAATTCAAAATATTTTAACACACCAACATAAAACAATTATAGCTCTCTATAATTGATCTCTCATTTTTATAGTCACAATTATTATTCAACTCAACCAATTAGCATTCCTGCATTTTTACACTTTTCAGCAACTTTATTTGAATGGAATACTATATATTGTACTCAAAAGGAAAGCCATTTAGCAGTAAATCTGATGCATTGAGCTGGATGGGATTAATGATATCAGATATTCAAACCTTGTACCTTAAAAAAAAGGCGAAAGGGCTCCTTCGCTGGCTCAATGATAGAGGAAGGTAGTGTATAACTGAGCCATACAGAAGGTCGTAGGTTTGACTTCTGAGGCTTTGCTGAGTTGGCTGATCTCAACCAGCGAGGCCCTCTACAATTGACCTCAGCATTCCTTGGCTTGGATAGAAAATATCTGCCAGATGTCTGATTACGATCCAGTGACCCCTGCTGGAAAGTATACATTTTAGGATGATGGGATCAGGATCAGTTCTATTGCTTTCATCGTTGAATAGCCTGCCAACCTACAGGCCCTGAAAATCCATAGTCGCTGCAGTATACTCCCACCATATCCTTGGTAAGAGAATGTTGTATGGGCTGGAAACTAGGCTATAATGCAAATGCCCTAGTGCCATTGTTTCTGGGATGGCTACATCTACACCAAAAATGTTCATTGATGTACCAGGGGTGGGGCCTAGGGCAGTGACTCCAAACATCGGAGTTTCTACAACCAGGGTCTTCAGGTTCTTTGATGAAGTAATGGAGAGGGTTGATGAGGGTAGTGTGGTTGATGTTGTGTATATGGACTTTCAAAAGGTGTTTGACAAAGTACCACATAATAGACTTGTTAGCAAAATTAAAGCCCATGAGATTAAAGGGACAGTGATGCGTGAATATGAAATTGGCTAAGGGACAGAAAGCAGATAGTAGATGTAAGCAGTTATTTTTCAGACTGGAGGGAAGTATACAGTGGTGTTCCCCAGGGGTTGGTATTAAGACCAACGTTCCCTCTAAGCTGCGTGGTCACGCAGCCCTGGACCGGCTTTTGCAATGTTAAAGTTCACGCGTGCGCAAAACTACGAATGGCCGCGAAACCCCGGGGCTGCACACCCAAAAAAAAATTACGGGGAACATTGATTAGGACCACTTCTCTTTTTGATATCTATTAATGACCTGGACTTGGATATAGAGAGCATAATGCCAAAGTTTGCAGATGACATGAAATTCGGAAATGTAGCAAACAATGTGGAGGATAGCAACATATTTCAGGAGGACACAGACAGACTGGCAAAATGGGCAGACACATGGCAGATGAAATTTAACACAGAGAAGCAAGACATTTTGGTAGGAAGAATAAGGAGAGGAAATATAAACTAAATTATACAATTTTAAAGGTGAACCGAGAGACCTGGGGTGTATGCACACAAATCTTTGAAGGTGGCAGGACAAGTTGAGAAGGCTCTTAAAAAGCATATGGATGGGATGGATGGGATGGGATGGATGGATGAAATTAATTAATTTATATAACGCCTTTCATGACCACCGGACGTCCCAAAGCGTTTTACAGCTCATGAAGTACTTTTTTTTTCCAAGTGTAGTCACTGTTGTAATGTATTAATAGATTCATAGAATACAAAATAAAGGAAGTTATGCAAAACCTTTATAAAACACTGGTTAGGCCTCAGTTGGAGTATTATGTCCAAGTCTGGGCACCACACTTTAGGAAGGATGTCAAGGCCTGAGAGAGGGTACAGAAGAGATTTACTAGAATGGTACCAGGGATGAGGGACTTCAGTTATGTGGAGAGACTTGAGAAGCTGGGATTGTTCTCCTTAGAGGAGAGAAGGTTATGGGAAGATTTGATAGAGGTGTTCAAAATCATGAAGGATTTTCATTGAGTAAGTAAGGAGAAACTGTTTCCAGTGGCAGAAGGGTCAATAACCAGAGGACACAGATTTAAGGTAATTGCCAAAATAACCCGAGGCAACATGAGGAAACATTTTTTTTTACACAGCGAGTTGTGGTGATCTAGAATGCACTGCCCGAAAGGGTGGTGGAAGCAGATTTAATAATAACTTTCAAAAGGGAATTGGAGAAATACTTGAAGAGAAAGATTTACAGGGCTATGGGGAAAGAGCAGGGGAGTGGGACTAATTGGACAGCTCTAGCAAAGAGCCGGCACTGGCACGATGGGGGGAATGGTCTCCTTCTGTGCTGTATGATTCTGTGATTCACTGCGACCCAGTATATGGCAAGTGCAGGTGTGTCTGTGAGACCAGGGTTGCTGGCTGACCTGGGTAGGGCTGGAGACCTGCTGGGAGTCTGGACTGGGATCATTACCTGGTGTCCTAAAGATTTAGAAACAAACTTTGATTTTATATTTTTCAAGTGCCCCTCTTTGGCTTGGGTTATATGGGCCCTAGATGAGCCCCTAGTGGCTTGGGCACTTGCTTTTTGCAGGCAAATTGTTGAATTCCCCCCTGATCCTGGAACGTTTGCACAGATGCCAGGATCGCTGGTCCATTGATTTTCGGGGCTACATCATCCAGGTTCACACATGAAGAATGGTCACTTGGACTAGGTACTGGAGGATGCCTGGCACCTCTGGAGGTGTACCCTTGCAGGAGATAATGCCTTATAGAGAGGATCAGGAGATGAAAAAGTAGGCAAAAAAAATGCAAAAGATGAGCTTCCCCCTGGCTCACTGGATAAATGCACCATGCAAAGCACTAAATTCCTTGACAGTAATGTCAAAAACCATGCACCATTTTTCTTCTTCACCATATGAAAAAAAAATCCCAACACTTTCTTAAAAAGACAATACCTCTATAAGTTAATGAAAATCCAATTACAGCTGTACATCATTAGGAAATATGAACCTTATGAATTCTGAGTCAAAGCAGCAGACACATGCCTTTAAGAAGTTTCCAAACTTGTAGCTGTGGGATATTCTGATCAATTATGTATTTGAGGATTTCTGTGTGGAAGTAGAGTGCTGCTAAATGAACAATATTGTTCCCTTCACTGTCAATCTTTATTAAGTTGGCTCCAAGGGATAGTAGGTATTGAAGTGTATCAAATGCACCAGCCATCGCAGCAAGTAATAGTGGAGTTGAGTGATATCTAAAGAAAAAGGAAAATTAGAATGCCTTCCCAAACTACCTGTGATAAAATTACAGAACTTATTTTGGGGGGAAATCATTATCTGAGTCAATATTTACATAATTTTCTTAACACCATATATGATTTTCTGAGCAAGGGGTTTTGGGGGGCGGGTGGGTGGTGGCAGGAGCTTGCAATCCAGCTTTTGTTTTGAAGATAGGTACCCGGTTATGACATTTTTCTGAATTTCACAATGGCTGTTCATTCCATGACCCCCGAACATACAGTTAATGCTACGTTCGCAACCTTGGTGTCGTATTTGACCATGAGATGAGCTTTCGACCACATATCCGCTCCATCACCAAGACCGCCTACTTCTACCTTAGTGACATCGCCCAACTCTGCTCCTGCCGCAGCTCATCTGCTGCTGAAATCCTAATCCATGCCTTTGTTAACTCTAGATTTGGACTATTCCAAAGCTCTCCTGGTCAGCCTCCCATCTTCCACCGCCTATAAACTTGAGCTCATCCAAAACTCTGCTGACCGTATCCTAACTCGCATCAAGTCCTGTACACCCATCGCCCCTGAGTTCGCATACCTACATTGGCTCTTGTTCCGGCAACACCTCAATTTTAAAATTCTCATTCTTGTTCTCAAATCCCTCAATGCCCTCGCCCCTCCCTAGCTCTGTAACCTCCTCCAGCCCTACAACCCTCTGAGATCTCTGCGCTCATTCAATTCTGGACTTTTGTGCATCCCCGATTTTAATTGCTCCACCTTTGGCAGCCGTGCCTTCAGCCTAATCCCTAAGCTCTGGAATTCCCTCCCAAAACCGCTCCCTCCTTCTTTAAGACGCTCCTTGAAACCTACCTCTTTGACTAAGCTTTTGGTCATCTGTCCTAATATCCCCTTATGTGGCTCAGTGTCAAATTTTGTTTGATAGTGCTCCTGTGAAGCGCCTTGGGATATTTTACTATGTTAAAGGCGCTATATAAACGCAAGTTGTTGTTGCAAAAATAGCTCAATAGAGACATCTATTACTTTCTTCCCCCACGGGAGGTTGTCTAGTGGCTGAGATCAGAAATTTAGGGTGCACTTACATTACAAGTTTATCAGTGCAATGGCATTTCTATTTAACAACAACGCTAGACTTGTGTGGTGTAAATCTGGAATCTCATACCATTTTGTTCTGGTATCATGTTGGGCCCTGGTATATGTACGGATAACCGTAGCTGTCGTAAAGACAGCAAGGTTTGATTGACAGCTGGTTGACGGCTGACGTCATATCCGGGGGCAGGATCCGACGCCATCTTGGCCATGCTTGAGGTATTGTACTAGGAGGCACCGAGTCAGGACTGAATAAATGGCACTCCACTACAACTGCTTGGGAGACTCGTAATTACGTTATTAAGATAACATTACATGGTACCAGGATTTATAGAACTCACGATAAGGACATACTACAACAATGGAAGGAATAAAACCTCCGGCTAGCCTGCAACTAGAAGGAAATGTGGATGAAAATTGGCGTGTCTTCAAGCAACGCTTTCTTCTCTACCTCACAGCGATTGACACTTCGACTAGCTCTGGAACACGTAAAATAGCTTTGTTGCTAACAGTGGCTGGCTCGCAGGCAATCGAGCTGTTTAATACATTTACGTTTGCAGCCAAAGATGATAAAAATGATCTGGACAAGGTGATAGAACGGTTCGACGAATACTGCACTCCAAAAAAGAATGAAACGTATGAGAGATTCGTGTTTCGCTCCCGCGTGCAAAAGCAAGGAGAATCCTTTGATGTTTTTTTTGACGGACTTGAAAATAAAAGCACAAACATGCAACTTTAGGGACCTGAAGGAATCGATGATATGTGATCAAGTCGTTTTTGGAACACTCGACAAGAAGGTGAGGGAGAGAATGCTTAGAGACAATGACCTAAATTTGGATGCAGCAGTGAAAATATGTCATGCTAGTGAACTCTCAGCCATGCACACGAAAACTTTCGAAGGGAGCAGCACAGCAGCGGGCGGGAGTGCCCTGGGGCTGAAAAACCTGCCGCTGGATGTGGTACACAAAAGGGACACAAGAGGGCCCACGGAGTTCAAGATGATGACGCCTTACGAATGCAGATGGTGCGGTAATAAACACGTAGCCAGACAGTGTCCTGCTTATGGGAAGAACTGTGCAAAATGTAAAGGCAGGAATCACTTTGCCAAGATGCGTTTTTGGGAAGAGAAAACTGAAGGTAAAAAGACAGTGCATGCTATTGAGACTGAAGAGACAGGAGCAGAGACTTTGTTTGTTGGAATGATGCAAAATGAGTCAAAACAGGGCAAAAATGCTAATGAAGTGCACTCTGTAGGACCAAAGACTGAAGTTTGGATAGCTCACTTGCTGGTAAATGGCACCATTGTTCCCTTTAAGCTAGATACAGGTGCTAAGGCAAACCTCATAAGTTGGAGTGATGCACAGAATCTCAAAGTGCGACCTAAAATACTGAACAAGACAGTGTCTTTGAAGGCATACAATGGACAAAGCATTGAAACAAAAGGAATGTGTAGGCTGAATGTTAAGGTAAAAAATCACATTCACCCTTTGACCTTTGTTATAGTGCCTGAAGGACATGAGTCACTGTTGGGGGATAAGGCCTGTGTGGATTTGGGCTTGGTAAAACGAGTCTATACTATCAATGAACTGAACTGTGTGCAGAGTGCCCCCCAAGATAGTACAAATCTGACTCATGAGACTATAGCACACAAATATGCAGATGTATTTCAGGGTTTCGGAGCACTGCCCTTTACATACTCCATCAAACTGAGAGAGGATGCACAACCTGTGATTCACGCACCCAGGAGAGTTCCAGTGGCTCTCCGTGAAAAACTGAGGAAAGAGCTAGACCGCATGGAGGGACGAGCTGTCATAAAGAAGATTGAGGAACCGACTGACTGGGTAAATTCCATGGTCTGCGTCAATTCAAAGAAAACTGATAAATTGCGTGTCTGCATGGATCCCAAGGACCTTAATGCCAATATCAAAAGAGAGCACTACCAAATTCCAAAGAGAGAGGAAATAGTCAGCGAAATGACAGAAGGGAAAGTCTTCTCCAAGATGGACGCCTCGCATGGTTTCTGGCAGTTGAAACTTGATGAAGAAAGTGCTAAGCTGTGCACTTTTAACACCCTATTTGGTCGATACTCCTACCAGCGTCTGCCCTTTGGTATTAGCTCCACCCCAGAAATCTTTCACAGAGCAATGGAGCAAATCATCGAGGGCCTGGAGGGAGTGCGGGTGTACGTGGATGATCTGGTAGTATGGGGCTCCACTCGGGGAGCACGACACCAGACTGGAGAAAACACTTCAGAGAATACAGCAGTATGGACTCAAACTAAATAAAGACAAATGTCAGTTCAGTGTCAATGAAATCACATTCCTCGGAGACAAGACCTCTACAGAGGGGATTCAGCCAGACAAGTCAAAGGTAAAGGCTATACATGACATGAAGAAACCAAAGGACAAGAAAGGGGTTCAGCGGGCCCTTGGCATGGTTAACTACCTAGGAAAATTCATTCCAAATCTAGCAGTGAAAACTGTTCATCTGAGAAAACTGCTGCACCAAGAGACAGAGTTCCAATGGGGACATGAACATGAGAGAGAATGGAAGGGGCTGCTACACATTCTAGCAAGTGAAACCCTACTGAAGTTCTTCTGCCCTAAAAAGAGGACGAAAGTGTCCACAGATGCCTCTAGGAATGTATTAGGGGCTATCCTTGTACAGGAAGATGAAGGAGAATGGCGACCAATGGTGTATGCGTCACGCTCCATGACGGCTGTAGAGTGCCGGTATGTGCAAATCGAGAAGGAGTGCCTTGGCTTGGCATTTGGGTGTGAAAAATTTCATACCTACATCTATGGTCTTCCCAAGGTTATCCTAGAAACGGACCATAAGCCACTGCCAGGGATCGCAAAGAAGAATCTGTGTGACATGTCACCACGGATACAACGCCTAATGATGAGACTTCAACGTTACGATTTTTGGCTAACATATGTGCCGGGGACACAAATGTTCATTGCAGACACACTATCCAGGGCTGCGCCTTACGCCACACAAAACAGTGAATCAGAAGAGGATGTGGCTCTTCATGTGGATATGGTCTACGCAGCATTGCCCACCACACAGGAACAACTATCAGTGATAGTCACAGAGACATCAAAGGACCCAGTCCTGAGTAAAGTAATGAGAAATCTTCAAGAGGGCTGGAAGAAAGGGTCATGTAAATAATATTATCACATTCAGTCTGAGCTCTCTGTGGTCAATGGACTACTGCTTAAGTGTGACAGGATAGTAGTGCCCACCTCTATGCGACGAGAAATGCTCAACAGGATACATGAAGGGCACCTGGGTGCAGAAAAGTCAAAAAGGAGAGCACGTGAGGCACTCTACTGGCCAAACATGAACTCTGATATTGACCAGTTGATCAGCGAGTGTGCTACATGTCAGGAGTATCACTACAAGCAAACAAAAGAGCCCCTCATTACCACAGACCTCCCATCACAACCTTGGGAAAAGGTCGGAACTGATATATTTCACTATGAAGGAAAAAACTATTTGTTAGTTATTGATTATTATTCCAATTATCCGGAGATGGCTCTCTTGTCCAGTACCACATCAAGAGCTGTGATAACTCACCTGAAGTCAATCTTTGCCAGGCAGGGCATCCCTCTAACCCTGATCTCTGATAATGGCCCTCCCTATGCCAGTCATGAGTTTCAGTCATTTGCTTCAGAGTATGAGTTTAATCATGTAACCTCCAGTCCGCTCTATCCTCAGGCTAATGGAAAAGCGGAGAAGGGGGTACAGATTGTGAAAAGACTATTAAAGAAAGCAGCGCACAGCAACACTGACCCATATCTGGCCCTGATGTCGTACAGGGCAGGCCCGCTAGCAAGTGGCAAGTCTCCAGCTGAGCTCTTACTAGGTCAGAAAATCCGTACACGACTTCCCAGTTATGTCACACCTGACCACAGAGATGAGGTGTGGGCAGACAAGGCTCGGAAACTACAACAGAAACAAAAAACACTTCATGACCGCACAGCCACTACACTAGTGCCTCCACAGGAGAAGGATATAGTTTGCATTGAAGGGCCTGAGTCATGGCCTAAAAGAGCCACCGTTCTACAACAGGTCACCCCCAGGTCATACAGTGTCATGACAGAGAACGGCAATGTGTTTTGCAGAAACAGGAGGCACCTACTGAAAACCACAGAGACCTTTCAGCCTCAGGAGGACAGAGAGGATGACAAGATGAGGGAAATGCCACAAAGAGACAAGATGAGGGAAATGCCACAAAGTGACGAAGGACACAGTAGTGATAATGTGACAAGGGACCTGTGTGGTACAGACATGAACTTAAGGGATACAACTGGGGTGGTTCAGCAAACACCCGTTCAGCCACGCAGGTCACAGTGCACCAGAAAGCCTGTAGTTAAACTTGACCTGTAGACAGGGATTGATAAGACTGTAAACAGTTAATGGACTCCTGGGTGTGGGTAAGGTTTATACCTACCTGCAATTAGTTCAACAGTGTAGTTACACTGACTGTTTCTATATGATGTTAACAAGTGTTCTATGTGTTATGTTATGTTATGTTGTTACTGGGTTATGTCTTCATTGAAGGGGGAAGATGTACGGACAACCGTAGCTGTCGTAAAGACAGCGGGGTTTGATTGACAGCTGGTTGACGGCTGACGTCATATCCAGGGGCAGGATCCGACGCCATCTTGGCCATACTTGAGGTACTGTACTAGGAGACACCGAGTCAGGACTGAATAAATGGCACTCCACTACAACTGCTTGGGAGACTCGTAATTACGTTATTAAGATAACATTACAGTATAGAGTAAGGATGCATTTACACTATAACAGTAGAAGTGGTGTGAAGTGAAACCACGACAACTATAGAGTAAATGCACCCTCAAGTGGGGATCACTACACTACACCACATATTGGTCCTTCAATGTGTGATGCTACTGTCTCAGCCTTTGCAGTCGAATGTTTTATTAGCATGACTCTGGGTGAAAGGGAAACTTTGATAGAAAAAAGCACTACATGTAATCTTGTAAAAATTATGAACTGCCTCAAAAAGAAAAACTATATCAAAATATTTTAAAGTTATGTTATGGAACATAATATTAGAATGTTATTGAAGTTTCCCTGCTTGCAATGTAAACACATAAAAGCATATGCAATACAATATAGGCTGTCGTATTTTTGTTGTTTATTACTTGACTATGATAGGAAGATTATAAAACACTTACTCAGCTGCTGTCTCCAACTCTAACAATTTGGGCTCCTTTCTATACAGAGCCCTAACGCAGGAAACATTGTCATAAAATGCAGCAAAGTGCATAGCTGTCCAGCCTCGTCCATCAACCTTTGTGTGATCTGCCCGTAGGGCTAGGAGGCAGGTCAGTACACCAAGTGACCCACACTTTGCTGCCATATGTAAACCAGTTGGACCTAAAAGCAAAGTAATTAAAAGCTAAAGTTAGCAAAAAGCCCTGGTATTGTATTAGTTAGATCACAACAGAGTTGTGGATTTTCAAAAGGCATTCGATAAGGTGCCACACAAGAGGTAGTTATGCAAGATTAGGGCTCAATAGATTGGGGTCACATTAGCTTGGATTGAGGATTGGTCAATGGACAGAAAATAGAGAGTAGGAATAAACAGGTCATTTTTGAGTTGGCAGGTTGTAAATTAGTGGGGTGCCGCAAGGATCAGTGCTTGGGCCTCAGCTATTTACAATCTAAATTAATGACTTAGATAAGGGAACCTAGTGTAATCTATCCAAGTTTGCTGATGATACAAAGTTAGGTGGGAAAGTAAGCTGTGTGGAGGATGCAATGAGGCTGCAAAGGGATATAGACAGGTTAAATGAGTGTAAGGTGACAGATGGTGTATAATGTGAGGAAATGTGAAATTATCCACTTTGGTAGGAAGAATAGAAAAGCAGAATATTTTTTTAAAAGGTGAGAGACTAGTAACCGTTGGTATTGAGGGCAATTTGGGTGTCCCTTGAAGGAAACGAATCACAGAAAGTTAACATGCAGATACAGCAAGCAATTAGGAAGGCAAATGGTATGTTAGCTGTTATTGCTTGGGGGTTGGAGTATAAGAGTAAGGAAATCTAGCTGCATTTATATAGGGCTTTGGCGAGATCACACCTGGAGTACTGTATACAATTTTGGTCTCCTTACCTAAGGAAAGATATACTTGCCTTAGAGAGAGTGCAACAAAAGTTTACTAGATTGATTCCTGGGATGAGAGGGCTGTCCTATGAGGAAAGATTGAGTAGAATGGGCCATACTCTCTGGAGTTTAGAAGAATGAGAGGTGATATTATTGAAATGTATAAAATTCTTTGAGGGCTTGACAGAGTAGATGCTGAGAGACTGTTTCCCCTGGCTGGAGAGTCTAGAACTAGGGATCATAGTCTCAGGATAAGGGGTCGACCATTTAGGACTGAGATGAGGAGAAATTTCTTCACTTAGAGGGTGGTGAATCTTTGGAATTCAAATGTTTTTTTGTGTTTTTTTGTATTGTTAAAAGATGACATTTTCATCTGAGCCCGCCCCCCCCCCCGCTCCCCCCCCACGTGGTACCAGCAGATGAGAAAGATCCCACGGTGCTATTGGAGGCAGAGCAAGCACTTCTGCCGATGTACCGGCCAGTGTTCCTCCGTCAACCAGCAACACCAACAACACAGATATAGTCAACAACCATCTCATTGCTGAATGTGGGCACCCGGCTACCGACCATAGAACATATATATCAGAAACGCTGCCTACGGAGGGCACGGTCCATCATCAAAGACCCTACCCACCCCAGCCACAGTCTGTTCGCCCTCCTACCATCTGGAAGACGCTACAGATGCATTCGCACCCGTACGACCAGATTTAGGAACAGCTTCTTTCCCAGGGCTGTCATCCTACTGAACTCCACAAATAAACACTAAAGCCTGCACATCTGCCGATGCACTTTATTATGGTCATATTTATGCTAATATATATGTACAAATGTATGTTGAAATGTTTAAGTGTCCTAATCCAAATTGTACACTCTCGGGAGCCGCAAGCCTACATTTCGTTGTACTGCACTTGTGCACTAACAATGACAATAAAAGTTGATTTGATTTGATTTGATTTGATTTGCTGTGTGCAATATGGCTGTTGTGTTTGCCAGCATAACCGCAGTATTTAAACTAAAAGTAATGTATTGTGCATTGAAATTTGTTGACAAGCTAAAGGGCACTAAAAGGACAAAGGACATTATATACGTGTGTGGGAATTATTGTGATAATTCTAGGGTACGGTACTGGTGAGTACGGGTCTGTCACACTGAATTTGAATTTGAATTTGAAATTTGTGGATGTTCAGTCATTGAATATATTGAAGACTGAGATCGATAGATTTTTGGACACTGAGAGAATCAAGGGATATGGGGATAGGGCATGAAAGTGGAGTTGAGGTCAAAGATCAGCCATGATCTTATTGAATGGCAGAGCAGGCTCGAGGGGCTGTACGGCCTACTCCTGCTCCCAATTCTTATGTTAAAGAAGAGAGAGAGAGAGAGCTACACAATGACTGGGAGAGAGAGCCACACACCGATTGAGAGAGCCACTCACTAACGGAGAGAGAGAGAGAAAGCCACACACTGACCAAGAGAGAAACTGACTGAATGAGAGAGAGACCTACACACTGAGAGAGAGAGTGAGCTACACACCGACAGAAGGAGGCCATTCGGCCCATCGAGCCTGTGCTGCCACTCTGCAATAACACTTCAGCGAGTCCCACTACACTGTCCTTTCCCCATAGCCCTGCAAATTTTTTTTCCCCTTCAGGTACTTATCCAATTCCCTTTTGAAAGCCACGATTGAATCTACCTCCACCACTCTTTCAGGTAGCGCATTCCAGATCTTAGCCACTCGCTGCGTAAAAAAGTTTTTCCTCATGTTGCCTTTGGTTCTTCTGACAATCACCTTAAATCTGTGTCCTCTGGTTCTCGATCCTTCCGACAATGGGAACAGTTTCTCTCTATCTACTCTGTCTAGACCCCTCATGATTTTGAATACCTCTATCAAATCTCCTCTCAACCTCCTCTGCGCTAAGGAGAATAACCCCAGCTTCTCCAGTCTATCCACATAGCTGAAGTCCCTCATCCCTGGAATCATTCTTATAAATCTTTTCTGCACCCTTTCTAAGGTCTTCACATCCTTCCTAAAGTGCGGTGCCCAGAATTGGACACAATACTCTAGTTGAGGCCGAACCAATGTCTTATAAAGGTTCATCATTAATTCCTTGCTTTTGTACTCTATGGGGGAAAAATTCGGTATCGACCATTTTGGGGCACCAACATCGCCTGGGCGCTAACTTTAGCACCTGGCAGTAATTAGTGCTGGCGACCGCAAAATTGAGTTTTAGCGCCCCAAGAGGGAAATGGAGTACTAAATGAAGCACTCCACTTCCTTCTTAGGGCGCTAACATCGGAGAGCGGGGCGGAGACTTCAGCAGCGCTGCCGCGTTCAAAGGCTCCTTCCCTCCCTTAAAGGGAAGGGCCATTGCTGCAGGCTCTGCAATATAAAAAGTACCTACCTGGACCACCAAGGCAGCCGCGATCACGCGTGATTAGCCTGGCATTCAAACAGAGAGCCAGGCTGATCGATCGTGGCAACAACCTGCGGAAAAATTTGGAACAAGAAAGGTAATTTTTTTTTAAACTTACCTTGACCACCTCGCCTTTAATCATTGCCCCCAAAGTGGCCGGCTGCCCGATGCACGCCTCCTGCAGCTGTCTGTGTTTTCGACTGGCGCAGTTGCAGGGGGCGGAAGTCAATTTCGGGTCCGGGGTGATGCGCACGCTGATGACATCATGATTCCCGATGAAAGAGATCAGGGTGCAACGCTGCAGAACCGCTGCAAAACTGTCGCCGAATATGGCGGGAGTCGATGTCAGCGCCGCGCTCGGTCGCAAAGCCATTTGCACCCCCCCGGGGGCGTTAATGGGAGGCACAAAGGCACCCAATTTCACCCCCTAAGCCTCTATTTATAAAGCCCAGGATCCCGTATGCTTTTTTAACATTGCAGAACTTTGATGTGATTTGGATTTTTATTTATTGTATATCACTTTCATCTTTGGCACCCATTCGAAGACATCAATTAATTTCTGCAAATCCATGGCATTTGTGAAATTTAGCTCATATTGTGAGAGATAAGGGCTGATTTTCCTGACCCTGGTACTCTGGCAGTACCTCTAGAAGAGGCATATTAAATCAGACATATAAGTTGTTACGTTCTCGTGTATGCAAATCCCTTTACCAAAATGGTGTCTGGCGTACTTCCCGTCGGAAGTGTGCGCGCAATCTCTGAGCCCATTTGAGTGTTAGAAGGCTGCATAGCACCTAAAAATTGGTGCTGCAGAGCCCAATTTCTATTTATTTATATTTTAAATGGCACTGAAAGGCTTGTGGAGGACAGGGACTACAGTTTTGGATCCTCTTCCTGTCTTGTTTTGCACACTTTGTACAAAACTAATAAATTGCAGGACAACGGAGTATTACAGTTTAAACTCTTTTAATGAAGCATCAGGTCTGTAAGCTTTCTCAACCAATGCAGCACCGTGTGGACTAGATGGAGTCCGGACCCCCTGGGTCTTCTAAACAATAGCAGTCCTTACAGATGCCTGCAGGCCAATGACAACTCAGCATGTGATCACATGTGAATATAATAGGTATTCCTTACAGATGCCTGCGGGCCAATGATAAATCAATATGCAAATATTACATCCCCTTTCTTTTAAAAGAAAAATGTTATGCATTACTTTTGAACCTTTCTTCTACATAATGTTCTCAGTAGCATCAACATAAAAGTAAACTCAACATTTAACTAGCACTGAAAACATCTCAACGTTTCAATAATGATGTACAGTTTTTTTAGGGCAGCGATCCACCTACACCCTTTGGCAGTTCACAAGTCAAGGATAACTCTAGGCTTGACCTCTCATCCCGACCTTGTGTGGTGTTGTTCCTTGGTGTTCAGGAGGTGCCTGCGATTGCGGCGGTACACCTGTCCTTCTGGGGTGCGGACGTGATATGATCGCTCAGTGTCAGCTGGCTGGATGACGACTGCAGGCTTCCAGTAGCTATGCTCCTGGATTCTGACGGATTCTCCATTGTGCAGCGGCGGCAGTAGTCTAGCTGACCTGTCATAGTATCTCTTTTGGTGTTGCTGTCTCTGTACACGTTTTGCATTCACTTGCTTGCAGCTGACGACCTCTGGCTGCAGCTGCAGGTTGGTGCTTGGAAGGATTGAGCGAAGTCTGTGGCTCATCAACAGCTGCGCTGGTGACTTGAAGTTGTCAACCGGAGTGTTGCTGTGCTCAAGGAGACTGATGTAGGGGTCTCTTTTGTCTGCTTTGGCTTTATCCATGAGTGTTTTTGCAATCTGGACAGTTTTTTCAGCAAGGCCATTAATTTGAGGGTAATGTGGGCTTGATGTGACGTGTGAAATCCCATGCCTTGGCAAACGACTCGAACTCTTTTGATTTGTATTGGGGCCCATTGTCTGAGACTAAAGTCTCTACAATGCCATGCCTGGCAAAGGCTGCCTTTAGCTTGTAGATCACAGCTGCAGATGTGGTGCTGTGAAGCTTGTCCAATTCAAAAAATCTGCTGTAATAATCAACAGTCACTATGTAGTCCTCGTTGTTCCATGTGAACAGATCCGTTGCCACGATCTGCCAGGGCCCGTCTGGGATACGGTGAGGTATC
Organism: Somniosus microcephalus; assembly: GCF_052327205.1. NCBI lineage: Eukaryota > Metazoa > Chordata > Chondrichthyes > Squaliformes > Somniosidae > Somniosus > Somniosus microcephalus. The sequence continues at coordinate 226,172,058 of NC_140990.1, forward strand.
ATGGGCTCTTTGACATTTGATGGGCGGCGTTCTAGACAAATGGAACATTTTCCGACAATGTCCTCAATGTGTTTACACATTCCGGGCCAAAACATAATGTCACATGCTCTTTGTTTGCATTTTTCCAAGCCCATATGTCCAGCATGAATTTTTGTCAACATCTCTTCTCTGAGACTGGTAGGAATGATGATTTTCTCCCCTTTGAAGACGATTCTGTTAATTTGTGACAGTTCGTCTCTGTGGTTCCAGAATTCAGATATGCTCTGAGGGCATTTTCTCCTTTCCTCAGGCCATCCCTTGTGGTGTATGTGCCTTTAAGAGCCCCAGGTGTGCTGTAATGCCGGTAATTGCCACTCGGGCTATATAAGCCTGTATATTGTGTATATCCGTTAGAACCCCCCCCAGACTTTGCTTAGTAAATACCTATGAACCAACTCCTGTCTTCAGTGTCTTTATCAACACACGGACACTACAGTGGCGACGAAGTGGAAACGGACTTACCTGCAATTCGGCAGCACCTCAAGGACATCGATTCCTCGGGCGTCCAGAAGACTCAAGGAAGTGAGAGAAGCTATGGTTTCACCAGCTGGCCAAGCTGGTGGCAGGTACTGCGCTAATCCTTCCTGGGCGTCAGGCTGGGGCTCCAGCGGCTGGCTCTACAGCTGAGACAGGCAGCGACATCGGAGGCAAGCAATAACGGACTGGGAGGGAGCACTCGGGAGACGGCCGGCGCGGCAAGCAGGTCAGCGTTCAAACCTCCGGCGGGAACAAGTCTCCAACAGTAAATTAAAAAAAAGAGAACAGAAACCGCAGTAAACAGCGTTGTTATCGGCAGCAGCGGCGGGAAAGCGCGGGAAACGCCATATCTTTGCTACAGAAAAGAAAAAAAAAGCACGGGAAGCGCCATATCTTTTCTGAAATGCCTAAATCTGGTAATATTGATGCTTTTGATAGCGAAATAGAGGATTGGACCACATACGTGGAAAGAGTAGAGGTATATTGCACTGCAAATGGAATAGAAGATGAAAAAAAAGCTTCAGTACTTCTGAACTTAATGGGCGCAAAGACATACGGGCTGTTACGAAATTTAATCATTCCAGCCAAACCAAAGGACAAGAATTTTAAAGAAATTGTTGATACCCTGCAGGAGCACTTAAACCCAACACCGCTGCTGATAGCGGAACGATTCAAGTTCTTCAAGAGAAATCAACACAAGAATGAAAGTAACGCTGATTACCTAACCGAATTAAGAAAGCTATCAAAGTACTGCCAATTCGGGGCAGGACTATCAGATTATCTTCGAGACAAATTCGTTTGCGGTCTCTTAAGTGAAGGAACACAAAAATGACTGCTTTCTGAAAAAGATTTAACATTGGACAAAGCTTTCAGTATGGCTGTATCATACGAAGCAACAGCAAAAGGAGCTGCAGAGATACAACAAAAGACACATGACTTCGGCACCCATGAAATGACACAGGGTTTCGAAAGATGTTATCACTGCGGCAGATCCACCCATAACCAGAGGGACTGCTGGTTCAAGGACAAAGCATGCAGGCAATGTGGAAAGATTGGACACCTTGCCGATCTGGACAAAATAAATCCACTGACAGAAAAAAAAATCAATAAAGAAAAGTACAGGAAGGTACAAATGATGACGGACAGTAGCTCTGAAGACCAGAAGAGCGATAGCGACTTCGAAAACAAGAGACTAAGCTGTCTCAAATTACATAATGTACTTGCCAAGGATGATTACCAAACCATTTGGGTTACCCTCACAATAGCAGGGTCCCCAGTTAAAATGGAGCTAGATACAGGATCAGCTCTAACCATAATAAATCAACGGGATTACGAGAGGCTATTTTCGCATATACCTCTAAAAGACACATCCATTATCTTAAAATCATATACGGGGCAGAAAGTATACCCCAAAGGAAAAATAAGGGTGCCTGTTGTATACAACGGCAAAGAAATACAAAAGTTGTATTTATACATTCTACAAGATGGTGGTCCACCGTTGTTGGGACGTGAATGGATCAGGAAGATACGTTTAGACTGGCACTCCATTCAGGCACTGACGGTGACCAGTAAGGAAAAAAACAATGATGACATCATACCTGAACGATTAAAAGACATCTTGGCCAACGCCAAAGAAGTGTTTCAAGAGAAACTAGGAACCTTGAAAGGCATTACCGCCTCAATAAAAGTGGAAGATGCAGCAATTCCCAAATTTTTTAAGGCAAGACCGGTGCCATACGCAATACGTCCAGCAGTCGAGGCAGAGCTGGAGAATTTGGAAAAAGCAGGCGTATTATCCAAAATAGATTGGAGCGAGTGGGCAACACCCATCATTCCAGTCATGAAAAAAGCATTGAATAAAGATAAATCTGAAGAACAGAGAAAAATTCGCATCTGTGGTGACTTCAAGGTGACTGTAAACCCGGTCCTTCACACAGTACAGTATCCTCTTCCGAGGATAGAAGATATTTTCGCCTCACTATCCGGAGGGAAACGTTTCACCAAAATTGACTTGGCACAGGCATATCTACAGATGGAGGTTGAGGAGGCCTCTAAAAAGTATCTCACGATAAACACACACAAAGGCCTGTACCAGTACAATCGACTGGTTTTTGGAGTAGCATCAGCTCCAGCTATCTGGCAAAGAGCTATGGAGCAAGTCCTGCAAGGGATTTCGAGGACTCAATGCTACCTAGACGACATCCTTATAACAGGAGAAAACGACAATGAGCACCTTGCCAATTTGGAGCAGGTGCTCACTAGGCTGAAAGAACGGGGCCTACGAGCAAATCGCCCCAAGTGTGAATTTTTCCAAAATCAGATATCATATTGTGGCCACATAATTAATAATGAAGGGTTGCATAAGTCACCTGAAAAAATTGAAGCGGTTATAAAAGCCCCAGCACCTGAAAATGTTTCACAATTAAGGTCGTTCCTGGGATTAATAAATTACTATCATAAATTTTTACCGAACTTATCAACTCTTCTACACCCTCTTAATGAACTTCTACAAACAGGAGTGATTTGGAAATGGAACGAAGACTGTAAACGTGCCTTCCATAAATGCAAAGACTTAATCACATCCGAAGAAGTTTTGGCTCATTACAACCCATCACTGCCAATCAGACTGGCGTGTGATGCATCCCCTTACGGCATAGGAGCAGTATTATCGCATAAATTCCCTGATGGCTCAGAACGGCCGATAGCTTTTGCGTCACGCTCATTAAACTCAGCTGAGCGTAACTATGCCCAAATCGACAGGGAAGCACTCAGCCTGGTATGGGGAGTGAAGAAATTCAACCATTACCTACACGGACAAAAATTTACCTTGCTGGCTGACCATCAACCCCTCATCTCCATATTCAACCCTAAAAAAGGTGTTCCCATTATGACAGCGCAAAGGCTACAGAGGTGGTCCCTTTTTCTAGGGGCACACCAATACAACATAGAATACAAAGGGTCAAAACAGCATGGGAATGCTGATGGTTTATCGCGCCTACCGTTGCCAACGGTAGAAGAGGCACCTACAGTAGACCCAGTAGAGATGTTCCACTCTACCATAGTGGAATGTCTACCAGTGACAAATTCTGCCATTGAAAGGGAGACGAGAAATGACCCGACTCTCTCACGGGTCTACGATTTAACATTGAAGGGATGGCCAGCACATGGCGAACCACTGTTGCCAGCATTCTCGCAAAGAAGAGAACAGCTGTCAGTGTGCCGAGGAACTTTGATGTGTGGATCCAGAGTGGTGATTCCACCCAAACTCCAGGATAAAGTGCTAAAGGAGCTTCACGAGGGGCATCTGGGTGGAGTGAAAATGAAGAACCTAGCTAGAGCGTTTGTATGGTGGCCAGGTATCGATCGAGACATCGAAGAAATGACCAAGAGCTGCCTAGGATGCCAGAAGGTCCAAAACGCTCCACCACAAGCCCCTCTACATCCATGGGAGTGGCCCTCATCTCCCTGGCAAAGGGTGCACATCGACTTTGCTGGTCCATTTATGGACTCAATGTTCTTAATCGCGGTTGATGCACACTCCAAGTGGTCGGAGGTAATAAAGATGTCCTCCACCACCACAGAAAAAACCATCACAGTATTAAGGACCATATTTGCCAGGAATGGGCTGCCGGAACAGATATGTTCTGATAATGGACCGCAATTTGTGTCCGAAGAATTCAGAAAGTTCTTAAAAAACAATGGGGTTAAGCACTACACGTCCGCCCCATACCATCCCGCCACCAATGGATTGGCTGAAAGGTTTGTCCAGACCTTCAAGAAGGCCATAAAGGCCATGGGTAATGAAGACATAAAACCTCAGCACAAGTTGGATAACTTCTTATTCGCATACAGAAATGCAACACATATGGTTACCAACCAAACTCCCGCCATGATGTTCTTCAATAGAAACCTAAGATGCCGGCTGGATTTGGTCAAGCCCAACATCAGAAGGGACGTGGAGAACCGGCAGTTTCAAGGCATGAATGAAAGGCCAACTAGGGCCTTCCAGATAGGTCAACAGGTTTTGGCCCGGGACTACCGTACCGAGAAATGGCAGCCTGGAACTATCTGCACACGACTAGGACCACTGATGTATACCGTGGACATCGGAGAAAGCATAATAAGGCGCCATGCTGACCAAATCATAAAGTCATCTGAAAAGGGACAACCTACACCACAACTCTATACATCTAACGATGAAGTAGAGATACCCATATCTACCTCTGATCCGGTGCTACTGGAACCCGATACTGGCATTCAAGCCGAATCAGCCTTGCCAGAAGAACCTACTACACCACCAGAAACTACTACACCCCCGAGGCGTTACCTGGACCGAGTCAGGAAGCCTCCTGAGAGACTAACTTATAATTAATTAACTACAGCAATGTATATTATTTTGCTTATAACATGTAATTAATAATTACTTAAAATATGATGTACTGGTTAGCTAAAAGGGGAGGAATTGTGGTGTATGTGCCTTTAAGAGCCCCAGGTGTGCTGTAATGCCGGTAATTGCCACTCGGGCTATATAAGCCTGTATATTGTGTATATCCGTTAGAACCCCCCCCCAGACTTTGCTTAGTAAATACCTATGAACCAACTCCTGTCTTCAGTGTCTTTATCAACACACGGACACTACATCCCTCATGTATGACTTTGCTCAGCAGTGTGAGTTGTGCATCTTTCTCTGTTTCTGCTCGGATCTCCTTCAGTTTTGAGTCACTCACAGGTAAGCTGTTGTACACCATGTGCACCTGCACATCCATGCCTTCACTGAGGCTGCTGTCCTGGTAGCTAAGAGACTTTCTGGAGAGCGTGTCTGTGACAGGAATGTCTTTGCCTGGACGGTGAATGATTGTGAAGTCATACTTCTGTAGCTGAAGGATCATTCTCTGTAGCCTTGGTGGGGCTGCGGCTAGTGGTTTCCTCATGATTGACTCGAGAGGCTTGTGGTCGGATTCCACAATGACTTGTCGGCCATAGATGTATTGGTGGAAACGCTTACATCCAAACAGAATTGCATATAGCTCTTTCTCGATTTGAGCATCGTTGATTTTGCTGTCTGAGAGAGACCTGGAAGCGTAGCCGATGGGCTTTCCTTCTTGCATTAATACTGCGCCTAGTCCGTACTTTGACGCGTCCACTTGTAGTCTGAGCTCTTTGTTGGGGTCGAAGTAGGCAAGAACTCGTCTTGGTTCTCTGGTGATTAGGTCTTTCATTTTCTGAAATGCTGTGTCATGTTGTTTGTCCCGCAGGAACTCATTGGATTGTTTGAGCAACTGACGCATAGGTGCGTTGATTTCGGAGAGGCTCGGGGCAAACTTGGCTAACTAGTTAACCATACCTAGTACCGTCTCTAACTCTGCGCGGTTCTTCGGCGGCTCCATCTTCTTGATGGCGGAGATTTTCTCTGGATCCGGCTTAATGCCATCAGTTGAGAGGCGATGCCCGAAATAACTGATCTCGGTGGATCCGATTATGCTTTTCTCGGAGTTGAGCTGGATACCTTTCTCCCATGATCTTTGTAGCATCGCACGGAGGTTCCTGTCATGTTCCTCTCTATTCCTGCCATAAGATGAGGATGTTGTCTACGATTGCGACTACTCCATCGAGGCCTTCATAGGTTTCGTCAATCTTCCGCTGGAATTCATCCTGAGCTGAGATAAGACCAAATGGTAAACGCAGAAATCAGTAGCATCCAAATGGTGTGTTGAATGTTGTTAGCTTAGATGACTCTTCCGTGAGCTTGATAGTCCAGTATCCTGATCGTGCGTCCATTACATTGAAGTAACGTGCTCCCACTAGCTTGGGTGTGATGTCATCTAGCGTTGGTAGAGGGTAGTGAGGGTGTTTGATAGCCTTGTTCAAATCTCTGGGGTCAAGACAGACTCTGAGCTTGCCTGTACGTGGTTTCTCAACCACTACTAATGCGTTGACCCACTCTGTCGGTTCTGTTTCCCGGGCGATGATTTCTGTATTCTCCATGCTCTGCAGCTCCTCCTTCAGGCGACTACGTAGAGCAAGGGGTATCCTTCTCGGTGGGCAAACCACAGGGGTTGCTGCTGGGTCAAGGTGAATAGTGCATTCACCTGGGAATAGTCCGATTCCTTTGAAAATGTCAGCAAACTCCTCCATGACTGTCTGCTTCTCAACTGGTGCTGTCAATGATAGCACTAGCTTGACGAGGTCCATGTCTAAACATGCCTTTAGACCTAGCACTGGAGGTGCTTGAGTGTCAACAATGTAAAAGTTCAACATCATGTCGCTTTCTTTGTACTTGCATTTCATCACGCATGTGCCTTTTACAATGAGCTGCTCGCCCCCACAGCCGGTCAGTCTGCATGAGGTGGGCTGTAGCTCACACTCATCCTTCAAGCTGTGATACTCACTCAGAGGAATTACTTTAACCTGAGATCCAGTATCTAGTTTAAACTTAAGCTTTTTGCCCTGTTTTCCTATCTCAATATCGGCATAGGCTTGCTCAGTCTCTGAAATCTGTTTTTTCTGTGACACAGAATCAATTAACAGTTCCTCTGCATTTGGCTCTCTATCTGGCATTTGGCTGTCACTCACTGTGTATACTGTTTTTCCGAAAACAGTCCTGCAGACTTTAGCAAAGTGGTTCCGTTTACCACATTTAGTACATTGCCTTCCTTTGGCAGGGCAGTACTCCTTTTCTCCATGCCAGTTGTTTCCACAATATCCACAGTTTTTGAAGCGTTTTATGTCTGTGTCGCCCATTTTTAGAACTCTCGCTGTTCTTTCTGTTCTGAAACACGCTCTCTGGGCAGTGTTCTTTGGTGTGTGTCTATTAACTGTGTGCACTGTCTGTTCACTTGAGCTGCTCGTGGCGCCGGTTATGGTTTTCAACTGTGCTTGGGCTTTCTCATGCGATCTAGCTATGTCCATAGCTTTGTCCAGCGTTAGCCCGGACCCAACATTCAAAAGTTTTTCTCTCACTTTAGCTGAATGTATTCCAAACACGATGCGGTCTCTGACCATCTCATCTTTATCTGTATATGCACAGTCTTTTACCAGCAGTTTTAACTCAGTCACGAACTGTTCAAACGACTCACTAGCTCCTTGTACTTTCTCCTGAAACTTGTACCTCGCGAATATCATATTTGTCTTGGGCATCACATATGATTCAAAACGGTCAAAATAACTTTTCAGTACCTTTGCTTCATCCGCGGTGAGAGACCATGTGTTAAAAATATCTCTCCCTTTTTCTCCGATCCACAAGAGTAAGTAGCTGTATCTTTCTTCCTCCCCTTTACTTTTCAGTGGACGCGAGAACATCAATTCCACGTGTTGCTTGAACTTGTACCATTCTCTAGCTAAGTTCAAAGATTCCCAATCCACTCGAGGTAAGGGAGCTCCAACGATGTCCATTTCAAATCCCTGTTCTGACACCCTGTCTTGTTCTGCACACTTTGTACAAAACTAATAAATTGCAGGACAACGGAGTACTACAGTTTAAACTCTTTTAATGAAGCATCAGGTCTGTAAGCTTTCTCAATCAATGCAGCACCATGTGGACTAGATGGAGTCTGGACCCCCTGGGTCTTCTAAACAATAGCAGTCCTTACAGATGCCTGCAGGCCAATGACAACTCAGCAAGTGATCACATGTGAATATAATAGGTATTCCTTACAGATGCCTGCGGGCCAATGATAAATCAATATGCAAATGTTACACTTCCTGCAGGTTGTAAGGAATTAGCACATGCTAGCGGGGTTGGGGTTATTGTCTCTGGTCAGTCAGAAGCCTCTGAGCTGCTCCAGGGACCCCTGTGCAGTTTTGAAGCGCTCCCCTATTCCTGGTTCTGACCGCCGGACTTATTCGGTAGCGATGTAGACAGAAAACGTGACTCGTGGTTTGGGTGCAAAACAGACCAGTATTTATTGAAACAAAAGAAAGAAACAACTTAAAATAATCAATACAGCACTTATGCCTGGTACAGCACTTTTGCTTAACGCAGTACACTGAGTGTCCACTAGAATGCTCCTTGCTCAGTGCAACACTCCTTTGTTTAAATACAGCACTTTTAAATACAGCCACTCAGTGTCCACTGGAGCACTTCTCTGCTCAGTGCAACACTCCATTATTAAAATATACAGCACTTTTAAATACAGCCACTCAGTGTCCACTGAAGCACTTCTCTGCTCAGTGCAACACTCCTTTATTAAAATATACAGCATTTTAAAAACAGCTACACAGTGTTTACCACAGCACTTCTCTGCTAGGTGCAACACCCCTTTTTAATACAGTTTTAAATATAGAAACACCTTGCTCACTACAGCACCTTTGCTTAGTGGCTTTTACTTAAAACAGCACTTTAGTACAGCTACTCTCAGTGTTCACTACAGCCTTATCTGCTAGTGCAACACTGTTACTTAAATAGGGGAGGAGAGAACGGACACAACGAGGGAAGATTGACTAAAATCACAGTTCTAACAAAATTCCCACTTAATTCCCACCCCTATACCTATTCTAAGTTGCCTTGTAAAAGGCCAGAAAAATATATGCTCACCAATGAAAACGCCTTCTCCGTGCCCTATGATCTTTGATCGTCACTGCCCCGAAGTAAAAACACCCCAGTATTTTAAAAGTAAACTGCTAGTGTTCCACTTCTTCAGGCAGACTCCCACCTTGTAGAGAGCACGGAGGCAAGGCCACAGAGAGAGAGAGAGATGGCTTCTGAGAAGCTATCTTTTATACCCCAATTTGGGGCCGAAATGTTCCCGCCCAGATCTGGATGTATCTGGGCTAAAACAAAAGGGATCCAAGCTGCCCCATTATCTAGGATGGGTTTGGATGAATTACCCATTCGTTTAAACTGTTCCTTTTCAGTTTAAATGTGTCTTCTATTGTCTGTGATGGGCTTTCGAATAAAGCTGCAGTGGTTTGAAATGTGTCCATTTCCTTGATTGCTTGAGTAAATAGCCTTGAAGGTATTGTAAACAGAAAGTCATTGTCCTTGTGGTCAGACTGAAACCAGTCTCAAGTGGTTAATCCTTTGTGTAGCAGTTTCTGTAAACACATCGATTGTCTCTGCAGGGAGGGGGGAACTCCCCTTTGATTGGCAGATCTGACTGCTCCATTGAACCTTTTCCACAGACCCAGGCTGCTCTTTCAAGTCCTTTGTCTTTTGCCATGCGGTCTGGCAGCCATTTTGATCTCCCTGGATTTTTAAAGGTATATTACCCAGGTATTCATTAATCAAAATTAATCTTCAGAACCGTAGGAAATTTCAAAATTATTGTGAAATCCTATCAGTGGAGGAGCTCTCATACTTCCTGATGAACTGAAATTTCCTCTGAGAGGTCCAGGAATGTTTGCCTTGGTCTATAAACCCACTCAGCTGAGTAACTCTGAGTCAGCACGCTCCTCCTCTGGTGTTCTCTCACCACGGTCAAATACAGAATGCTTCCTGCTCACCCTCCTCCTCCTCCATACAACATATAAAGGGGAATCCAAAGGGTGTTCACATTCTGCACCTTACACTGCAGCTAGAAACAGCAGGACGAACAATCAGTTCAATTTTTCTACTCCCAAAATTGGAAAGGTCATATCTCAGTTATAAAGCATGTGTCACTTCCACAATCTGCTGACTCAGGCCCACAGTGCCAGATCTGCTCTTTAAAATTCCACACGCTTCCTTTTTTGTGGTGGGAGCTAGCCCACAAACTGCAACCACTTCTAGAGCAGGAAATTGGGTTGCAGATCGTAGTAATATCACAAGCTTGACCAAAAAAAATCTTGATTTGAATACTTGTGCCTTCATTAGCCACTGTGCTACGGGCCTCACAAATAATGAAACAAGAACTTTGTGGACAGCGCTATAGGAGCAGAGACCCGGCATTAAGGATCGCTGCAGAGCAGGCATATTATGATGTCATTTAGGGTGCAACTCTAACTTGACGCCAGAGCTGCCATTTTCGAACTCCATGCTCCAGCCTTCGCTCGATCTTAACCTCGCACAGCTGAACATGCATCAAATGGTATTAAGGAACCCCCGCTGGTGCTATTTAAAGGGATCATGAACTACTTATCGGTTAGTTGCTGGATTATTTCTTCTGGCTGCTGGTGCAATTGTATGTGTTTTTGGAGCTTTCCTATACTTGCCTAAAGTTTCAATAGTCTACAAGGAGTTATCTAGCTGGTGCTGAAGTACTTTTTTGTTGATTTAAAAGCTTGTGCTGAAAAATGTTGCTTGGTAGGGCTTCCTCTAGGAATTGAGCATGACTGAGGAGAATGAAGAGAGGCCACGCAGAGCAGGACAAGCTACTAGAAGAGGAAGGAGAAGGAGGGGGTGAAGGAGTCTCAGCAGGAGGCTGTACCAGCAAAGGGTCTTTAGAGGGCAATTCTCTTACCTCCACTTCAGTGAGGACAAATGCTTAAAACGCCTTTGCGTCACAAAAGAGGTAGTGACTGAAATCTGCCAACCGTCGCAGCCACAACTGCAACCTCAAAATAGGGCAAGGACTGCACTGTCCATGGCTGTCAAGGTGACTGTGGCTCTTACCTTATATGCATCTGGTACCTTCCAGGCTGCTGCTGGAGATATAAGCAACATCTCACAGTTTGCAGTACACTGCTGCATAAGGGACATCAATGAGGCTCTCTATACAGAGAGACAGCTTCATCTCATCCCCTCTTGTCAGAGACAAGCATGCGGAGCGAGCACGAGAGTTTGCATGAAATTCAGCCTTCTCCATGGTGCAGGGTGCCATTGACTGCACATACATTGTATTGCATACATCTCATGTGAACTCGTCCATTTTCATGAACCGAAAGGGTCATCATGCAGCTGAATTTTTTTTAATTCGTTCATGGGATGTGGGTGTCGCTGGCAAGGCCAGCATTTATTGCCCATCCCTAATTACCCTCGAGGTGGTGGTGGTGAACTGCCTTCTTGAATCACTGCAGTCCTTGTGGTGAAGGTACTCCCACAGTGCTGTTAAGGAGGGAGTTCCAGGAACTTGACCCAGCGACAATGAAGGAACGGCGATATATTTCCAAGTCAGGATGGTGTGCAACTTGAAGGGGAACTTGCAGGTGATGGTGTTCCCATGCACCTGCTGCCCTTGTCCTTCTAGGTGGTAGAGGTCGCGGGATTGGGAGGTGTTGCTGAAGATGCCTTGGTGAGTTGCTGCAGTGCATCTTGTAGATGGTACACACTGCAGCCATGGTGCGCTGGTGGTGGAGGGAGTGAATGTTGAAGGTGGTGGATGAGGTGCCAATCAAGTGGGCTGCTTTGTCCTGGATGGTATCGAGCTTCTTGAGTGTTGTTGGAGCTGCACCCATCCAGGCAAGTGGAGAGTAATCCATCACACTCCTGACTTGTGCCTTGTAGATGGTGGAAAGGCTTTGGGGAGTAAGGTGAAACACTTTCCACAGAATATCCAGCCTCTGACCTGCTCTTGTTGCCACAGTTTATGTGGCTGGTCCAGTTAAGTTTCTGGTCAATGGTTACCGCCAGATTGTTGATGGTGGGGGATTCAGCAATGGAAATGCCATTGAAAGTCAAGGGGCAGTGGTTAGACTCTCCCTTGTTGGAGATAGTCATTGCCTGGCATTTGTGTGGCACAAATGTTACTTGCCACTTAGCCCAAGCCTGAATGTCGTACAGGTCTTTGTACGAAAGGCTGATATTTAAAGATATTTAGTAGACGAGAATCATATATGTATAAATTCAAGTGTAGCCATTGACCAAATAATATTACCCATAATTACTCCTGGGTAACTAGAAAACTTGTTCAAAATGTAGCTGCACAGTCAAAAGCAGTTTTGACTAAGTTTTGATAACAAACAACCATAGACTGCAAGTGAAGGTCAAATCATTAAATTGCAAAGAAAAACATATTATAATGCTGTTAGAACTTAGAATTCGCTTAACAAAACTAATTGCAACAATATTTAAAGAATAATTAGTATAAATACCAATAAATGAGAGAGATCATGGAAGTTAAGGTATTTATCTGGTAGATTAAAGTGAGATAGTCTGGATACATCAAGACTAGTGAAACAGCGCTGAAATGATCTGGGCCCTTGGTGTAGAGAAAGGCCTTGTACTGCTTGAGGCATGAAATGAAAGAGATATGGTAAATTCCAATGGGGTGAAAAGCTATAAACAAGATAACACAACAGCAGAACAGGGTTAATGGAAATATACTGCAAAAAGAGTGAAACACAGAAGAAACATAGAAGATAGGAGCAGGAGTAGGCCAGTCGACCCCTTGAGCCTGCTCCACCATTCAATGCGATCATGGCTGATCATCCAAATTCAGTACCCTGTCCCTGCTTTCTCCCCATACCCCTTGATCCCTTTAGCCTTAAGAAATATATCCAACTCCTTCTTGAATATTTAATGTATTGGCCTCTACTGCCTTCTGTGGTAGAGAATTCCACAGGTTCACCACTCTCTGGGTGAAGAAATTCCTCCTCATTTCTGTCCTAAATGGCCTACCCCTTATCCTTAGACTGTGACCCCTGGTTCTGGACTCCCTGACCATCGGGAACATCCTTCCTGCATCTAGTCTGTCCAGTCCTGTCAGAATTTTATAAGTTTCAATGAGGTCCCCTCTCATTCTTCTAAACTCCAGCGAGTACAAGCCCAATCGTCCCAATCTCTCCTCATACGTCATTCCTGCCATCCCAGGTATCAGCCTGGTGAATCTTCGCTGAACTCCTACCATGGCAAGAACATCCTTCCTCAGATAAGGCGACCAAAACTGCACACAATACTAGCCTTAACCTGAGTGACAATGGTATTTTGACCATTAGAACCAACTAAAAAAGGTGATTTTGTTAAAGACCATATATGGACACTAGCCAACCAAACTGTTGACAAGGAATGGGTTAAAATCTCGATATTCAAACAACAGTTTCACACAGACGTAAAGCGAGGACAAAGGAACAGACTTAAGACGACATCATCTGTGTCCGAGAGGTTCCAGAGACCAAGAGCTGCAAGCTACTCATTAAAGCTATTGTCTAATATTAAGTATATTACACTGTATGCTTAATAAATCTTGATCTATTGCTCAAACATACTGGCTGCTGCCTATTGGTGTCTTGTTCAAGAACTCAGAGATTGTTAAGATCTTACATCTTACTGCATGCGGGCATGGACTGCTTCATTATCTGAGGAGTTACGAATGGAACAGAACACTGTGCAATCATCAGCGAACATCCCCACTTTTGACCTTATAATGGAGGGAAGGTCATTGATGTAGCAGCTGAAGATGGTGGGGCCAAGGACACTGCCCTGAGGAACTCCTGCAGCGATGTCCTGGGACTGAGATGATTGACCTCCAACAGCCCCAACCATCTTCCTTTGTGCTAGTGGAGAGTTTTCCCCCTAATTCCCATTGACTTCAATTTTACGAGGGCTTCTTGATGCCACACTCGGTCAAATGCTGCCTTGATGTCAAGGGCAGTCACTCTCACCTCATATCTGGAATTCAGGTCTTTTGTCCATGTTTGGACCAAGGCTGTAATGAGGTCAGGAGCCGAGTGGTCCTGGCAGAACCCAAACTGAGCATTGGTGAGAAGGTTGTTGGTGAGCAAGTACCGCTAGACAGCACTGTCGATGACAACTTCCAATCACTTTGCTGATGATTTGATTAGACTAATAGGGCGGTAATTGGCCAGGTTGGATTTGTCCTGCTTTTTGCGGGCAGGATATACCTGGGCAGTTTTCCACATTGTCGGATATATGCCAATGTTGTAGCTGTACTGGAACAGCTTGGCTAGAGGCGCAGATAGTTCTGGAGCACAATTCTTCAGCACAACAGCCGGGATGTTGTCGGTGCCCATAGCCTTTGCTGTAACCAGTGCACGCAGCCATTTTTTGACATCACATGGAGTGAATCGAATTGGCTGAAGACTGGCTTCTGTCATGGTGGGGACCTCAGGAGTACGCCGATATGGATCATCCACTCGGCACTTCTGGCTGAAGATGGTTGCAAACGCTTCAGCCTTGTCTTTAGCTGTCACGTGCTGGGCTCCACCATCATTGAGGATGGGGATATTCATGGAGCTGCCTCCTCCCGTTAGTTGTTTAATTGTCCACCACCATTCACGACTGGATGTGGCAGGACTTCAGAGCTTTGATGTGATCCGTTGATTGTGGGATCGCTTAGATCTGTCTGTAGCATGCTGCTTCTGCTGTTTAGCATGCATGTCTTCTTCTTAGGCAGTCCCTTGGAACCGAGGATGACTTGCTTCCACATTAAAAATGAGTTCTCAGGTGACTGAAGAATCCAATGCGTGACCTACAGTCTCTGTCACAGGTGGGGCAGATGGTGGTTGAAGGGGCGGGTGGGTGGGGTGCTTGGGTTGACGTGCGCTCCTTGCGCTGCCTGCACCTGGCTTCCGCTTGCTTCCGGCGAAGAGTCTCGAGGTGTTCGGCACCTTCCCGGATGCTTCTCCTCCACTTTGTGCGGTCTTGGGTCAGGGATTCCCAGGTGTCGGTGGGGATGTTACACTTTTTCAAGGAGGTTTTGAGGGTGTCCTTGAAGCGTTTCCTCTGCCCACCTAGGGCTCTCTTGCTGTGCCGGAGCTCCAAGTAGAGCGCTTGTTTTGGGAGTCTCGTATCGGGCATGTGACCCGTCCATCGGAGCTGATTGAGCGTGGTCAGAGGTTCGATGCTGGGGATGTTGGCCTGAGCAAGAACACTGACGTTGGTGCGCCTATCCTGCCAATGGATTTGCAGGATCCTGCGGAGGCAGCGTTGGTGGTACCTCTCCAGTGCTTTGAAGTGCCTGCTGTACATGGTCCATGTCTCTGAGGCATACAGCAGGGCAGGTATCACTGCTGCCCTGTAGACCATGAGCTTAGTGCCGGGTTTGAGGTCCTGGTCTTCAAACACTCTCTTCCTCAGGTGACCGAAGGCTGCACTGGCACACTGAAGGCGGTGTTGGACTTCGTCATCGACGTCTGCCCTTGTTGACAGTAGACTCCCGAGGTATGGAAAGTGGTCCACGTTGTCCAAGGCCTTGTCGTGGATTTTGATAATCGGGGGGAAGCACTGCGTGGTGGGGGCAGGATGGTAGAGGACCTTTGTCTTACGGATGTTTAGTGTAAGGCCCATGCTCTCATATGCTTCGGTGAAGGTGTTTACGATGGTTTGGAGTTCGACCTCCGAGTGAGCGCAGACGCAAGCATCGTCTGCATACTGTAATTCGACGACAGAGGATGGGAGGAACTTGGATCTGGACTGGAGGCGACGGAGGTTGAACAGTTTCCCGTTTGTTCTGTAAATTAGCTCCACTCCAGTGGGGAGCTTACTGAGGGCGAGATGGAGCATTGCAGCAAGGAAGATTGAGAAGAGTGTTGGTGCAATGACACAGCCTTGCTTGACCCCGGTTTGTATGTGAATTGGGTCTGTGGTGGAACCATTGGTCAGGATCACGGCTTGCATGTCGTCGTGAAGCAGGCGGAGGATAGTGACAAACTTTTGAGGGCAGCCGAATTTGAGGAGGACACTCCATAATCCCTCACGGTTGACAGTGTCGAAGGCCTTTGTGAGATCAAAGAAGGCCATGTACAGCAAGGACGTCTGCAAGGATGTCCGCATCACCCGCGCCATGACAGGAGCTGATGACTGCTGGACAGACCACCGCCTAATCCGCTCTGTCATCTCCATCAATGTAGCCCCAAAACAGCGGCGGCAACAGAAACAATGCCGCAGGAAAATTAACGCTGGAGCACTCAAAGACCCCGCTAAGAAAGCCCTATTCAGCCTGTGCCTCACAAACAACCTGACGGCTCCCAGTGATGCAGAGACACAGAGTGCCCACAGCGTCTGGTCTGCACTCAAGGCCTCCATAATCAGCACCTGTGAAGAGACGCTCGGTCACTCAACCAGGAAACACCAAGACTGGTTCGATGAGAATGACCAGGAGATCCAGGAACTAATAAGTCGCAAGCGCAAAGCATTTCTGATCTGGAAACAGCAACAGAACTAGAGAGCAAGAAAGCAGCTCTACAGAAGCCTGAAGGCCGATGTCCAACAAAAAACTCGCGGCCTAAAGAACAGATGGTGGGTGGAGAAAGCGCAGGAGATCCAGCAGCTAGCCGATAACCACGACGTGCGTGGATTCTTTAGCGCAGTCAAGACCATCTACGGCCCAAGCACCCAAGGCCCTTCCCCACTGCGGGCCAAGAATGGAGAGGTACTCATCAAGGACAGGGAAGCAGTCAGTGCCCGCTGGAAGGAGCACTTCGAAGATCTCCTTAATCATGACTCTGTCTTCGACACGCGTGTCCTCAACTCCATCCCACAGCATGCTACCCGCCACCATCTCAGCACAACCCCAGCCTGGCATGAGGTTGAGAAGGCCATCCGACAACTGAAGAACAACAAGGCCTCAGGAGCAGATGGAATCCCCGCCGAGGCACTAAAGCATGGCGGAGAAGCACTGCTGGTGCGAATTCATGAACTCATTTCTCTTATCTGGAAGGAGGAGAGCATGCCAGGGGATCTCAGAGACGCCATAATTGTGACCATCTTCAAGAAAGGTGACAAGTCCGATTGCGGTAATTACAGAGGAGTTTCCTTGCTGTCTGCCACAGGGAAAGTAATCGCAAGAATCCTCCTCAATCGCCTTCTTCCAGTGGCCGAAGAGCTCCTCCCAGAGTCGCAATGCGGATTCCGCCCACTAAGGGGCACAATGGACATGATCTTCACCGCACGTCAATTACAAGAGAAATGCAGGGAACAGCACCAACCACTGTACATAGCATGCATGTAGTCCCGTGTTGTAGCTTCCCTAGGTTGGCACCTTATTTTTAGATATGCCTGGTGCTGCTCCTGGCATGCTCTTCTGCACTCCTCATTGAACCAGGGTTGGCCACCTGGCTTGATGGTAATGGTAGAGGGAGGGATATGCCAGGCCATGAGGTTACAGGTTGTGGTGGAATACAATTCTGCTGTTGCTGCTGATGGCCCACATCGCCTCATGGATGCCCAGTTTTGAGCTGCTAGATCTGTTCTGAATCTATCCCATTTAGCATGGTGGTAGTCTCACACAACACGATGGAGGATGTCCTCTGTGTGAAAACGGGAGTTCTTCTCCACAATGTTTGTGTGGTGGTCACTGGTCACTGCTACCAATGCTGTCATGGACAAATGCATCTGCGACAGGTAGATTGGCGAGGATGAGGTCAAGTACGTCTTTCCCTCATGTTGCTTCTCTTGCCACCTGCCGCAGTCCTAGTCTGGCAGTTATGTCCTTCAGGACTCGGCCAGCTCGGTCAGTAGTGGTGCTATTGAACCACTCTTGGTAATGGACACTGAAGTCCCCCATCCAGAGTACATTCTGTGCCCTTGCTACCCTCAGTGCTTCTTCTAAGTGGTGTTCAACAGGAGGAGTACTGTTTCATCATCTGAGGCAGGGTGGTAGGTGGTAATCAACAGGAGGTTTTCTTGCCCATGCTTGACCTCAAGCCATGAGACTGCTTGGGGTCCGGAGTCGACGTTGAACACTCCCAGGGCCACTCCCTCCCGACTGTATACCACTGTGCCACACCTCTGGTGTCTGTCCTGCTGGTGAGACAGGACATACCCAGGGATGGGGATGGAGGAGTCTGGGACATTGGCTTAAATGTATGATTCTTTGAGTATGATTGCAAAATACTGCGGGTGCTGGAAATCTGAAATAACAACAGAAAATGCTGGAAATACTCAGCAGGCCAGGCAGCATCCGTGGAGAGAGAAACGTTTCAGGTCTGGGACCCTTCATCAGAACTGGAAAAAGCTGGAGATGTAACAGATTTAAGCAGGTGCAGAGACGGGGGGGGGTGGTTTAGGAGGGGAGGAAGAAATAGAAAGAATATCCTGTACTTTTGTAAGAGGCAGGAAAGATAAAATGTTGCAAATGGGAATGGCAAAAATCATACTGCATGAAAAATGGGGGCAGGGATAATTATCTGAAATTGTTGAACTCAATGTTGAGTCCGGCAGGCTGTAAAGTGCCCAATCGAAAGATGAGGTGCTGTTCCTCGAGCTTACGTTGAGCTTCATTGGAACAATGCAATAGCCCGAGGACAGAGAGATCAGAGTGGGAGTGAAGCGGTGAATTAAAGTGACAGGCGACCGGAAGCTCAGGGTCACCCGTACGGACTGAACGGAGGTGTTCCGCAAAGCGGTCGCTCAATCTGCGTTTGGTCTCCCCAATGTAGAGGAGACCGCATCGTGAGCAGCGAATACAGTATATTAAATTGCAAGAAGTACAAGTAAATCGCTGTTTCACCTGGAAGGGGTGTTTGGGGCCCTGGACAGTAGGAAGGGAGGAGGTAAAAGGGCATGTGTTGCATCTCCTGCGCTTGCACGGGAAGGTGCCAGGTGAAGGAGCAGGGCTGTTGGGGGTGATTGAGGAGTGGACCAGGGTGTCGCGGAGGGAGCGGTCCCTTCGGAATGCTGAAAGGGGAGGTGAGGGGAACATGTGTTTGGTGGTGGGATCACGTTGGAGGTGGCGGAAATGGCGGAGGATGATCTGTTGAATGTGGAGGCTGGTGGGATGAAAGGTGAGGACAAGGGGAACTGTATCGTGGTTCTGGGAGGGAGGGGCAGGGGTGAGAGCAGAAGTGCAGGAAATAGAACGGACACGGTCAAGGGCCGTGTCAACCACGGTAGAGGGGAATCCTCGGTTGAGGAAAAAGGAAGACATGTCAGAAGCACTAGTATGGAAGGTGGCATCGTCAGAACAGACGCGGCGGAGACGGAGAAACTGGGAGAATGGAATAGAGTCCTTACAGGAAGCGGGCTGGGAGGAAGTGTAGTCCAGGTAGCTGTGGGAGTCGGTGGGCTTGTAGTGCATGTTTGTTGAAAGCCGATCGCCAGAAATGGAGACGGAGAAGTCAAGGAAGGGAAGGGAAGAGTCGGAGATGGACCATGTGAAGGTGAGGGCAGGGTGGAAATTGGAAGTAAAGTGAATGAACTTATCCAGTTCAGGGCGAGAGCAGGAAACGGCACCAATACAGTCATCGATGTACCGGAAAAAGAGGTGAGGGAGGGGACCTGAGTAGAACTGGAACAAAGAATGTTCCACATGTCCCATGAACAGGCAGGCATAGCTAGGGCCCATGCGGGTTCCCATAGCAACACCTTTAATTTGGAGGAAGTGAGTGGAGTCAAAGGAGAAGTTGTTCAATGTGAGAACAAGTTCAGCCAGGCGGAGGAGGGTGGTGGTGGATGGGGACTGGTTGGGCCTCTGTTCAAGGAAGAAACTGAGCGCCCGAAGGCCGTCCTGGTGGGGGATGGAGGTGTAGAGGGATTGGACGTCCATGGTGAAAGGGAGATGGTTGGGGCCAGGAAACTGGAAACTGTTAAAGTGACGGAGGGCGTCGGAAGAGTCGCGAATGTAGGTGGGAAGAGACTGGACAAGGGGAGAAAAAATAGAGTCGAGATAGGAAGAGATAAGTTCCGTGGGGCAAGAACAGGCTGAAACGATGGGTCTACCAGGGCAGTCCTGTTTGTGGATCTTGGGAAGGAGGTAGAAGCGGGCTGTGCGGGGTTGGGGGACTATGAGGTTGGCGGCCATGGAGGGAAGATCTCCAGAGGAGATGAGGTCAGTGACACACATGGAAACAATGGCTTGATGCCTGCTGATAAGGGTGGTGCTATTGTTGTTTGGCGAACTGACCTCTACCGTGCGGAAGCTGAACGCCAACTCTCCAACACCTCCTCCTACCTCCGCCTGGACCATGACCCCACTAGCAAACTGTCCAGGGCCCCAAACACACCGTCCAGGTGAAACAGCGATTTACTTGTACTTCTTGCAATTTAATATACTATATTCGCTGCTCATGATGCGGTCTCCTCTACATTGGGGAAACCAAACGCAGATAAGGTGACCGCTTTGCGGAACACCTCCGTTCAGTCCGTACGGGTGACCCTGAGCTTCCGGTCGCCTGTCACTTTAATTCACCACTCTCATCCCACATACTCTCCACGTGGGTGACTTCTACTGCCTCCCAAAGATACACAAAGCCAACACACCCGGACGTCCTATCGTATCAGGCAACGGAACCCTGTGTGAGAACCTATCTGGATACGTCGAGGGCATCCTGAAACCCATCGTACAGGGAACCCCCAGCTTCTGTCGCGACACTACAGACTTCTTACAGAAACTCAGCACCCACGGACCAGTTGAACCAGGAACACTCCTCGCCATGATGGATGTCTCGGCACTCTACACCAGTATCCCCCACGATGACAGCATCGCTGCGACAGCATCAGTACTCAACACCTACAACAGCCAATCTCCAGACGCCATCCTACAACTCATCTGCTTCATCCTTGACCACAATGTCTTCACCTTCGACAACCAGTTCTTTACCCAAACACACGGAACAGCCATGGGGACCAAATTCGCACCCCAATACGCCAACATCTTCATGCACAAGTTCGAACAAGACTGCTTCACTGCACAGGACCTCCAACCAACGCTATACACCAGATACATCGATGACATTTGCTTCCTATGGACCCACGGCGAAGAATCACTGAAAAGATTACATGATAACATCAACAAGTTCCATCTCACCATCAAACTCACCATGGACTACTCCTCAGAATCGGTTTCATTCTTGGACACACGAATCTCCATCAAAGACGGACACCTCAGCACTTCACTCTGCCGCAAGCCCACGGACAACCTCACGATGCTCCACTTCTCCAGCTTCCACCCTAACCACGTTAAAGAAGCCATCCCCTATGGACAAGCCCTGCGAATACACAGGATCTGCTCAGACGAGGAGGAACGCAATGGACACCTACAGACACTGAAAGACGCCCTCGTAAGAACGGGATATGATGCTCGACTTGTCGATCGACAGTTCCGACGGGCCACAGTGAAAAATCGCATAGACCTCCTCAGAAGACAAACACGGGACACAACCAACAGAATACCTTTCGTCGTCCAGTACTTCCCCGGAGTGGAGAAACTACGCCATGTTCTTCGCAGCCTCCAACATGTCATCGATGACGACGAACACCTCGCTAAGGCCATCCCCACGCCTCCACTACTCGCCTTCAAACAGCCGCCTAACCTCAAATAGACCATCGTTCGCAGCAAATTACCCAGCTTTCAGGAGAACAGCGACCACGACACCACACAACCTTGCCACAGCAACCTCTGCAAGACATGCCAGATCATCAACACAGATACCATCATCACACGTGAGGACACCACCCACCAGGTACATGGTACATACTCATGTGACTTGGCCAACGTTGTCTACCTCATACGTTGCAGGAAAGGATGCCCCGGAGCATGGTACATCGGCGAGACCATGCAGACACTGCGACAATGGATGAACGGACACCGCGCAACAATCGCCAGGCAGGAGTGTTCCCTCCCAGTCGGGGAACACTTCAGCAGTCAAGGACATTCAGCCTCCGATCTTCGGGTAAGCATTCTCCAGGGCGGCCTTCGAGACACACGACAACGCAAAATCGCTGAGCAAAAACTGATAGCCAAATTCCGCACTCATGAGGATGGCCTCAACCCGGATCTTGGGTTCATGTCATGCTACATGTAACCCCACCTGATGTAGGGTCATCCAGACTCGAGCTGTTGTTGGCTTGTTCTCTCTACACAGATGCGGCCGGACCTGCTGTGATTTCCAGCAAAAAAAATGTTTTTTGTCTGTTTTTTGTTTTTCATACAGACCCCAGCATCTGCAACATTCGACCCCTTGTGACCCCACCTCATTGTTCTTTGATGTAATGTTTTCCTGACTGACCTGTTTGGACACCATTCACACCTTTGATTGCTGTGATTATCTCTCTGCCGAGGTGTGATAAATGGCAGTTAGAAAGATTACCTGTAAGCATCTGGCATTATTCTCTGACTATATAAGCTGTGTCTTTATGCATCTCTCCACTTCACCTGATGAAGGAGCAGCGCTCCGAAAGCTTGTGATTTCAAATAAAGCTGTTGGACTATAACCTGTTGTTGTGTGACCTCTTACAATAGTTTCATGGTTACCATTACTGATACTAGCTTTTTATTCCAGATTGATTTAATTAACTGAATTGAAATTCCAGAGCTGCCGTGCTGGGATTTTAAACTCATGACTCTGGATAATTAGTCCAGGATTACTATTCCAGTAACATAACCACTATGCTACTGTGCCCGTTATCCTGGCAGTAGTCACGATTCGTTCATTCTGCAGCAGTCCTCTGTGCCATCTGTATTTGACCCAGCATGGCAAGTAAAAGGGTGGCTACTAGGCGACAAGCATTATCCACTCATGACATGGCTCATGACTCCGGTCCGGAACCCATGCACACATGCACAGCAGGCCTATGAGAGCCATGCTGCCACAAGGAACATAATAGAGCACACCACCAGTGTCCTCAAGCAATGCTTCCATTGCCTGGACCGCTCTGGAGGAGCCCTACAGTACTCAGCTGAGTGGGTAACAAGACTTGTGGTAGTATGCTGCATGCTGCACAACCTGGTCATTATGAGGGAACAGCCCTTGCCACCACCTATCAGGCGATAAGCTGAGGAGCAGGAGCACAAGGAAGAGTAGGAGGAAGTGCAACTGGAAGTGGAGGAACATGAAGAGGAAGGGAGGCTACAGCATAGACAGCCCCATTCTGCCCGGGCTCTACGTGTTCAAATAATTAATGAGGGATACGAGTAGCCTCAACAACACCGCCCCAAACACCAACAGTCCCACAATCTGTGCCTTTCCTCTATCACTGACCATCACATCGTCCATTTTACACAAAAATAAAAACCACCAGAAAATGCACATTCTAATCAAATTTTATAAATTCAATCATGACATAATGCATACAAAAATAAACTAATCACCCCTGTGCATCCCTTAGTGCCCGTCTTCCACGTGCCTCTCCTAATGCTCTTACGAGGTGCTTCCACAGTAGCGGCAGTATGGGTGGAAGGCTGCTAGCCTTCAATTGAGGAGACTGTAGGTGGCCTGCAAAGGCAACCTCGAGCAGCTCTGGGCCTACAAGGCTCGGCTTCAGACTACACCATCTCAGCCTGGGCTGCAGCACTCTGACAGACAACAGTAAGGGCACTGGCAGAGTGGCAGGGGTGGGAGCAGGAATGCTGTCATCCTGAGAGAGGACAACAGGTTTGTGCTGCATGGAGCCACTGACACTCTCCTGGGTGGTGCCTCAGTAATCCTAGTGATCTATTGAAGAACAGATTGATGGATTGCTGCAATGCCCTGGAAGCCCCTTGGAACAGTGGTATCCAGTGCCATGATGCCAGCGGTCTGAACTTGCACAGCAGCAGTCTGAGCTTCCACTGCAGCACTCAAACCTTTGATGGAAGCTGTTGGCACTGCAGTGGAAGCTGTGACATCGGCTATCATGGTGGGTTCCATAGGTGTGTTGATGGAGGTGACCACCCGTTCCATGTTGGAAAGGATGGGTTCCAAGTTCTACGCAAAGCCCTGTGCCAAGTTAATGCTGGACTCCTCCTTGACATTGTGCACAGGCTTTTCAATGCACCAAGCATTGGTTGTGTACACCCATCAGCCTTCTTTTGTAGTCTGGCCCATCGAAATCCTCATCTGACTCCTCTTCAACAGAACTAGTGTGCGACATCACCCTCAGGCGAGCTGGCACCTGCGCTAATCTTTCCCCCTGCCCTGGCTCCTGTGCACTTGTGCCCAGTGTCTCACCATGTGCAGATCCCTCCTCCATCCTAGCCTCTAAAATACATGTTGTGTCAGTGTCTGAGCTGGTGGCTGTGAGTGTAAGTTTGAATGACGGTGTCCCTATTCACTGTCTTCTTCCTCTTCCTCCTCTGACTGGGAAGGTTTCAGTTTTTGGATATTTGAAATGAAAAAGGGACAAGGGTTGGGTTGTGGTGAGGGGAGAGGAGAAAGAAGTGTGTGCTTACACCAACTGCAGCTTGTGAATCAGAAGAGATTGTGGGTTGCGGGAAAAATGGGATGAGAGAAGGAGGATTAGGTATGCAGATACCCTCATCATCAATCCCCCTAGCCCTGTCAGTGGCCATGGCCTCAGTGATGCCCCTTCCCATGATGGCCAGCACTGTCTCTTCCCTGGGGGTTAAAACATGCAGGTGCGTTTGCCCTCCTCCAGTTCTTTCCTGCTGCCTGCTGTATAACAGCAGTCTGAGCATTCCTAGTGTAGTGTATGTACTTTGCAGAAGGAACTATATTCTGCAGCCCCTGTATACTGCAGTACCAGTAGTGACAACCCCTGTATATAAGCCTGTGTAGTAACATTTGCATTGTAGTTCCAGGTTACCTCCATTCAGTAAAGACCTGTTATAACCAACTCCTGCAGTCCGTGTCTCAATTATACACGGACATAATACTGGCGACGAGCAGATACGAACTTACCTACAGTCTGCACCACCTCATGGGGATCCATCCATGAGGCGAAGTTATCAGAGGTCGAGGCCAGAAGGAAGAAAGAAACAGAAGAAACGGGCGTCGACCGTGGGCATCCGCCTCTGAGTCAGCGGAGTTGAAGATTTGCAGGAGAGGCTGTCGAGAGCGGGGCTTGGTTATCCTGTCGATGGTGCTTCAGCTAATCGGGCTGGTGGCAGGTAGTACACTGATCCTTCCTGGGCTGCGGCGGTCTAGAGCTCGAGCGGGTGGCTTTGCAACGGGGCCGAGCAGCGTTGTCGGGAAGAGGAGAGAGAGAGAGGGTGGAGCACACAGGGCGCGGCCGGTGCTACGAAGCCGGGCAGCGTACAGACCCGAGAAGAGGGAGGCAAGAGTCCCGCAGGGTTGTTCCGATGACGGGGAAAGAATAAAAATTAAACGCGCAGAAAGCCGCAAGGAGCTGCAGTTTGCCACGGGAACCGCGGAGAGCGGCATTAGCAGCAGCATGGGGGGAAGTGCGCGAAGACCATAGGGCATCGCCATCAAGGCATAAAACACCAGCAACAGCGCTAGCAACAGCGGAGAAGACAGAAAGCGCGGGAGGCGCCATCTTAATCCAGCGGGGAAGAAGGCAAAGCGCGGGAGGCGCCATCTTAGATTTCCAAGATGCCGAAGACTGGCAATATCACTGCCTTCGATAATGCAATAGAAGACTGGACCACGTATGTGGAAAGAGTCGAGGTATATTGCAAGGCAAACGAAGTAGCCGATGAGAAAAAGGCATCGGTACTGCTAAACTTAATGGGCGCAAGAACGTACGGCCTATTGCGGGTCCTGATTACTCCAGCTAAACCGAAGGTGAAGAGTTTTAACGAAATTGTTGATATCCTACAGGAACACCTAAATCCTACACCGCTGCTGATAGCAGAAAGATTTAAATTCCACAGGAGAAATCAGCATAAAGATGAGAGCAATGCTGATTACCTTACGGAACTACGCAAGCTATCAAAGCACTGCCAGTTCGGAGCAGGACTGGCAGATACCTTACGGGTCAAATTTGTCTGTGGACTCCTGAGTGAAGGAACCCAGAAGAGGTTACTCTCAGAGAAAGAGCTGACGCTAGATAAGGCTTTCAGCGTGGCAGTATCGTACGAAGCAGCAGCAAGGGGAGCTGCGGAAATACAGCAAAAGCCACAGGAATACGGCACCCACGAAATGACACGGGGATTTGCAAAATGTTATCGCTGCGGCAGAACAACCCATGACCAGAAGGACTGCTGGTCCAAGGACAAAATATGCAGGCAATGCGGAAAGATGGGACACATTGCATGAGTTTGCAGATCTGGGAAGAAGACCAATGACAACAAAAAGGCTACTAAGGAGCCGTACAGGAAAGAACAAAAGATGACGGACAGTAGTTCCGAAGACCAGATGAGCGATAGTGAATCCGGGAACAAGAGACTAAGCTGTCTCAAACTTCACAACGTAATCACAAAAGAGGATCACCGAACCATTTGGGTCACCCTCACGGTAGCAGGGTCCCAAGTCAAAATGGAATTGGATACAGGATCAGCTCTAACCGTCATGAATCGATGAGACTACGAGCGGTTATTCTCACACATACCCTTGAAAGAGTCATCCATTGTCTTGAAGACGTATGCAGGGCAAAAGGTATACCCCAGCGGAAAAATAAGGGTGCCTGTCGAATACAACGGCAAGGAAATACAGAAATTGTATCTGTACATACTGCAAGATGGTGGACCACCGTTATTGGGATGTGAATGGATCAGAAAGATAAGTTTAGACTGGCACTCCATTCAGGCACTGACGGTGGCTGGTAAAAAGGATGATGACGTCACTCCTGGACGATTGTCAACAATCTTAGCTAACGCCAAAGAGGTTTTTCAACAAGAACTGGGAACTCTTAAAGGCGTAACCGCCTCAATAAAAATAGAAGAGAATGCAATTCCCAAGTTTTTCAAAGCAAGACCGGTACCATATACAATTCGCCCAGCCGTCGAGGCAGAGCTGGAGAATCTGGAGAATGCAGGCGTGTTATCTAAAGTAGACTGGAGCGAGTGGGCGACACCCATCATTCCTGTCATGAAGAAAACGTTAAACAATAAGTCTGAGGAGCCAAGGAAGGTTCGCATCTGTGGGGTCTTCAAGGTGATGGTGAACCAAGTCCTTCACACAGTACAATATCCTCTTCCAAGGATAGAAGATATCTTCGCCTCACTATCTGGAGGGAAGTGTTTTACAAAAATTGACCTAGCACAAGCATATTTGCAGATGGAGGTTGAAGAATCCTCTAGGAAGTATCTCACGATAAACACTCACAAAGGTCTTTACCAGTATAATCGACTGGTATTCGGAGTAGCATCAGCTCCGGCGATATGGCAAAGAGCGATGGAACAAGTCCTGCAAGGAATTCCGGGGACTCAGTGTTACTTGGACGACATCCTAGTGACAGGTGAAGATGACAGTGAACACCTTGCCAACCTAGAGCAGGTGCTCACTAGACTACGTGAGCATGGGCTACGGGCCAATCGCCCCAAGTGCGAGTTTTTTAAGAAACATATATCGTATTGTGGCCACGTGATTGATGAAGAGGGGTTACATAAGTCCCCTGACAAAATTGAAGCGGTAGTTAAGGCTCCAGCGCCTGAAAAAGTGTCACAACTGAGGTCATTCCTCGGATTGGTGAATTACTACCATAAGTTTTTGCCGAATTTGTCGACAATTCTGCACCCACTGAACGCCCTACTACAAACGGGAGTAGCATGGAAATGGAGCGATGAATGTAAGCGAGCCTTTCAGAAGAGTAAGGACCTAATCACTTCAAGAGAAGTATTGGCTCACTACAACCCATCACTACCGTTAAGACTGGCGTGTGATGCGTCTCCCTACGGCATTGGGGCGGTACTGTCACATAAATTCCTTGATGGTTCAGAGAGGCCGATAGCTTTTGCGTCACGCTCGTTAACTTCAGCCGAGCGTAACTACGCCCAGATTGACAGGGAGGCCCTCAGCCTGGTGTGGGGGGTGAAGAAGTTCAATCACTACCTGCACGGTCAGAAATTTACTCTACTTACTGATCATCAACCTCTTGTCTCCATTTTCAACCCTCAGAAGGGCGTACCGATAATGACAGCACAACGGCTACAGAGGTGGTCCCTTTTCCTAGGGGCACACCAATATGACATCGAGTACAAAGGAACTAAACAGCATGGGAATGCTGATGGATTGTCGTGCCTACCATTGCCGACGGTGGAAGAAGAACTTGCAGTGGATCCAGTGGAGATATTCCACTCGACCATAGTCGAATGTCTCCTTGTGACGAATGCAAACATAGAAAAGGAAACACGAAATGACCCGACACTCTCCTGGGTCTATGATTTAACGGTGAAGGGGTGGCCAGCACATGGTGAACCACTGCTGCCAGCATTCTCGCTGAGAAGAGAACAGCTGTCAGTGTGCAGAGGAACCTTGTTGTGTGGATCCAGAATAGTAATTCCACCCAAATTGAAGGATAGAGTGCTCAATGACCTTCATGAGGGTCATCTGGGAGGGGTAAAAATGAAGAACTTAGCCAGAGCGTTTGTGTGGTGGCCGGGAATCGATAGAGAAATTGAAGAGATGACCAAGAGCTGTACAGGATGCCAGAAGGTCCAAAACGCCCCACCACAAGCCCCTCTACATCCATGGGAGTGGCCCTCATCTACATGGCAAAGGGTGCACATTGATTTTGCTGGACCATTTATGGACTCGATGTTTTTAATTGCGGTGGATGCACATTCAAAGTGGCCAGAGGTAATAAAAATGTCCTCAACCACCACAGAAAAAACTATCACAGTGTTACGAACCATATTCGCCAGGAATGGGCTGCCTGAACAGATTTGCTCCGACAATGGACCACAGTTTGTGTCTGAAGAGTTCTGGAGGTTCTTAAAGAACAATGGTGTTAAGCATTACACATCCGCCCCATACCATCCAGCCACTAATGGATTGGCCAAGAGGTTCGTTCAAACATTCAAGAAGGCTATCAAGGCAATGTGTAATGAAGACATACCCCTACAACACAAGGTGGATAACTTCTTGTTTGCCTACCGGAATGCGACACATGCGGTTACCAACCAAACTCCAGCCATGGTGTTCTTCAATCGAAGACTAAGATGCCGCTTGGATTTGGTTAAGCCAAACATCAGAAGAGATGTGGAGAACAGGCAGTTTCAGAATATGAATGAAAGGCCAACCAGGAGTTTTAAGATAGGTCAACCAGTTTTGGCCCGGGACTACCGCACAGAGAAATGGCAGCCAGGAACGATCTGCACACGGCAAGGACCTCTAATGTATACCGTGGACGTTGGAGAGAGCATTGTAAGACGCCATGCTGACCAGATTCTAGAGTCACTGGAAAACGTCAAATCTACACCACGATCCTATACACCTGGTGATGAAACCGAAGTACCAATTGCATCTACCTCAGAATCGGTGATATTGGAAGCAGACGAACCAAACAACGACATTGATCCCGACTCAACTTTGCCAGAAGAACCTGATACCCCAACGAGGCGTTATCCAGACAGAATCAGGAAGCCTCCTCAAAGACTGAATTTATAATTGCTTAACTTCAACTAATGTATCTAGCAACTGTAATTGTAAATATGTTGTTTCATTGTTAATTGAATGTTATGTACTGTTTAGCTAAAAGGGGAGGAATTGTAGTGTATGTACTTTGCAGAAGGAACTATATTCTGCAGCCCCTGTATACTGCAGTACCAGTAGTGACCACCCCTGTATATAAGCCTGTGCAGTAACATTTGCATAGTAGTTCCAGGTTGCCTCCATTCAGTAAAGACCTGTTATAACCAACTCCTGCAGTCCGTGTCTCAATTATACACGGACATAATACCTAGGAGAACCTAAGACTGGCAACAAGGCCTCAGCTATGAGGGGCTGATCAGCATATGGCCCTGGAGCTACCAACGGCTTTAAGGCGGTCTGCATGCATCAGCACCTCTCACATGTAGGATGTGAATTTGCTGCCACGGTGCAGAATCTACTAGGCACATCACCAACTGTCAGTCCGCTGGCACATGGGCTGTAGCTACGGGTAAGTCCGGGGGTAGAAGAGTCGGCCAGGCCAAGGGTGGGGGGGGGGGTAGGGGGGAGGGATTGGCGAACACAGGCCGGCAGCAGTCCACAGTATTTTTGTGGGGCTGGAGGAGCAGTCTCTCCTAAAATGGTAATTAGAGATGGATGTACATCATGGGACTCCGATTTGCATATTAAAAGAGACCTACTGCCTGAAACAGGCAGGCACTTTAGCCACCCAGTGATAGGCCCTTGTGAAAGTCTTCTAGCCACATTTTCAGTTGTATTCATTGAGTATTTTATAAGAAATCACTGCTTTTCGTAGGCCCAAAAGAAAACCTCAGCAGAGTGATTACAAAATGGTTGAAACTGTACAGAAGCAGGAGGCTTTTCATTTCATTAAATTGTTTTTGTCGTTGTTTCTTTGTAATCCTGAAATAATTCTTGTAATGTGGTATTCTTTTTGAATACTATGTAATATAATGGGCTATTAAAAGGCACATTACATTAGTATGCTTTTGCATAGAGCTGCAACTGAGAACTCCCTTTTATACTACTTTAGGAGCTTACAGATACCAATCCTGCTAGGTTTAGCTGGCAGGGCCAAGACTGGGCGGAGTACCCACGAGTTTGGGTTAGAATGCAGTAGGGACATAATTAGAACATTGTTGTGTATGTACCTTTAAGGGAATAACTGGTTTTAGACTGCAGTACCGGCAGTGACCACCCCTGTATAAAAGGCCCTAGCAGGCTTCTGTATTTCAGTCTGACGTTGCCTCCTGTTCAGTAAAGTACCTGTTAAACTGTTCTCCCGAAGTCCGTGTATTATTGAGGCACGGACTTTACAAGTATGACTTTGACCTTTTAATTAGGACCCCGTTTGCTTGGGGCAGGTGTCTGACATGTAACCAGAAACAAGTGGGAGGTGGGAACAATGAAATGAATATTTCTCACACCCTTCAGCTGAGATTGACAGGCAAGTTATCAGTCAGCAGGTATGATGAAGCAACAGTTTTTGTAGAGGCTTGACAATCCAGCTTGCAGCAATAAGCCAGAAATCTTGCAATTTTACAGGATGCTTTGTTGCCTCCCTGGTGCCAGGGTCAAGGATGTCACTGAATGGCTGCAGGGCATTCTGAAGGGGCAGGGCAAACAGTCAGAGGTCGTGGTTCACATCGGTACCAACGACATAGGTAGAAAGAGGGATGAGGTCCTGCAACAAGAATTTAGGGAGCTAGGTAGCAGATTAAAAAGCAGGACCTCAAAGGTTGTAATCTCTGGATTACTCCCGGTGCCACGTGCTAGTGAGTATAGGAATAGGAGGATAGAGCAGATGAATGCGTGGCTAAAGAGTTGGTGCAGGAGGGAAGGCTTTAGTTTCCTGGATCACTGGGTCTGCTTCTGGGGAAGGTGGGACCTGTACAAGTCGGATGGTTTGCACCTGAAATGGAACGGGACCAACATCCTTGCGGGGAGGTTTGCTAGTACTGCAGGAGTCAGGAGACACCTACCTCTAAGGGAAAAGTGCATGAGGCAAAACCCGCAGCCCCAAGTAAAAAGGAGTGGCATCAGGAGGGGAATCGCCCTCCCCAAGCCAAGCTCAATTGCTACGGGTGTGGGAAGGATGGACATTGGCGCAGGGACTGTAAAAATCCGTGGAAGGATAATAAGGGAAGATCTCCCGCAGCCCAAGCCCAAGCCCAGACCGCCGCCCCAGCACGAGTCCAGTTCCAAGCCGCAGCCCCTGTCCCAGAAAAGGGAACCGGTGCAGTTATGGATCCCGCTGCGATAGAGTCAATTATAGAGGCAATGCGGTCTCTTATGATCTCGCAGGGGAGGGTAGCAGTCACCACTGGTCCTGTCGTTCCCGCAGCCCCGACCGTTTCACCCCAATGACTAGAGCCAGCGCAGCCAGTTGACAAGGCTAGATGGAGGAAGATGCCTCCCCAGCAAAGCAAGACCCACCGGTCCCCACCACTTGCGTAGTGGAGGTGCCCCGGCGCACTAAATGGTTTCACGTAAATCAGTGCAAACTATTTAAGCCGGGTGCAAAAGAGACAACAACCGAAGCCAGGTCTGAGGGTAAAAATCCTCAGCCTGAGGTGTGCAAAAGGTCACAGACCACACAGGCTGGAACCGCAGCCTGCTTGAGGGGAGGAGCTATCCCGCCCACCTAGGAGGTTTCCCCATTGGCCTGGGACTCGGACGGGGAAGAGCCCGAACAGCTAGGCCCCGCCCTTGACACGATTCTGGAGGAGGTGGAGTCGGAGGACGGAGGTCCCGCCCTCGGCTCAAGCTTAGGGGAGGTAGAACTTGGGGGCGGAGATTCTCCACCTGTAGGGACAGGTAGGGAGGAGTCGTCCGCCACAGACCCAAATCCCGAAGGGGCGGAGCCTGAGGGAAGGGAGCCGAAGCCGACAGTCGTGGAGAAGCCACGGGCTGTGAGGGCTAAAGTCCCAACCAAAGGTCCACTCGCAAAGGGAGCCTCACCCGAAGTACCCCCTCGCAGGTCGTCTGACCCGAGCACAGTTAGAGGGGAGCCCGAACAGCTAGGCCCCGCCCCGGACACGATTCTGGAGGAGGAGGAGCCGGAGGACGGAGGTCCCGCCCTCGACTCAAGCTTAGGGGAGGTAGAACTTGGGGGTGGAGATTCTCCACCTGTAGGGACAGGTAGGGAGGAGTCGTCCGCCACAGACCCAAATCCCAAAGGGGCGGAGCCTGAGGGAAGGGAGCTGAAGCCGGCAGTCATCGTGGAGCCACGGGCTGTGAGGGCTAAAGTCCCAACCAAAGGTCCACTCGCTAAGGGAGCCTCGCCCAAGGCACCCCCTTGCAGGTCGTCTCGAACGCCTCAGCCAGTAAAGCCCTGGCCCGATTCCCCCTACTTCAGCAGACATCGATTTGGGTAATCCCTAGAAAGACACAGTCCCCAATTGGCAGCAAAAGGCTGCGGGGGACTCAAGCTACAGGTCAGTGCGGCCCCGCCACAGGGAGCGGTGAGCTGCAGTCCGAACAGGGATTAGGTAGGCCACCCGGGGATGGGTGGCGCTGTACATAAGTTTAGTTAAGTTTAAGTTTGGTTAAGTATAAGGTGTGTAAATTTTTAAGGTGATGGGTGTTATAAGGAATAGTTTAGAATCTGCCCAGCATGTGTGTTTGTTTTGGATCGAGATCGAAAGACCAGCTCATGCCTTCACCTAGGCCAGAATCTCTCGGGAGCCTAGCTGTATCGTTTAATCTGTTGCAGGAACCAAAGGTACTATGGAAGGGATTCTCATCGTGTTCGCGGTGATCGGGTGTAGCTTGGCCTATCGGGGCTACACCAAGGACTCCATCGTATATGGATGCTCTGGGGACACAGCCCCCATCGCGACTGATGGGACAGGAGAACGGGACGTTGAGGAAACAGCTACCTACTTCCACGAAGGGAGGTGGCCAGGATGGCTGGGGTCGAACTCTACGGGATACTCCAGCCAGTCTGGGTTTGCATACAGAGAGACTTCTCTAATGTGTCCCAGGGTGAGGATCATCGCGCCCAGAGTCAGCGTCACCGTCGGAAGGAAGATTTGTTTGCTATGTAATGGACATGTTCCTTTGGACAGATGGTGGTGGCTTCGGAAGCTGAGTAAGACCATGAAGAACTCCACGGTCGAGTGGGAGCGACTGGGTAACAATACCCATCGGACTATTACGGGGACTCATGGGGGATTGAGTGTCTGTTGGGACAAATGGTGGGAACCAGATGAGGGGATTTACATCTGTATGTGGGGTTCAGAACGCGTCTGCCCCACAGGCGTCTCCATCTTTTTCCAAAGACAGTGGCAGGATGCTGGGAAAGGGATGAGGTGGGACGTCAGCACATGGGCGTGCGGAGTCCCATACTCTCAGATCCCGGTGAATGCCACTGAGCTCATCACCCGCCCCCACAAGCCCCTGCCCACGATTCCGGTAGCCAAAGCCCGCAAGGAAGGGTGCCCCGCCACTACCAAGGGACCCGGGAATGGACTGGTATTGGTACCCACAGGTCAGGTGCTGTACCAAGGGGTGCACTACGCGGTGGCCTCGGTGATTTTAAACCTCACCGAGGTGCAATTGCCAGAGTGGTGCCCCATTAAACGGAGCAATTGTACCAGGTCCTGTTAACAAATATGTTCAGACAATTTTATGATTTCGACTTTGCCGATGTCGAAAGAGCCGGATTGTACACCACACCACATGAGGTCTTGGACAGGGTAGGGAGACAAAGAAGGGGTACAGTCAATGATATTTTTACTGTTTTTAACACAGGGACTTCCGTCATCAACACTCTGGATGACGTGGAGCTGCTGACCCAGATCAATGGTTTAAAAGCGCGGTTAAGGAAGATACTGACGGACGAGAATAAGGTAGTGGGTTCTGAGTTACATGAGGACCAGGCCATGACACTACACTTAAAAGAAATCATAGCTGAGCTGGAGAAACACGCTAAAACGGTAAATGCTCTCATCAGAGAGGATCGGAATGCGTCAGATCTGGCTGCGCAGAACGAAGCGTGCATGCTGTAGGGGGCGTGGTTACTGGGCGAGGGCCGCAGTAATCTGGAGGATTTAAAACAAGGTTTGGTCCCCTCCTGGATCAGCAATAAGCACCTCGTAGCCCTCCACCCTTTTGAGAACGCATTAAGTCCGTGCCAGCTCAGACTAGCTTCAGAGGCCTACCCAGTCCCAGTGGACTGTGGGCGGTCTAATCACACCATTATGGGTATAGTGGTAAGAATGCCGGTTATGGGAAAGACAGCTAAACCCGCCCCGGTATACAGGGTGGAGAACATTGGAGTCATTCAAGGGGGTGCACACATTCGCTATACAGTGGTCCCACCGTACGTCATTCGATGGGAGCATGCAATGACAGGTACCTACCTCTCGGGGTGCCGGAGCCGGGGAGCACACATCATCCTGTGTCCCCAGCACTTGAATGCCTATTCGAAACCACAGTGCGGGTTCAGAACTGCTGGCATGAAGCCTATAAATTGCACCATGGAGGCAACGGCACACGGCCATGTGCCCCCGCAGGTGGCATATATAGGAGGTGGGACATACTGTGTCACCACTGCAGCGCCCCACTACCAACATGGACAGCACGGCTGGTGTCTGGTCAGTGACAGCAGTTTCTGCTTCAAACCCAAGGCAGAAGTTCAAGTGGCCCAAGAGCGAATTGTCCCTATTCCTGAACCTTCCACTGTTCACCTCACTGTCAAGGAAAATTTCACCGATCTGCAACGATTCATTGCACATTTTGGCTATATCATTCCCCCTCTCCCTGAAGGCCTCACCAAGATACTAAAAGCCGTTGCCGTTTCACAGAAACATTTTTACACGCTGGAGCAGAAGACATTAGAAATAGGGGCAAACATATTAGATATAGTGACCCCACAGTGGTGGGACCTGTTCACTAATATAGAAGTCCCTTCTTGGATTAGGATAGCCTCTCACATCCTCGTAGTATGTCAGATTTTTATTGTGATTTATTTACTTTTTGTACATTGTAAGAGGGACAAACGATTCCAGAAGTATGAGAACAGAGGAGAGTGGAGGGAGCATTATGTGCGGGTAGACGAGGAGACACCCATTTGAATTTTTGCTGCTATGTATAGAGTTAAAGTTTCCCTCCCTCCTCTATTTTTGATAGTATTCATGTGTGATTTTGTGTGTATTTTCTTTCTTTATTATTTTTATTGAAGTTTATTATGTGTGTTGTTATTAATAAAAATAATATGTATGAACCAGGTGGTGTAGAGGTATTAGGCCCTCTCCACGCCTGGAAATGTGTGTGTCAGATTTTAATTCCAATGTATTTGCCATCTATAGATGCTTTATGTACACTGTGGGTTTTTCTGAAATGGCAAATGCATGTGTCGTGGGGTCATAGATAGGTAAATACAGGGGATGGTTTGATTATGGAGAGTCAGAAAATTTTGCTCACCCAGAATTATGATACTTCAAGCAAGTTATAGTATCATCAGGGGGGACTGTAGAATTCGCAAAATTGAACATTGTCCTATAAGGGTCTATTGGCAGAAAAGGTCTTAATTTTAAAGACTGTTTTAAAAGAAGCCCAGAAAAAGGGGACACATAAAATGGCTGCCAGACCCAGTGACCAGCTTTTGGGACACTTTAAAATGGTTCCTGCAGTCCCCAGACAGCTTTTGTGGATTCAGCCCACAGTAAGTTCTGGAAGGCAGTTTCAGGGAAAACGAAACCAGACAGAGCCCCATACATATAGATTGGATGCAGATCCGATCAGATCGGCCTGTAGATAAAGGCCATCTAAATGTTTACCCAGACAAAGGGGAACAGATTCAAGTTCAAAGACGGACATTAAAGACAATACAAGGTCATTCCAAACCAGAGATGGCAGTTACCGGCCATCCCGAAGATACTTTAAAAACAAAGACTACCCCGCTGTGCTACAAGCCCGCCAAAAGTTAAACAAAGACTAACCTTGATTTGGCGGGAGGTAAGGGCCTCCATGGAAAAGTATAACTGGAGTCCCAGGGTAGCCATCGGGAGAGCTTTTGCAGCTTTTAGCTTGGTAGCTTTCTGGAGAGCCAGTCATTTCAAGAGATTGCTCGGGGGTCCAAAGAAGGCCTTTTCGGACGCAGAAGAAGAAGACGAGGCCCGGGGTAGTTATCGGGAGATCATCGACAAAAACCCCGGGCCGTTGACGAGACGAGGAGAGAGTTGACGAGAAGAAGAGGAGACGAAACACCCTACAGAATGGGTGGCCAGCGTTGAATGCAGGAGCACAGAGAAATCAGGACTGTGACCACTATCGTGGTATGCAGGAGCACGGAGAAAAACTAACTGCGGGCGAAATGATGGTCAGCGCGTCTTGCTGAAGAGAAGGAGCCATCAGCTTGAGCAGCCCGCTGCTCCTACAGCCCAACGACCACGTGGAGACAGGACGCCTGAGAGGACCTAAACGCAGACTTCAAAACCTCTATGTTTCTAACTGGGATTGGTGAGCATGTTTCTGGCCCCTCATAATCTAATCTAGCTAGGTTTAGGGGGTGGGCATTTTAGGGGATAATTAACAATGAGTTGTTGTCCCTCGATATTCCATGTGCTTCCCTATTTCATGATGAACCTTGTAAAGCGTAATATGCCTGTAGATATGTTGGTTAGTACTGTATTATGATTTGTTTTTCCCTCCCATGTACCTTATTGGCTTACATTCAATTTTTCCTTTGTGCAATAAAATTTCATTTTGTTTCATTAAACTTGGTCTATAGAGTATTCTCTGCATTGTAGTTCCTGCCTCAAAGTCCAGTGTATAGAACCTAAGGGGTGAGTGGGTCAAATCACTCGGTGAATTGCTGTGCAAGAGCGAGAGGCCTCTAGAGAGAGAGAGAGAGACCTCGTCGATCGAAAACCCCTTACAACCTGGAGGCAGAATGAGCAGCAGGAGACCTAAGTCTGCTCCCAGATTTGATGACGCCGCCCTACAAGCTTTGGTGGAGGGAGCAAGAGCTAGTAAGGAGGTGCTCTTCCCTTCCTCACGGAGGAAGATGCCTCCCCAGCAAACGAAGGCTGTGTGGGTCCAGGTGGCCCAGGAGGTGAACTCGTTATCCCTCATCCGCAGAACCTGGCTTCAGTGCATGAAGAGGTTTCATGACCTTCGGCGCACTGGAAAAGTGAGTATGACTTTGCCATGACCCTCAATCTGATCCCCATTGGCTCTCCTCACCAGCACTCAGCTTTAGCAACCTCTTCCTCCACATCCCACTTGACACTGACATCCCTGCACCCTTACCCATTCGCTCTCTCTCTCTATGGTCACATTCACCTAACTATTCGACTATGCAGCCCTCACACTCCCTATCACTGTGATGCTATGAAAACAACTTACAACACACAGGGAGGGCCCTTGGTCTTGCCAACTCACTCCATCTTTGTCTCCTTCTAAGCATCTATGCTATGGATTCTCTACACTCACTCCTTCATTCTCACTCAAACTCCACTTGTCTCCCTCATTGCAGGAAAAGAGAGCTCACACTAAGAGGGAAAGAGTGAGGACAGGAGCAGGGCCACCCTCAGTAGCCCACCTCACCCCTTGGGAGGAGGCAGTCCTGGAGATAGTGGGACTCGAGGACGATGCACAAGTGGGGGACGGACAGACGGGTGCATCAGAGAAAGCTGGTGACAGAATAGTTTTTCATCTCTCTCAATGACATTGCATGAGTCGCTGATAATGATTCTGAAGCTCTAACATATGGACTTATGATCATCTGCAATATGCAATGTGCATGTAACCTTGGCCTCACATCTCTGACTCTTTCCTTTACTCCCCCACAGGACCATCGCAAGCACCCGTCCCCACTATCGAGGAGGAACAGCCTGAGTCTCCAGACTCCTCAGAGGAAGCTGCAACTTCTGAGGGCGCAGCGTCAGCAGAATTCATTCAACCCAGCACCAGTGCAGACATTCACACCTCGGTGGGACCATCACGAGATAGTGTAGTGTTGTCACCTGGTGTATCACAGTTCACAAGTGAGCATCAGCAGATTGTGGAGACAGTGACAGCAGTGGAGAGTCCTAATCGGAGGGCGCAGGACTCTCCAAGCTCAGCTCAGCTGCATGTCAATCCTCTGCCTCTGGGTCCATCCAGAAGAACAGCAGTGCTGGAACTCCAGGAACAGGTGCAGGAGTCTCTGGCAGGTTTTGTCTCCAGGGTCGCTGCGAGTGTGGAGCGAATGGAGGAGTCCATCGCGAACATGAGCAGAGCCTTTGTGGAGTCATTGGCGCATGAACGCAGCACCACGGGAAGGATGACAACCTCCGTGGAAAGGATGGCTACAGTAGAAAAGAGGATGGCTACGGCTATGGAGGAGCTAAGTCGCCAGAGTGTAGAAAACATGGTGAGTGTTCAGAATAGACTGACATCTCTGGAGGAGCGATGGGCAGCTATTGAACAGAGAAACCAGACCTTCATGGAAGTCCTTCTGAGTAGGGCTGCCAGTGCAGATACGGGTCCCCATGGCCCCCTGATGTGCAGCAAGGTGCTCTCAAGCCTCAAGCCACTTGCAAGCGCTTAGGTGGACCTGACCCATGAGAGGGATGTTGGTGGCAGAGAACAAGGAAGTGGAGGCTCCTCTCCAAGCGCTCACACGACCATGCCACTTCAGAGCCCTCGGTCAGTGCTGCACCAGAGTCCCCACCCAACTGAGATCGGCGTCTCAACCCCTGCACAACCGCAGGAGCAGCAGACTGTTGGCGAGCCCTCACAGGTTCCAACCCCAGAGGATGCCTGCCAAAGGTGTCGAGACAGGAGCAGCAAGAAACTGAGCAAGGGGCCTGCACATCTGCTGAAGCCACAGGGGAAGCACCACGTAGGAGCACGCGTAAGAGAAAGATACTGCACAAATAGTCACAAGGGTAGTCACTTGGGTGAAATGTTGTGTTTATTTTTAAAATGCCATCAGTTGGTTATTGTAAATAAAAATTCTGATGGCAACTGTTGCAGTTGTGGCGTGTGTCATTTTGCAAATGGGACTTCCACGTTGAGGGCTTAGGATTACTTGCAATTGTCAGTATGGTGGTCAAATTGCTAGGAATCCTCTGGTTCTTGGCCATTGTCGATGCTCAGGTAAGAAGCTGCGAGGCAAAAGTGCTTGATTGGCTAGGCTAAGCAAATCTGGCCAAGATGAGTGCGTTCCTTGCATCCCGGGCAGTAATGTTCTCGTGCACTGTTGCCGCTGGTTGATGGGCCTCTGCAAGATGTTCGTTTTCGCTCTCCTCCTACTCCTCCTCCCCATCTGAGGAGGATATATGAGGAGCCACCTGGTCCTCAGGAATCTGCAAGCCACGACGCTGTGCTATGTTGTGAAGTGCACAGCAAACCATGGCGATTCTGGAGACCCTGGCTGCTGAGTACTGCAGAGCTGCACTTGATCTATCCAGACATCTGAAGCGCATCTTCAGCATGCCGATGGTTTGCTCGATTATGGATCTGGTGGAAATGTGGCTGTAGTTGTAGCTCTCCTCAGCTTCGTTGGATGGGCTCCTCAACGGCATCATTAGCCACGTCTTCAGGGGATAGCCCTTGTCTCCAAGTAGCCATCTGTTAAGTTGGTCTGGCAGGCTAAAGAGCGGAGGCACACTAGACTGGTGCAGTATGAAGGAGTCATGGCAACTGCCAGGGTACTTGGCACAAACATTCAAAATTTCCTTCTTGTGGTCACACACCAGCTGTATGTTGAGGGAGTGGAAGCCCTTGCGGTTGACAAAAATACCTGGATTACGATGGGGTGCCTTAAGGGCCACATGTGTGCAGTCAACGACGCCCTGCACCCTTGGAAAGCCTGACAGGTTAGCTAATCCAACTGCACGCGCTGTGACACTTGCTTGATCCTTGGAGAAATGGATGTGATTGTGCGTGATGGCAAAGAGGGCATTGGTTACCTGCGCGATGCAAGTGTGTGCGGCCGCCTGGGAGATACCGCTGATGTCTGCTGCTGATTCCTGGAATGAGCCTGAAGCAAAAAAGTTGAGTGCGGTGGTGACTTTGACGGCCACTGATAAGGGGTGTCCACCTGCTCCTCTGGGCTCCAGGTCATGCTACACCATTGCGCAGATGTCACCCACTACCTCTTGCGAAAGTCGGAGCCGCCTTTGGCACTGCTGTTCACTCATTTTGAGGTAGCTGACCCTTTGTCTGTAGACCCTGTTTGGGGGGTATCTCCTGCGCCAATGGGCTTCCATGGGCTGGCGCCTTCTGGCCTGTGCAGCTTCAGGTGGGTGAGCAGCTGCTTTGCGCTCCTGTTGTTGCTGCTGCTGTTGGTGCTGCTGTTGTTCATGGTTCTGCTGCTGCCGTGGCTGGTCTCCGCCGAATCTGATGTCCAGGAGGAAAGGAAATAAATGGTTCCCATGCTTCTGGTAGATGCCTCAGTTGAGGAAGTGCTCAGTCAAGGTGGTGAGAGGGGTTTCCCAGGAGGTCACACTGGAGATGAGTGTCAGGCTCCAAACTTCCACAGCTATGGTTATGCCTTCTAAAAGCTCCCCCAGACCTGAGACAACAAAATCCTGCCACCTGCAAATGATGACTGATCAAATCTCCTATTTAATGGTGGAGCTGCAGCTGATAGTCAGCAATCCAATTGTGCTCCCGCCAGGTTTGCGCCGTCGTGTTTCAGAGGAGACGTGACTCACATGGGAAACATGTTAAAATCGGAAAGGCTTCTCAAAATGGGATAATAGAGGCAATTTAGTGGTTGTTAAGGGCCTTAAGGGCCTATCCTGTCTCTTGGAGGCGGGACAGAGACGGGATCAGAAACCACGCATTTGGGAAAATTGCTTGGAGGCGGGTTCGAGGCGGGGTCGGGCCCGCCCACCACTTTTTGCAATTTTACCACCCCACACGCTTCCATTCCTGCCTCCTTGGGCCTGGCAAAATCGAGCCCTATGACTCTATGGGCTGGATTTTCATTGAGGAGGCGGGTAGGAGGCGGGACTATAACTTTCGGGGTTGTAGTCCCGCCTCCATTGAGTTGTGGCTAACCCACGCGATTTTCACTTGATTGACCTTGTTGAACCTGCCCAGCGGGCTCAGCATGTCAATTAAGGGCCACCCGGCAACAGCTGACGTCACAGATTGACATTTCATCTGTCAAGAGCTTTTGACAGATGAAATATCAGCATTCGACAGCTGTTTGAAGCTGCCAAACACTGACAATCTGTACTCTAAGTTAATTCCTTCCTCTCAGGATGATTTAGAGATCTCTCTGGAACAGAAAGCTGAATGCTGCAACTTTTGACAGATCGCGGCCATTCTGCTTTCTGTGTCGGTGAGATGAGGGACTCCCGAGACCTGAAGGAAGGAAGGCTGTAAAGGTAAGTACATGTAAGTAAAACTTCTTTAAACATTTTACACCCACCAAACACACTTACCTCTGCACTCATGCACCCATCACTCACCTGAACACCGGACATCTCGACCCCTCCAAGCCCTTCATCCCGACGGCCCGCCTCGTTAACTTGGCGTGGTTTGGAGCCGTTGGGAATCCCACACTTCACCAATAAAAATAGGGATTAGGCTAAAAACTGCCTGTTAACTACCTGTTTGAAACTGGCATGGAGGCGGGATGGGTTCGTGTCCCCCGATTTCAAGATTTTAACCCCCCACACGCCTCCAATCCCGCCTCCACGGCTCAATGAAAAGCCTGCCCATATGACTCTATTGCTACTTCGAACCATTACTGCTGCACCTCTTACTGTGCCCCACAGTTTAAGAAAACACTGCAGTAAAAAGTAGCTTCTCAGTTGAAGAAGAGGCTTTCAGTATTGCAGAGATATATGAAATAGAAAATTTACAAGTAGTGCTTTAAATAAAGAGCAAATTGTCAGTACCAAGGTTTGGAAAATAGTTAAAATGCATTTCCAGGAAAGTAGTAATTTCAGAACTGCAATTCCAGCAAAATAAATTAGGATTTTTTGATTCATTCAGACAATAAAAGCATCTCCAGTTGAACACTTACCAATAATAGATTCTCCAGTGAAACACTTTTTCAATATTAATATTCATCAATATTATTTTATTTGAGTATGTATCCTCAACAGACTGTGAATGGTGTGTGGATGGGAAGTGGCAGGGTCAGCTATGTCTTATTATTCCATGTTCAAACACCCTGTGCATTAACTAGTTACTATAGAATGTTTTGCTTCTGTTAATTAGGTAGCACTATCCTCTGAAAAAAATGTTTCTAGTGAGCTTCACAACATGATGGCCCAGAAATTCGGGTCTCCATGGGTGAGTGCGTATGGGGTACTCACCCGTAAGCCCAATGGAGGTGCCGGTTTCGTGCATGCACTGCGCATGCGCGGGAAACTGGCACTTCCATTCCCCTCAAAGAAGGGGTTCAGAGGTGGAACACGTGCGCAGGGGAGGCAGCGCATGCGCATCGAACTTACGTTTTTTTTGCAGGTTTTCCTGGGAGGGTAAGTCTCCAGGAGTTACACTTTTAAAAAGCAGGTGCAAGGCCTGCGTTTTACAAGGTAAGTGGTGAATTAATTAAAATTAAAATATTTTTTCCACAGGTTTATTATTTTTAAATACTTTAAAGAAAGGTAAGTTTATTTTTAGCCCCGTTAGAAAATGTAATTAATTTTTTCAAAAAATTAAATTATTGTTTAAAATGGTTATTTCATGTAATTTATAGGTATTTTAAAAATGTGATTTAAGAAAAAAATTATTTGAAGATTTAGTGATGCTTTGGGGCTTGTATGTCAAACTTATGAATGAAGCATTCCCTGCTACCATTGGCTCTCCGTGGCCCACGTGATTCCAGGGGATGCATCGAACTAACTGCGCCCCTGGGATACGCAAGCACTGCGCGCCGGCAGTTGGAGGAGGCCCATGATCAGAATCCCACGCGGGCCACAGCTTAACGGCCGGCGTGGTAGGTAAGTGCAGGTCAGGGGCTTGCACCCGCGGGAAGCCCCCGACCCGAATTTCTGGGCCGATGTCTTAGTGTCCTGGTATTTATTTTGCATCTTAAAATCCAATATTTTACAAATTAAAATTGGTTTTGAAAGTATTAAATTACAAGAAGCTGCTATTCACACAGAAACTTGCTGCCTAGGGATCCTTTTTGCACATTTGACACGTGCTTTTGGAGCTTACCTGAGTTTTGGAAATTGTCACTGCGATGCTGGTTGACTTTCAGGCGTACTGTGGTCAACTGACAGATAACTGACACATGGTTATGTATTGCAGCATGATGAACAAGTGCATAACCAGCTTCATCTACAACCCCAAGACGAGACATTGGATTGTGTTGACAGTACGTGTGAAAGATGGAAGCAAGTCCACTCTTGGTAGCAGATGTTAGACCAATGGGCAAATTCTGGATGAAAAAAATAAAGAAACTAGTACAATTGCATGAAATTTACACTTCTGCACAGCTTCCTCAAGAACTGGGTTTTCAGAGCATTTGTGAAATGATTTTGTTGAATGTCTGAATTTTCATCTGTAACAGATGGGTACCTGAATCAGTTTTGCCAGGCACAGCATTTTTAAAATGAAATGTTTATTTTTTTTAAATCCCTAGTAATGCAGATATGGTATTATTGATGCACAGATAATGTATGTCTTGTTTCTGTGCTGTACATTCTATGTAATTCTATGTAAGAAAATATTAATACTCAATGGCTAATAGACCATTTGAACCCAGTCTTAGGGATTTGTTCATTACAAACTTCTAAACAGAAATTACATTAAAAAAATTAAACTAGAGGAGGACAAATAGCAGGACAGTACCAGGCCTCAGAGGAGATGTATTGGTAGGTACAGATGTCAGAGATGTTGTGGCAGAGACCCTTGCCTTAGTAGATTGGAAACTTTTGCGAAGAAGACATGTGATCCACTTCTCAAGCTGCAGGCCGTGATGAAGAATGGGCTGGGTGCCTTGTACTTTCCAGCCATGCCAACTGATAACAGTTAATTGGAGACTGAATCTACCATTATCCTTGACCTTATGGCTTAGTGCCATATCTTGTAATTTATTGTCAATGTTGCTAGGTCAAATTCCTGAAACTCCTTACCTAACAG
This sequence comes from Somniosus microcephalus, assembly GCF_052327205.1. Taxonomy (NCBI): domain Eukaryota; kingdom Metazoa; phylum Chordata; class Chondrichthyes; order Squaliformes; family Somniosidae; genus Somniosus; species Somniosus microcephalus. The sequence goes on from NC_140990.1 coordinate 226,216,608, forward strand.
AATGGTGGGAGTACCTTCACACACAGACTGCAGAGGTTCAAGAAGGCGCCTACCACCAACTTCTCAAGGGCAACTATGGTTGGGCAATAAATGCTGGCCTTTCTAGAAACACCCATATCCCGAGATTAAAAAAAATTAATGATAAAAAATTACACAGAGCTCACTGAACATTTTTCTAATCTAAAACAAAGTCCTACTTTCCATAACTGGAGCATTTTAGGAAATATATTTAATTATAAATGGTGTCATTTGAAAGAGTCTTGTTACCCTTTATATTTGTACTACTAGATAACTATCCAAAATCTCAGTGACTAGTCACATACATGGAAAATAGCTGCCAACATTGCTTACTTATAATCATTATCATGATGTATGATACAAATAAATAAAAGCTGCATGACTATACTGTATATACTAAGTATTTCTGTGCAGCATAAAGACAACATTCTTAGTACCTTGCATTTCATGGCTTTTTTATGACCAAATTTTTTCTTTAATTGTTCATTCAACTGGACTTCATTTAATGGTAGCTTCTTGGATTTGAGTGTGCGGATTGTTTCACTCATGGCTCCCCACCACTGAACCTTCTGAATTGTCTGAAAGAGGTTTTCCAGTTCTATAGAGATTATATAATAGCTGTAAAAATAACATAAAACAAGACTTTTTAAACATGGATTAACATGCAATTTTGTATAAAACAACTTCAAATATTTTAAGGATCAAAAAAGAAATCTCTTGATGGCTCAGCAGGTAAAAGTACTGCCCAGTGTGGCACAAAACTAATAGGGTGCAAAATTCGGATCTGTAGTGCCCGTTTTTTGGGCGCTATGAGTGCCCTTAGAGGTCCAAAATGGCATCCATGCCCACACGCATACTTCTGGCACGAGTTACATCGGACGCCATATTGGTGAAAGCGTTAGCGTGTGCGTAGTGAGCATCCGCTGGATGTAGACAGATCATGATGTCAATCAACATGCAATTCTGATTTTATGCCAGAACTGTCATTTTGGAGCTCAATGCTAACACCCTCTCTTAAGCTTGCACAGCTGAACACACGTTCAGCAGCAGGAAGGACCTCTTCCCAAGCGCTATTTAAAGGGATCATCACCTACTTACAGGTTAGTTGCTGATTGATTTCTACTGGCTGTTGCTATGATTCTACAAGTGTTTGGTGCCTTCTATAGTTGTTTAAAGTTGCTAAAGTCTACAAAAAGTGGTGTGGCATGGGCTGAAGGACTTTTTCCTGACTTCAAGGCTTCTGTACAAAACAACTTGCTGACAGACCTGGGTGCATTAGTAGGAATTCTCCTTGGAATACAGCATGACTTGGAGAATGAACAGTGGCTGTGCAGAGCAGGACAAGTTGTTGGAAGAGGGAGGAGGAGGAGGGGGAGAAGAGCTCTCAGCAGGAGGCCATATCCGCCCAGTGTGTTCAGGGAGCAATTCTCCTACCTGAATCTTAGTGAGGAACAATGTGTGAGACATCTGTGCTTCAGTAAGGATGTCCTCACTGAAATCTGCCACCTGCTGTAGCCACAACTGCAACCTCCGAACAGGGCGAGGACCGTATTGCCAGTGGCTGTGAAGGTGACCGTGGTAATGACCTTTTATGTGTCGGGTTTTTTCCAGGCTGGAGCTGGAGATATTTGCAACATCTTGCAGTTTGCTGTCCACTGTTGCATAAGGGAGGTCACTGAGGCTCTGTATTCAAAGAGAGCTGACTACATTTCATTAATTTGCCAGAAAGCAGCAGGTGGAGTGAGCATGTGGCTTTACTAGGATTGCATGGTGTAGGGTGCCATTGACTGCACACATGTCGTTTTGCGGGCGCTGCATGTCAACTCTGAGATATACCACAACCGAAAGGGATTCCACTCCCTCAACCTCCAGCTGGTGTGCGACGATAGGCAGCGAGTCATGCAGGTCAATCCCCGGTACCCTGGCAGCTGTCGTGATGCCTTCATTCTGCGGCAGTCCACTATACCATATGCATTTGAGCCACCACGGCAAACCAGAGGGTGGCTACTGGGTGACAAGGGCTATCCGCTGACGACATGGCTCATGACTCCGGTGTGCAACCCACACACACATTTTGTGTGGCAGCATGCATAGAATGAAAGCCGTGCTGCCACACAAATTGTGATAGAGTACACCATTGCTATGCTGAAACAAATCTTCCACTGCCTGGACTGCCCTGGAGGAGGCCTGCAGTACTTGGCAGAGCGGGTATCAAGATACATAATGGTCTGCTGCATGGTGCACAATCTCCCCATCATGAGGGCACAACCCTTGCCTCCAGCTATACGGCAAACAGCTGAGGAGTGGAAGCATGGGAGGAAGAGGAAGAGGAAAGGAGGAGGCAAACTAGACAGCCCCATTCTGGCCAGGCTGTTCGTGAAGAACTCATCCGAGTGCGATACAAATAACCACTGCCCCAATTCCCCATTCACCAGCAGTCCAACACCTTACCTTCCCTCTGTCGCTGACCATCACAGTGTCTGCTTGACCACAATGCAAATATAAAAGCCAATAAACATTCCAAACCAAATTTATAACTGAAATCATGCCATATTGCATACAAACGTAAACTAATCAGCCTTGTGCATTCCCTTAGTGCCTGTCTTCCATGTGCCTTTGCCTGTCCTATCGCTCCTACACAGTGCTACCTCTGTGGCTGCAGCATGGCTGGAGGAAGGCTGCTGAATTTCAGTGGAGGGGACTGCAGATGGCCTAGGAGGACGACCTTGAGCAGCTCTGGGCCCAGAAGGCCCGGCTGTGGACTGCACCATCTCGGCATGGGTGGCAGCAGTCTGGGGTGGCTGGCTGACAAGCAATAGCAAGTGCACTGGCAGAGTGGCAGGGGTGGGAGGCTGAATGCTGTCATCCTGAGAGAGGACAGCAGGTTCATGCTCCACGCTGCCACTGCCACTCCCCCGGGGTGATGCCTCAGCAATCCTAGTAATCTGTTGGAGGACAGATTGCTGGACTTCTGCAACACCCTGCAAGCCCCTTTGAACACTGGAATCCAGAGCCATGATGGCAGCAATGTGAGCTTCCACTGCAGTTGCCAGACATTGCCAGTGGTTGCTGCTTGTGCTGCAATGGAAGATGAAACATCGGCCATCAGATGCTGCAGCATGGTGGGTCCACAAGTGTGTTAATGGAGTTGGCCACCACATCCATGCTGGAAAGGATGGGCTCCAAGCTCTGCGCAAAGCCCTGTGCCAACTTGGTGCCGGACTCCTTCATGCTTCTTGACATTGCACACAGGCTTTCTGGCAGGCTTCCCAATGCACCAAGCATTTCATTGTGCTCACTCATCAGCCTTCTTCTGCAGCTTGTAAATCAGAAGAGACTGTGGGATGAGGGGGAAGTGGGATTTGAGAAGGAGGATTAGGTATGAGGATATCATCACTTCTATGGTTGCAGCCCTGCCACTGGCCTCGGCTTCAGCAATGGCCATTCCAATAATGGCCAGCATCATCTTCTCCATGAGGATAAGAACATTCAGATGCACCTGCCCCCCGCTGGTTAGGTCCTGCTGCCGGTTGTGCACCACCTTATCCTGGAAGTGTGTCAGTTAGTATCGTGCAATATGTTTGGGTGATGTAGCTGTCATGTTGAATAGCTGGCAGTGTGTGCAAGCTCTGAGATTTGGGTGTGAGGCTTGCAGCAGTGCTAAGTGTGTGAAGGTGAGGTGAAGCTATGGATGTTACGTATGAGTCTGGATTGATAGAGATTGTTGGTAGGTGAGTGGTGGGGGTGTGGTGCACTGCGCAGTTGCTGAGACTGGTAGTGCAGTTGACGGGATATGGCATTTGAAGATGCATTCACCGATCTTGACCACACATGTGAGATCATTGAATTTATTGCGGCATTGAATCCAGGTGCTCGGGGCTTGGCTCCTGGCATTGACCACCATGGCTATCTGCTCCCACTGCCTTCTGAGCATTTTTTCTGGAGGGCTTCCTGACCACCTGTGGATACAACACATCTCTCCTACTTTTCATCTCCTCCTGTGCAGCGTCGTAAAACCTTAGAGCTTGCTCTCTTCCATGTTGTGCCATTATTGTTTCCCATGCCAGAATCAGTTGCAGAATAACTTCCACCACCTGCTCCAGCCACAATGCACCTCCTATTTAAGAAGTGCAGGCTGGCTTTAAATAGTGCAAGCTTAGTTTAAGTGGCGCTAGCCTCTCATGATTTTGGGCCCCCTGCTGATACGTGCAGCCAATGAACAGCTGGTTGCATGCTACAATCATGGAAAAGAGCAGTCAGCACAAAGTTGGTGTTTTGCCTACTCACATTGAACAGGTGATGGTTAATCGCGCATCATGATCCCTGCACCCATTTTTGGGGGCTATCGAATTTAGCCCCCAGTAGATCAGAAAGTCCCACGTTCAGTCTTTGGTCTGTGCTGAGTCACCTGATCTCAGCTAGAGCAGAAATTTCAACACTACTATTGGCTTCAGTGCCCTGGGCTAGGGAAGGAGCAAAAAATCAACCTGAGGTCCCTGGCGCCTGCTGGAAAATACATGTGGTGATACAATCAAATTCTTGTTCTGTTGTGACACTTTCCATAATCAAATACCCTTCGAACAGATTCAGAAGTCAGCTGCTACTGTTTCACAGAGTTTTCCTGACAGTTTACTACAATGAAGATTGCTTCCTTGTTTCCTGACATTGACTTAGCAGAGGAGGATGAGCAGGAGCAGGAGCAGATAAGGGCTGCCCAAGTTTTCAGGTGTCACTAAAGGCATTCTGTCTGGATCCACCACCACGCCACCTAATACATCTACAGACCCTGGCAATATATGAAAAACACTACTTCTGGGACTAAGATTAAGCATGGAGGCAGTTAGCTGTACCATCTGATTCAGAAAGACCTACACAACCTTAAAGATTGGCCAGCACTGCCAGTGGCTGTCAAGGTAACTACAGACCTCAACTGTTGTGCCTCAAGCTTCTTCCAAGCGAGCAGTATTAGCCAATTTTCTGTCCATAACTGCATCAATCTGGTGCTTTAATCACCTTTCCTACTGACCAAAACAGCAACATAAAAGGGCTGCTGAATTCCAGTGGACTGTTGGATTTTCCAAAGTATAGGAGGTGGTTGATAGTGTAGGAATTAACACTAGCGGGGTTGGGGTTATTGTCTCTGGCTAGTCAGAAGCCTCTGAGCTGCTCCAAGGACCCCCGTGCAGTTTCGAAGCGCTCCCCTATTCCTGGTTCTGACCGCCAGACTTATTCGGTAGCGATGTAGACAGAAAACGTGACTCATGGTTTGGGTGCAAAACGGACCAGTATTTATTGAAACAAAAAGAAACAACTTAAAAATAAACAATACAATACACCTGTGCCTGGTACAGCACTTTTGCCTAACGCAGTACACTTAGTGTCCACTAGAGTGCTCTTTGCTCAGTGCAACACTCCTTTATTATTTAAATACAGCACCTTTAAATATAGAAACACCTTGCTCACTACAGCACCTTTGCTTAGTGGCTTTTACTTAAAACAACACTTTAATACAGCTACTCTCAGTGTTCACTACAGCCTTATCTGCTAGTGCAACACTGTTACTTAAATAGGGGAGGAGAGAACGGACACAATGAGGGAAGATCGACTAAAATCACAGTTCTAACAAAATTCCCACTTAATTCCCACCCCTATACCTATTCTAAGTTGCCTTGTAATGGACCAGAAAAATATATGCTCACCAATGAAAACGCCTTCTCCGTGCCCTGCGATCTTTGATCTTCACTGCCTCGAAGTAAAAATGCCCCAGTATTTTAAAAGTAAACTGCTGGTGTTCCACTTCTTCAGGCAGACTCCCACGTTGTAGAGGGCACAGAGGCGAGGCCAGAGAGAGAGAGAGCGGCTTCTGAGAAGCTATCTTTTATACCCCATTTGGGGCCCGCCCAAATCCGGATGTATCGAGGCTAAACAAAAGGGATCCAAACTGCCCCATTGTCTTGTAATGGGTTTGGATGAATCACCCATTCGTTTAAACTGTTTCCAGTTTAAATGTGTCCTCATTGTCTGTGATGGCTTTGAATAAAGTTGCAGTTTAAATGTGTCCATTGTCTGTGATGGCTTTGAATAAAGTTGCAGTTTAAATGCGTCCTTTGAATAAAGCTGCCGTGGTTTGAACTATTTCCTTGATTGCTTGAGTAGTGTAAACAAAAGTCATTGTCCTTGTGGTCAGACTGAAACTGCAGTAATCCTTTGTGTAGCAGTTTCTGTAAACACATCGATTGTCTCTGCAGGGAGGGGGAACTCCCTGAACTGCCTTTGATTGGCAGTCTGGTCAGCCATCTTTGATCTTCACCCTTTTCACAGACACACACACAAGCTGCTTTTTCAATTCCTTGTCTTCTGCCATGCGGTCTGGTGGCCATTTTGATCCCTGGATTTTTAAAGGTATATTACCCAGGTATTCTTTAATCAAAAATTAATCTTCAGAACTGTAGGAAATTTTGAAATTATTGCGAAATCCTACAATAGCCATGGCCATCCAAGTCCTTAGCCACAATGCTATAGCTTACATGAACAGAAAAAGGTTTTATTGCATCAATGCACAGCTCGCCTGTGACCACCAATACTGCATTATCAATTCAATGCATGTTTAATGGTTTAATTCTATGCTAATAGAATCATAGAAATTTACAGCACAGAAGGAGACCATTTGACCCATCGTATCTGTGCTGTAGCCCTTTAGGTTGCAGCACCAAGTGCATATCCAAGTACTTTTTAAATGTGATTAGGGTTTCTGCCATGACCACTATTACTGTCATCTGCGCTGGCTTACTTGAAAGCAAAAAGAGGCTGGAAGGATGGTTCCTCAGAGACCAAAGCTAACCACTTCAACCCTGACTAATGATACCCTTGCAGCAGCAATGGACAAAATCTGAGTGAATGAGGCCCATGCAACACTAGGGTTACTACTGCGCATACCACAGAAATCTTGAAATTGTGCTTTAGATGTCTGGACAGTTCATGGATACCTTACAGTATGGCTCCCAGGGTTTCCAAGATTACTTTAGTGATTGTCTTACATGTGCCTTTGCCTATCCTGGTGCTCCTATGCAATGCTACCCCTGTGGCTGCAGCATGGCTGGTGGAAGGCTGCTGACTTTCAGTGGGGGAGACTGCAGATGGTCTTGCTGGGCAACCTCATGGAGCTCTGAGCCTAGTAGGCCCAGCTTCGGACTGCACCACCTCGGCATGGGTGGCAGCAGTCTGGGCTAGCTGACTGACAGTCAAGAGCAATGGCATGGTGGAGTGGCAGTGGTGGGAGTACGAATGCCGTCATCCTGAGAGAGGACAGCGGGGTCGCCCTCCATGGATCCATTACCACTCCCCCGGTGCAGCGCCTCAGCAATCTCAGTAATCTGCTAGGGTACAGGCTGTTGGAGTGCTGTGAAACCCTGCAAGCCCCTTTCAACACTGGTAAACCCAGCCATGATGGCAGCTTGTGTGGCAGCAAGCTGAGCTTACATGACTTCAGTCTGAGCTTCCATTGTAGCACGCAGACATTGGGTGGATGCTTGTGCTGCAATGGAAGCGGAGACTTCGGCCATCAGGTGTGGCATGATGATTGAGTCTGCAAATGCGTTAATGGATCTGCCTAGCCCTTCCACACTGGAAAGGATGGGCTCCAAACTCTGCCAAAAGCCCTGTGCAAGGCTGGAGTTACACTCCTTCATGCTCCTTGACATTGCATTCAGGCTTTCTGGCAGGCTTGCCAATGCACCAAGCATTTCATTCTGCATACCCATCAGCGTTCTTCTGTATCTTCATCCGAGTCCTGTGCAGCAGAACTCCTGTGCGACCTTGCTCTCTGGGGAGCTGCTAGCAGCCCACTCATGTCCAGTGTCTCACCATGTGCACATCCCGCGTCTAACCTACTATCTAAAGTACGCAGAGTGTCAGTATCTGAGTTGGTGGCTGGGAGTGTGAAATCGAGTGACAGTGTTTCTTCTTCTTCTTCACTCCCCTCTCACTCTTCTTGTTCAACCACTGGCTGGGCAGGCTGTATTTCTTGGGTGTCTGAAATGCGAAAGGCACAACGGTAAGATTGTGGTGAGGGGAGGGGAGGAAGCAAGAGGGGCATGCTTACACGATGTTGTGCAGGTTGTAAATTAGAAGAGATTGTGGGATGAAGGGGAAGTGGGATGTTAAAAGTAGGATAATGTATGAGGATACAGGCATCTTGTATTCTTTCAGCCCCACCACTGACCATGGGCTGAGCCATCCCGCTGTGTTTGGTCTCCCCAATGTAGAGGAGACCGCAGATTAGGTGACTGCTTTGTGGAACACCTCCGTTCAGTCCGTCAGGGTGACCCCGAGCTTCCGGTCGCCTGTCACTTTAATTCTCCACTCCATTCCCACCTCATCTTTCGATTAGGCACTTTACAGCCTTCTGGACTCAACATCGAGTTCAACAACTTCAGATCATAACCTCTGCCCCTATTTTTTTTTCACATGGCAGCTGTTGATGATTCTGCCAGTGCCATTTACACTTCATCTAGACTCATCTTTTGTTTCTTAACTTGTCCCATTACCATCTCCTTTTGCCTGCACCATCATCCCTTTTGTCTCTTAATCTCTCCTGCCTTCCATCCTATCACAGACCTTCCCTTTTGTTCTTTCCTCTCCTCCCCCTCTCCCTGCCCCTACACTTGCTTAAAAACCTTTTACATCTACAACTTTTTCCAGTTCTGACGAAGGGTCATCAACCTGAAACGTTAACACTGTTTCTCTCTCTACAGATGCTGCCTGACCTGCTGAGTATTTCCAGCATTTTCTGTTTTTACATCATTAATTAAGACATTTAATAAGATATCTGGCCATCTTTAAGCATGATTGGACTCAGAAGTGGCATGCATTTCAATTCCCACAACTGGAGGTGCTTAATTAGAAGGCAGATTTGTAGGCCTTATTTGTGTGTGTTAATGATGCTATTGGTTCTCTGCAAGTCGGATTATTTTATATTTGTGAGTGCAACTAATCAATGGAGAAGTGAACATCTCCTGTTGGCTGCACTCCTGCAATGTAAAAGTGCCTTAAATCTGCTTAGGCCATTTACACTGATTAAACTTTAGTGATTTATAAACTGATTGTGTTAGATTATTAATTATCAAAGCATTAGCAAAAGTGAAGCGATAAAAAGAAATGATCATGGGTTAGTTTAATGAGTTAATACAGTAAATACTGTAATACTGGAACAACTAGGATACACAGAAGCAGATGTAATCTATGAATATTATAAATAACCTCTCACTGATTCAGCAAAATCTACTGACCTGTGTTTTATCAGTAATCATTTTGTTGTTAGATCGTGTACATTTAAATCATCCTGGTATGCGTAATTGGTAATGGGATGCTATAGCTATTCAGAAGAGACATCCATTCAAATGAATGAGTGAAAAAAGGGTTTTGAAAAAGCCACGCAATTAAGCTGGAAATACACTTTAACAGCTGTGTATTCAATTGAGTAATTGTTTTGTTTAATTGGCTAAGCTTGAAAAGTTGACACAATTAATATCAATTCATCATTGCTTGTGTGTCACAATATCAGAACAAAAATTATATTTAAAAGCAGTATCGGCAGAGACATGTGATCAGATTATTTTACTTGGATGTGTGGATGGAGAAAGAGAAAACCCAGGAAATTGAGGAAAAAGTAAACTAACAAACAGCTAGGATAAATATTATCAACCAGTGTAAACACTACAGTGTGTAAGTACGGTACAGTTTTTGTAATGACATGAAAAGTGCCTTTTTTACAAGATTCCTACCTACCTTTTCCCGTTAAACTGCATGATAGGTATGGTATATTGGCCCCTGAGTAACATATCAGGTTTGAACAATTGTTTCAGATGGTTTGCAGCTTGGGTCTGGATATCATTAAAGGCAACCTGTCGCAAAATAGCAATAATTATATAACATATTATCTACATTTTATTTACTGTATTACAAAATTAAACTTACAAAAAAATACAATTAACATTTCTCTGGTCCTGGACATGCAAATATGGAGAGCATGGCCAACTTAACGTCACGCTCCGCGAATTTGGACCTTTGTGCTGAGTTTAGCGCCGGGTCCTAAGCTCGCTCTGAAAAGCGAGCGTGCAGCAGACTGACAGAGATGCTGTCAACACTTCTTAAAGGGACACACACATCTATCAGGTAAGTTTGCATTTAAGCTTTTGGACTGGATTTTTTGGGCTACAAATTCGGCTCCGTTGCGCCTCTGGGGGACACTAATGGGGCACAAAGGGCTTATCGCCCGTTTGGGGAGGGGCAAAAAAAGCGCGTCTTGAGAAATTCGGCCGGGCGGTAGCCAGTAGTGTCCCAGCCGCAGCGCTGCCGGCGATGACGTCATCGCCATGCGCCGCGACCCTTTAGCGCCCCGCGGTGGCCCCTTATTGTCCCACGGCAGAAATTCGGCTGCACCCCGCAAGGCTGCCGTGGGTGGTGTCAGTGCCAGCCTTGTGGGTTGCGAGCCGGGCGAACCTCCGCTCGCGGGGCAGTATTTAAAGGGGAGGTGTGACCGTGACTTGCACCACCATTTTCTTTTTTTAGTTGACCTCCAGATCGGCCCTCCATGGTGTGCCATGGCATTGTCCTGACCACCATTGCGCAGCCCAGCACTGCGTCTCGGTGCCGGGCTGCGGCCATGGCACCACGCTGCCCTGGTAGCCTATTGTGGGCCATCGGAGGCCATGCAGAGTGCGCAGCGGCCCTTCCCTTTAACTGAAGGGGAGGGGCGTTGAAATGTGGCAGTGCCCCGTGGAGCCTCCGAGGAGCGCTGTCGATCGTGGCTCGACATCGTCTTAGTTACCACCCCACCAGGAAGTGGAGTGCCCGAGATTGCCCTCCACTTCCTGTGTGGGGCGGTAAGCTGAAATTAGCAGCCGGGGCAGTACTTCTGTGCCGGGCACTAAATGTCTGGCCTTAACTCGGTTACTGTCCCCAAACGGGGTGTAACCGAATTTCGCGCCCGTTATATTTTATTGAAGTAGTGGCTTGGTGCAATACATGTTAAAAGTTTTTAAAGTGTGCAGCGAGTGCTGCTGGATGTTTGCAAGGCCTCGGATGGTAAAGTAAGGCATCTGAGAAGACAGAAGATGCTGGAAATACTCAGCAGGCCAGGCAGCATCTGTGGAGCGAGAAACAGAGTTATCGTTTCAGGTTGAGATGCTGCCTGACCTGCTGAGTATTTCCTGTGTTTTATGCTTTTATTTCAGATTTCCAGCATCCGCTCGCAGAGGGAAGAGGAAGATGCAGATAAGGATGACACAGACGTGGAAGACGCGGAAGAGGAAGAAGCAGAAGAGGTGGATGCAGAAGAGGCAGAAGCAGAAGAGGAGGAAGCAGAAGGAAGGATGCAACCCAGACAGCCCCTTACTGGCAGGGATATCCAGGATGGAATGATCTGCCTGTGGTACCAGTGAACACAACCCCAATTCCCCTTTCAACATTTGTCCCACACCTTACCTTCCCTCTGTTACTGACCATCATAGCATCCTCTTGGCCACAATGCTGAAATAAAAGTCACCACAAAGCAAACTTTCCAATCCAACTTTATACATCTATCATCCAATATGACATCAAGAAATCAACTAATCACCCTTATGTATTCCCTTAGTGACTGTCTTGTGTGTGCCTTTGCCTATCCTACTGATGTCATGCAGTGCTACCCCAGTGGCTGCAGCATAGCTGGTGAAAGGCTGCTAACTTTTAGTGGGGGATACTGCAAATGACCTTGCTGGTCGACCTTGAGGAGTTGGTGGCTGAGAGTGTCAAAGCGAGTGACGGTGTTTCTTCTTCTTCTTCTTCACTCTCCTCTCTCTCTTTTTGTTCAACCACTGGCTGGGCAGGCTGCATTTCCCGGGTGTGTGAAATGAAGAAGGCACAAGGGTAGAGTTGTGGTCAGGGGAGGACGGGAAAGCAAGAGGCACATGTGAGAAGGATAACATTTGAGGATACCAGCATCTTGTATCCTTTCAGCCCTGCTGCTGACCAAGGGCTCAGCCATGCCCCTGCCAAGAATGGTCAGCTCCGTCTCCTCCATGCTGAAGCTAGGAATGGGAGGTGTGCCTCGTGTTTGGTAGAGATTGTTGGTAGGTGAGTGATGGGGCGGGGGTGCAGTTGTTAGAAGACAGCTTTTGAAGATGCATTCACTGACCTTGACCACTGGTCAGCAGTCATGAAACTTCTTTGGGCCACTGGACTCAGGTGGTGGGGGGCGGCACTGCTGGCAGTGATGGCCTCGATGATGTGGTCCCACATCGTTGTTTCTGGAGGGCCCCTGTGGGTAGAGGACCTTTCATGCAGTGTTGACTCCCTGCACAAAGCTGGAGTTCTGCATGTAAGACCTTGGGTGCCCTTTCTCTGGTTTGCTGAGCCATTTGTGTTAGTGCTGAAGCACTTTTGCCATTTCTTTAGATGTGGAAGGCAAATCAGCTTTAAGAGCTGAAGACTTCTATTTGGGAATTCTGGTCAATGTTAATTTTTTTAAAAACTGGCTATTTTTAAATGATTTTTATTTTTTTTCATTTTAGAAGGCAATTCCCCTTTAAGGGACCACACTACGTTCTAAAATGACAGCCTTGCTTTAAGAGAAGGTTGTTCTTGCTACAATGACGCTGCGGCCATGCTACATTGGGCCTCCTGCAGGGACTACTGCTACGAAAACGGCCTTGCACGTTAAGTTTAACGCTGGGCTAATGTTAGTTAGCAACCAGCACCAATATCCTGGTCCTGCCAGCGCCATTAATTTCGGTGGCTGTTAATTCTGGCTTGCGGTGGCACCAGCAGGTTTTTAGCACTCTCCAATTTTTAGCCCATAATGCCTTCTTGAGCAAGCAGGGTAAAGTGACCTAGGCAGCACCATAGCTTTTCCTAGTATCACTTCAGAACCACCTGACAGGAGTTGCACTTCTGCTGGTTGATAATAATCCTGACAGTATTTTCTAACTTTGGGGAGGAGGATTGCACAGCCGCAGTGTTCTAATGTGGCTTGGCCGAGAACTTACTCAGATCCAGTGAAGTTTGAATGTTAGCCAAGGTTGAATTAGTGACCCTCTTTATAGGAGGCCACTACCTGTACATTAAAGTCACTGCTAATAATCTGGACAATTAAATTTCTTTCCTGTATTGAAATAGTTCATAAATATTTAATATCCCCAAATAAAATTAGATTTGTCAAATTCTTTTATAGCGTGACCCAGTAATAAGCCTGGTTAGGGTAAGCACACTTGTTACACAACTGTGTAAATAGCTTTGAGTCCTCATGATAGCCAACACCCTAACTTGGTAACTATACGTACCTACTGGTCACAGTTTAGTCACTCAGTCCCAGAACTCGTACTTTCACTAATTTTAGTGAAAAAGTAGATGTAAGTAGGGATTGGTGGAATATCAGAGAGGCAGTGGAGAAGCCAGCATGATTGATCATGTCAAATATAGTGGAAAGATCAATGAGGCAAGAAGGGATAACGCAGCAAAGTTACAGCCACAGAGGATGCCGTTTGTGACTTTGGCCTGCAGTTTCAGTATGTGAAATGGGCAGAAGCTGGACTTGGACGGATTGAAACAGGAAGTTCTGGGAGAGATGGACAGAGAGCCGTGAGGCAATGGCATGCTCAAGGACCTTAGAGAAAAAAGGGAAATTAAAGAGATGCAATAATTAGAAAGGAGGGTTAAGGGTGGATTTTTTGAGTAGGGGTGGTGAAGAGATGAGTTTGGAAAGGGATAGGAGGATAATAAAAATGTGGACTAGACCATCGCAGTGGCATAGAGAGTCATAGAGTTATACAGCACAGAAAGAGGCCCTTCGGCCCATCGTGTCTGCGCCGGCCATCAAGCCCTGTCTATTCTAATCCCATTTTCCAGCACTTGGTCCGTAGCCTTGTATGCTATGGCGTTTCAAGTGCTCATCTTGAATGTTGTGAGGGTTCCTGCATCTACCACCCTTTCAGGCAGTGAGTTCCAGATTCCAACCACCCTCTGGGTGAAAAAGTTTTTCCTCAAATCCCCTCTAAACCTCCTGCCACTTACCTTGAAACTATGCCCCCTGGTTATTGACCCTTCTACTAAGGGGAAAAGTTCCTTTCTATCTACCCTATCTATGCCCCTCATAATTTTGTACACCTCAATCAGGTACCTCCTCAGCCTTCTCTGCTCTAAGGAAAACAACCCCAGCCTGTCCAGTCTCTCCTCATAGCTGAAACGTTCCAGCCCAGGTAACATCCAGATGAATCTCCTCTGCACCCTCTCCAATGCAATCACATCCTTCCTATAGTGTGGCGACCAGAACTGCACACAGTATTCCAGCTGTGGCCTAACTAGCGTTTTGTACATCTCCATCATAACCTCCCTGCTCTTATATTCAATGCCTCGGCTAATGAAGGCAAGTATCCCATATGCCTTCTTAACCACCTTATCTACCTGTCCTGCTGCCTTCAGGGATCTACGTACATGCACACCAAGGTCCCACTGATCCTCTGTCCTCCCTAGGGTCCTACCATTCATTGTGTATTCCCTTGCCTCATTAGTCCTCCCAAAATGCATCACCTCACACTTTTCAGGGTTAAATTCCATTTGCCACTGTTCTGCCCATCTGACCAACCCGTCTATATCATCCTGTAGCTTGAGGCTTCCCTCCTCACTATTTACCACTCCACCAATTTTCGTGTCATCTGCGAACTTACTGATCATACCTCCTACATTCATATCTAAATCATTAATGTACACTACAAATAGCAAAGGACCCAGCATCGATCCCTGCGGTACACCACTGGACACAGGCTTCCAGTCACAAAAACAACCTTCGACCATCACCCTCTGCCTCCTACCACTAAGCCAATTTTGGATACAATGTACCAAATTGCCCTGGATCCCATGGGCTCTTACCTTCTTGACCAGTCTCCCATGTGGGACTTTGTCAAAAGTCTTACTGAAGTCCATGTAGACTACATCAACTGCACTACCCTCATCCACACATCTAGTCACCCCCTCGAAAAATTCAATCAAATTGGTTAGACATGATCTCCCCCTGACAAAGCCATGCTGACTATCCTTGATTAATCCTTGCCTCTCCAAGTGGAGTCTAATTCTGTCCCTCAGAATTTTTTCCAATAATTTCCCTACCACTGATGTTAGGCTCACTGGCCTGTAATTCCCTGGTTTATCCCTACTACCCTTCTTGAATAATGGTACTATGTTAGCTGTCCTCCAGTCCTCTGGCACCTCCCCTGTGGCCAGAGAGGTTCTGAAAATTTGTGTCAGAGCCCCTGCAATCTCCTCCCTTGCCTCACACAGCAGCCTGGGATACATCTCATCTGGGCCTGGGGATTTATCCACTTTTAAGCCCGCTAAAACCGTTAGTACCTCCTCACTCTCAATGCTAATTTATTCAAGTATTAGTGGAAGAAAATATCATAGCAGGTTCTTTAAAAAAGCACTAGATAAATTCCTGTTATTAAAGAGAATTGAGGACTATTAGTTCTAGAATCATAGTAAAGAACCTGATGGAGATTTGGAAGAGTAGATGAGATTGATCAATAGTCTTCTCCTACCCAAAACATTACCATATCCCAGAACACTACTAATGATGGAACAATTCTGTCACGCAGTAATCAATTCGATCTCCAGCAATGAATGGATAGACACAAATAGCTGATAAAAATCTATAGCCAGCCCCTTAACCTTGCCACTACTCAAGGCCTGGCCATCTCCACGGTCTCCATCACTAACAAGGCCACTTCCGATCACATTGTTGTCCTCCCGGCTGTCCACTACACCTCTGGGCATCCAACAAAACTATTATCCTGGAAACAATAGCCCCTTCCCATGGTACCTGTCCAACATCTTCTCTAGCTTGCAACTCCTTCTTCTCTCGCCCTCCACCTGCCATGACAGTACTGGCTCCATCAATCTACTCAACAGTTCACTTGCTTCTGCTGTGACGCTGTTGTCCTCACCAGATCCTCACAATTATCCACCCCCACCACTTCCCCAGTACAACATCCGATTTCATGCCGTTAAATCTGAGAAACATAGACTCAAGCACACAACAGCTCACAACCCACCTGGTTGGTCACTGCCAAATTTCGCTCAAACACCTGAAGAAATAACACATCTCCCTCTTTATGGCTAAATCATCTTATAACATCAGAATTCTTACACTTCTTTTTTCCACTGCTAACTTCCTCCATTGAGCTCCTTCCCTGCTGCCTGTATCACAATTCTGATGCTAGTCGTGAGGAGCTCATGAATCTCTTTGTATGCAAAATTGATGCTATCTGCTTTACTGCCTCAGACTCCCGAAGTACCTTTGCCCTTCCTGATCACTATCAGCAAATCCCTTCCTTCAGCTCCGAACTCATAACACTCTGTAGCTTCACCCCAGCCCTTACCTGAATCCTCTTCTCCATGAAACCCATCTGCTGCTCCCATGATCCTTATCCAACCCAGATCCTGGCCACTGAACTACCCTTCGTTGGCTGAATGCTTGTCGACATTGTCAACTGCTGTTTTTCCTCGGGCACTGATTCTTTCTTTAAAAACGTCCAAAATTACCTTAATACTGAAAAAAGCCTACCCTTAGTGA
Source organism: Somniosus microcephalus (assembly GCF_052327205.1). Taxonomy (NCBI): domain Eukaryota; kingdom Metazoa; phylum Chordata; class Chondrichthyes; order Squaliformes; family Somniosidae; genus Somniosus; species Somniosus microcephalus. The sequence goes on from NC_140990.1 coordinate 226,233,229, forward strand.
CTCTGTCCTCACCAACTACTGTCCCATCTTTCACTAACCCTTTCTCTCCAAGGTTCTGGAATGTGTTGCCTCCACCCAATTCTCACCCCTTTCTATTTGAATAATACCCGGCTTCCAGTCCACACACAACACTTAAAACACGCTGATCAAAGTCACTAATCATATTCCTTGTGACCATGATGGCAGTAAATTACTTCTCCTTAACCTCCTTGACCTCACTGTGGCTTTCTAAATGTTCGAGCACATCATCCTCCTCAACCACCTTTCCTCTGTGATCCATATGTGTGGTGCTGCCCTAAAATATGGTGGTCAGATTTTGGGCATATTTCAAGTGTGCAGTCCTGGTCTGTGTCTAGCTAGCTGGTCTCAGCTGAGGCAGCAGTAGGGTTGCAACACTCTCTGAGGTGAGGAGCTGAATTGGGTTACAGCTCCTGCTTGTTACCCAGCGACCCTTGCTAGAAAACACACATGTGTATGGACATTGAGTGAGAACAGTGTGGTGTATGTAACCGTTCCACCTTTAAGAGAACTATTTTAAGAGATGCACTACTTTATCTTGGCTGTTGTATACTGTAATACCGGTGGTGACCACACCGGTATATAAGTGCTGTGTAATGATTTATTGGGCAGTTCAGCCTGACCTCCGACTAGTAAAGACCTGTTGAATTTACTCTTGTGGTCTGTGTGCAGTGATTCTTATTAACAATAACTAGAACACACAGACTTAACAGTGGCGACGATGACGATCTTACCCTGCGGCAGAGATATATCCAAGGCAGTTTAACGGGCGTCGAGAAGAGGCATCCGCCCTCATCATCCTGCTGAGAAAAGACTCGGGTCTGAAGAGCAAGGAAGAATCCTGACACGAAGCCTTCCATCAGCAACAGGCAGTGATCATCCCTTCTATCACGGTGGTGGGTAAGCCGATCAGCGACGAGCAGCAAGTCGGCCACGTTGGCTGTGAAGTAGGGGAGGGAAAAACGGAGGATATAAGGGCGGAGAACTCGACCACGGCCGGGGAAAAGAGCCGGACAGAAGTCGGGGCCAGAGGCGCTGAGACTGGGGCAGCGTAAGGCACGGGAGCCGCGGTGAATGCAAATGCAGCCGGTGTAAAAGACCGGGCTGCAAGCGGGCTGGGAGACGCAACAGCGTCGAGAAAGAGCACGACCGGGGAAAAAGGCCGGGCAGCTACCGAGGCCGCGAGGCACGGGATAAAATTTTTAAAAAACCGCGGAGAACTCAGCCGCAGCCGGGGGAAAGGACCGGGCTGCAAGAGGGGCTGGGAGGCACGATTTGAGAACCGCTGGGGAGGGCGAACGCAGCTATACGGCAATCGCCATTACAACCAGCGGGGGAGAAAGGCAAACGCGGGAAGCCACCATTTTCGTAGGTGGGGGAAGAAGACAAGCGCGGGAAACCGCCATTTTGAAAAAAAAATAAAAGAAAAAATTCTTTTTGTTTTTCAAGAAGATTGCGAGGATGCCTAAGCGTGGTAACATCAACAATTTCGATCCCGATGTTGAAGATTGGGCCACGTATGTAGAACGCATAGAGATTTATTGTAAGGCAAATAAAATATAAGATGAAGATAAAGCACTAACCTTACTAAACTCAATGGGTGCAAAGACATACGGGCTATTGAAGCATCTTCTATCACCAGCTAAACCGGCGGATCAGACTTTCGCTAATATTGTTGCTGTCCTGAGAAATCATTTGAACCCCACACCGCTGATGTTAGCGGAACGATTTAAATTTTATGCGAGAACGCAACTGAAAGAGGAAAGCAACGCGGAGTATTTAATTGAACTGCGTAAGCTAGCGAAATACTGTCAGTTTGGGGAAAGACTGACAGAGGCACTGAGAGACAAATTCGTGTGTGGATTGTCGAAAGAAGGAACACAAAAGCGGCTGCTTGAAGAGAATGATCTTACACTTGATAAGGCTGTCACTATTGCAGCATCGCACGAAGCCGCAGCGAGAGGCACTGCGGAAATGCAGCTGAAGGCAGCGGTACTCAGCGTAGATCAAATGGCTTTGGGTACAGCGAAATGTTATCGTTGTGGAAAGACAACACACGATCAGAACCAATGCTGGTTTAAAAATCAGGAATGTAGAAAATGTGGCAAGCTTGGTCACATAGCTAAAGTATGCCGGTCAGGAAAGAAGACCAGCAACAAAAAGTCACCGCAGGAAAAGTGCAGAAAGGTACATAAGGTGGCTGAGAAGAGTTCGGATGAACAGAATTCGGATTCAGACTCCAACAGCAAGGAACTGGGTAGTCTGAGAATTCACAATGTGAGTAAGGAAGCTGACCTACAAACTATCTGGGTCACACTTCAGATAGCAGGAGTCCAAGTGAAGATGGAATTGGACACCGGATCAGCGTTGCCGGTCATGAATAAGCAAGATTACAAAAGGTTATTCACACATATTCCCCTACGGGATACGGAGATAGTATTGCAGACATACACGGGGCAAAGAGTATACCCCATCGGAAAGATAAAAGTCAAGGTGGTACACAAGGGCAAAGAACACCAAGGAATGGACTTATATGTACTACCTGAGGGAGGTCCACCACTTCTGGGACGGGGGTGGATCAGGAAAATAAATATGGACTGGCACTCCCTAAAAGCAATAACGGTAGATTCCGGAAAAAAAGATGTCAAACCTGAACGATTGTCCAGAATATTGGATGAGGCTAAAGAGGTGTTCCAACAGGGACTGGGAACACTGAGAGGAATTACGGCAAAAATCAAGATTGCAGAACATGCAAACCCAAAATTTTTCAAAGCCAGACCAGTACCTTATGCGATACGACCTGCTGTGGAAGCTGAGCTGGAAGGGCTAGAACGTTCAGGAGTACTGTCTAAGGTGGACTGGAGTGAGTGGGCCACGCCCATTGTTCCCGTCATGAAGCGTTCATCGAGTAACAAGCCAGGGGAACCGGGGAAGGTCCGCATCTGTGGAGACTTCAAGATCACGGTTAATCCGGTGCTTCACACGGTGCAATGTCCGCTTCCGCGGATTGAGGATATCTTTGCTTCATTGTCTGGCGGGAAACACTTCACCAAGATAGACCTGGCGCAAGCGTACTTACAGATGGAAGTTGAGGAAGAGTCGCGCCAGTATCTCACAATCAACACGCACAGAGGCTTGTATCGATATAATAGACTGGTTTTTGGAGTGGCTTCGGCTCCAGCAATTTGGCAGAGGGCCATGGAGCAGGTATTAAGGGAATTCCAAGCACTCAATGTTACTTGGACGATATCCTGATTACAGGAGATGACGATGAGGAACACCTTGCAAATTTGAAACTGGTGCTCACCAGATTGAAGGAATATGGACTTCGAGTTAATCGCCAGAAATGTGAGTTCTTTCAGAAACGGATCTCGTACTGTGGTCATGTCATTGACCAGGAGGGGCTGCACAAGTCACCTGACAAGATCGAAGCTGTTGTGAAGGCTCCCGCTCCGGGAAATGTATCCCAGTTGAGGTCGTTCCTAGGGTTGATTAACTATTACCATAAGTTTCTGCCAAATCTATCCACAGTGCTGCACCCGCTGAACGCTCTTTTGCAGAAAGAAGTACCATGGAAGTGGAGCGAGGACTGTAAGAAGGCCTTTCGCAAAAGCAAGGCATTGATCACCTCAGAGGAAGTGTTGGCTCACTTCAACCCAACGCTACCTATTCGTTTAGCTTGTGATGCTTCTCCTTATGGTATTTGAGCAGTACTCTCACGCAAGTTGCCAAATGGCTTGGAAAGGCCAGTCGCATTTGCATCCAGATCATTGACCTCCGCTGAGCGCAACTATGCTCAGATAGATAGGGAGGCTCTCAGCCTTGTGTGGGGAGTAAAGAAGTTTAATCATTACCTGCAGGGCCAGAAGTTTACACTGCTGACAGACCACCAGCTGTTGGTATCCATTTTTAACCCTAAGAAGGGTGTTTCGGTGATGACAGCACAGAGGCTCCAGAGATGGTCCCTTTTCCTAGGGGCACATCAATATCAGATAGAATTCAAAGGTACAAAGCAGCATGGTAATGCTGATGGGCTGTCGCGCCTGCCACTACCTACTGAGGAGGAGGCACCGACGGTTGACCCGGTGGAGTTATTTCACTCGACCATCATCGAATGTTTACCTGTCACCAATGCAAATATTGAAAGGGAGACTAGGAATGACCCGACACTGTCCCGGGTCTACGAATTGACAGTAAAGGGATGGCCAGCCCATGGTGATCCACTGTTACCGGCATTCTCAGCAAGACGAGAACAGCTGTCCATCTGTCAGGGAACATTGATGTATGGAACAAGGGTGATTATCCCTCCTAAGTTAAGAGAGAGAGTTCTAAAAGAACTACATGAAGGTCATCTGGGGGGAGTCAAGATGAAAAGCCTTGCTAGGGCTTATGTGTGGTGGCCGGGTATCGACCAACAGATAGAGGATCTGACGAAAAGCTGCTCAGGGTGCCAAAAAGTCCAAAATGCACCTCCAATTGCACCGCTGCATCCATGGGAATGGCCTTCAACCCCATGGCAACGTGTACATATTGACTTTGCTGGTCCATTCATGGACTCCATGTTTTTAATTGCGGTGGACGCACATTCTAAATGGCCAGAAGTGATTAAAATGACTACCACTACCTCGGAGAAGACGATCGCGGTGCTAAGAACGATATTTGCAAGAAATGGATTGCCAGAGCAAATATGTTCAGACAACGGACCACAGTTCGTGTCAGAGGAATTCCAGAAATTCCTGAAGAAGAATGGGGTGAAACATTATACCTCTGCCCCATATCATCCAGCTACGAATGGGCTGGCCGAGAGGTTTGTACAGACGTTCAAAAAGGCAATAAAGGCCATGAGCGAAGATCAGATTCCACTGCAACACAAGGTGGACAATTTCCTACTGGCATATCGAAACGCCACCCATGCAACAACAAACCAAAGTCCTGCCATGATGTTCTATAACAGGAGGTTGCGGTCCAGGTTGGACTTGTTAAAACCAAATGTGCGGAGGGAAGTCGAAAACAAACAGTTCCAGCATATCAATAACAAGCCCACTCGGAGTTTTGAAATAGGACAACCGGTGTTAGCCAGGGACTATAAAAACGAGAAATGGCAATCTGGAACAATTCGGGCCAGACAAGGACCCCTGATGTACATGGTAGATGTTGGTGAAAATGTAATGCGACGTCATGCTGACCAACTGGTGGGATCGAGAACAAGGGTCAAGCCCATGGTTACGACAGAGACAACCGTGGAGGAAGTTAGTGAACCTGAAGCATCTACCTCAGAAGTGAATATACCTGATGATGATGTCCTATCCATAGGGGATCAACTAGATGAGTCACCCCAGCAACGAGAACCAGAGACCCCTGAAAGGCGTTATCCGTCTCGGATCAGGAGGCCTCCTCAGAGACTGAATCTGTGAACTGTTTTTACATGAAGTTGTGTATATATGTTATTATGTTATGTTTAATGGGGAATATATACTGTTAAGCTAAAAAGGGAGGATTGTGGTGTATGTAACCGTTCCACCTTTAAGAGAACTATTTTAAGAGATGCACTACTTTATCTTGGCTGTTGTATACTGTAATACCGGTGGTGACCACACCGGTATATAAGTGCTGTGTAATGATTTATTGGGCAGTTCAGCCTGACCTTCGACTAGTAAAGACCTGTTGAATTTACTCTTGTGGTCTGTGTGCAGTGATTCTTATTAACAATAACTAGAACACACAGACTTAACAAACAGAGTTGGCAACATTTTTGCTGGACACTGATTTAATCATGCAAAAAAAGATGGAATCAGACTCTGGGAATATTTCAAATGCTGAAATTCCTACTGCTCCAGAACACTGCATCACTGGTGTGACATAGCTCCTTGGGCAACTTATAATGTAACAGCATTCTGCTTTTAGAATTGATGATTTTCACTTTCAGCTGGCATTAAAACTCACAAGCTGGGTGCGGTAGCATAGTGGTTATGTTACTGGACTAGTGATCCAGAGGCCTGGACTAATGGTCTGTGAGTTCAAATCCCACCACGGCAGCTGGGGAATGTTAAATTCAATTAAATAAAATTTGGAATAAAAAGCTAGTATCAGTAATGGTGACTGTCGAAACTTCCGGATTGTCTACCTTTAGGAAAGGAAATCTGCCAGGTCTGACCAAAATGTGACATCAGCCCCACAGCAATGTGGTTGACTCTTAACTGCACTCTGAAAGGGCCTAGCAAGCGACTTGGTTGTACCAAACCACTACGATAACAATAATAAGAACAAAACCGGATGGACCACCCAGCATCAACCTAGGCACCAGCTTCAGACACGACAAAGGCACACCCAGCCCAGACGACCCTGCAAAGTCCTTCTCACTAACATCTGGAAACATGTGCCAAAATTGGGACAGACTAGTCAAGCAACAGCATGACATATTCATACTCAGAGAATCATACCTTTCAGTCAATGTCCCAGACTCCTCCATCACCATCCCTGGGATTGTCCTGCCCCACTGACAGGACAGACCCACCGGAGGTGGTGGCACAGTGGTATATGGGAGGGAGTGCCCTGGGAGTGCTCAACATTGACTCTGGACCCCATGAAGTCTCATGGCTTCAGGTCAAACATGGGCAAGGAAATCTCCTGCTGATTACCACCTACCGCCCTCCTTCAGCTGATGACTCAGTACTCCTCCATGGTGAACACCACTTAGAAGAAGCACTGAGGGTAGCAAGGGCACAGAATGTACTCTGAGTGGAGGACTTCAATGTATATCACCAAGAGTGGGTCGGTAGCACAACTACTGACCGAGCTGGTCGAGTCCTGAAGTATTTAGCTGCCATACTGGGCCTGCGGCAGGTAGTAAGAGAACCAACACGAGGGAAAAACCTACTTGACCTCGTCTTCACCAATCTACCTGTTGCAGATGCATCTGTCCATGACAGTATTGGTAGTAGTGACCAACAAAGTCCCATCTTCGCACTGAGGACACCCTCCATCATGTTGTGTGGCACTAGCTCTGTGCTAAATGGCATAGATTCAAAATAGATCTAGCAGCTCAAGTTTGGGCATCCATGAGGCACTGTGGGCCATCAGCAGCTGCAGAATTGTATTCCACTACAATCTGTAACCTCATTACCTGGCATATCCCTTACTCTGCCATTACCATCAAGCCAGGAGACCAACCCTGGTTCAAATGAGGAGTGTCGAAGAGCATGCCAGGAACACCACCAGACGTACCTAAAAATGAGGTGCCAACCTGGGGAAGCTGCAACAGAGGACTACATGCATGCTAAATAGAGGATGCAACATTTAATAGATGAAGTTAAGTGATCCCACAACCAACAGACCAGTTCAAAGCTCTGCAGTCCTGCCACATTCAATTGTGAATAGTGGTGGACCATTAAACAACTAACGGGAGGAGGAGGCTCTTTGAACATCCCCATCCTCAATGATGGTGGAGCCCAGCACAGGGGTGCAAAAGACAAGGCTGAAGCGTTTGCAACCATCTTCAGCCAGAAGTGCCATGTGGTGATCCATCTAGGCCTCCTCCTGAGGTCCCCACCATCACAGAAGCCAGTCTTCAGCCAATTCAATTCACTCCACGTGATATCAAGAAATGGCTGAGCGCATTGGATACAGCAAAAGCTATGGGCCCCGACAACATCCCAGCTGTTGGGCTGAAGACTTGTGCTCTAGAACTAGCCGCGCCTCTAGCCAAGCTGTTCCAGTACAGCTACAACACTGGCATCTACCCGACAATGTGGAAAACTGCCCAGGTACGTCCTGTCCACAAAAAGTAGGACAAATCCAATCCGCCCATGAGTCTATTCCCAATTGTCAGCAAACTGATGGAAGGTGTCGTCGATAGTGCTATCAAGCGGCACTTACTCACCAATAACCTGCTCACAGATGCTCAGTTTGGATTCTGCCAGGACCACTCAGCTCCAGACCTCATTACAACCTTGGTCCAAACATGGACAAAAGAACTGAATTCTAGAGATAAGGTGAGAGTGACTGTCCTTGACATCTAGGCAGCATTTGACCGAGTGTGGCATCAAGGAGCCTTAGTAAAATTGAAGTCAATGGGAATCAGGTGGAAAACTCTCCGCTGGCTGGTGTCATACCTAGCACAAAGGAAGGTGGTTGTTGTTGTTGAAGACCAATCATTTTAGCCCCAGGACATCGCTGCAGGAGTTCCTCAGGCCAGTGTCCTAGGCCCAACCATCATCAACTGCTTCATCAATGACCTTCCCTCCAGATAGAGTCAGAAGTGGGGATGTTCACTGATGATTGCACAGTGTTCAGTTACATTCGCAACTCCTCAGATAATGTAGCAGTTCGTGTCCACATGCAGCAAAACCTGGACGAAATTCAGGCTTGGGCTGATAAGTGGCAAGTAACATTCGTACCACACAAGTGCCAGGCAATGACTATCTCCAACAAGAGAGAGTCTAACCACCGCCCTTTGTGGTGCACATACCCACTGAGCTATCAGGAGAACCAATTTGTGCCCTTCATTTTTGAATCATGTTTACTTGAGTTTCTCATTTTTTTCTCTGCTTAGACAAAAGACACTTCAGTTACAGAGAAGGATGTACAGCTACAAGAATACCTTAATATGTTCGGACACATCCTCGAGTGCAGGGGTTCCTATGTCAAATTCAATCCCACCATGCAAATGGAAGTATTCATTCATTTCGTACAGAAAATGCTTACATTTGAAGTTTGGGCCAAGAAGAAGGGGAGGCAACTCACGCTCAGTTTTTAACTTGTCATCTGTTAGAAAAAGACAGGGATATTGAGAGTGATATTGTGGAGGAGATAGCACTTCAATTACATTATGCAACAGGTGATTGCGAAGCAATGCTGCATTTAATGTTGCAGTGTCACATTGTTGTCCTGAAAATTAAATATTCCTCATGTTGTTAGCAGACATTAAAGATGATTAATTTTATAGGTAACCTCCACATCAAAAAAACTGTTCCTCATACTATTTTAAGTTATTTAATTTTGCAAGAGTCACAGATGATTTGTGCACTGAAACCGCCAAACTGCGTTCTTAACTATGAAGTTCACAAGATCAAATGATTATAAGATGAGAAAGGTCTTTCGGCCCATCTTAGTTCATCCTTCCAGAGATATCCTAATGTAACCCCATTGTAGCATCTAATTGTTTCTTAAATGCTTGCAATGTTTTTGCCTCCACTATTCTATCAGGAAATTTATTCCATATATTGATCACTCTGTGTGAAGAAGAATTTACTGATACCTGTTCTAAAAGTACCTGTCTCTAGTTTGAACCTGTGTCCTTTTGGTTTACTTCCAGAGTTTAACCTAAAATAATATTCTGGATTCACTTTTTCTATACCCTTAACCATACTATATACCTCTATAAGGTTGTAAGTTCTTTCATTTGAGATTATTTCATTTGTTGGAGTGGAAATATATCCATATTGCATGTTTTTTTTTAATTCACGTGGTTCGCTTATATTCTCAATCATTGGGTTCCTGCCAATCACAGACCCAGAACTTTATAGTGCTCTAGTCTGACCGCACCTTAAACTGCATCCAGTTTTGGTTGACAAGAAACAAGAGAAACGTTCAAGCACTGGAGCCAGTGCAGAAAAGAGCTATAAGGCTGATCACCAGTGTCGGGAGTCTGAGTTGTGATGAAAGACTGGAGAAACTTGGGCTTTTAAGCCTGGAAAGGAGGTAACTGAGAGATGATCTTATAGAGGTATATAAGATTAGATACATTTTTCTTTTAAACTGATCGCAAAATAACATAGTTTTTTCAGAAGGAGGTACCTTTAGATCCGACCTATGTGTTAAAAAGGTTTAATAATGGCTTAACTGTTTGACACTGCAGTTTTAATTCTATTTTCCAGTCACTCAAAGCGCTTTATTATTTACTCTTTAAGAACTACAGTGGTATTGCTGCACCAAAATTAGAAAAATATATTTGCTCTTTACATATTCTCAAAGTTCTCTGAATAAAGTGTTCTTTGATTACTTGCATTTCTTTTCATTTTCTTTATAATAGTCAACATTGAAAATTTCCAGAAAATCTTTGTGGAGTCAGTACTTAGAAGGTATAATTTATCCCTATAGTAATGTACACCTGCCGGTCAAGCAATACCTCGATTTTAAAATTCTCAATTCTTGTTTTCAAATTCCTCCATGGCCTCACCCATCCCTATCTCTGTCACCTGCTCCAGCCCTACCACCAACGTTTCCGTCGTCGGCTTTTACATTGAAGAAACTGCTCATGTGCGAAAATTTGAATGGGCCTTGCAGCCAGTTAAAGTGACCACGCACAGAAAAAAATTAGAGGGAACATTGCCTACAATCTCTGCGCTGCTCCAATTCTGGCCTCTTGTGCATCCCCGATATTCATCGCTCCAGCATTGGTAGCCGTGCCTTCAGCTGCCTAGGCCCTAAGGTCTAGAATTCCTTCCCTAAACCTCTCCGACACTCTCTCCTCCTTTAAGACGCTCCTTTAAGCCTACCTCTTTGACCTAGCTTTTGGTCACCCCTCATTACGTGGCTCGGTGTCAAATTTTGTTTGATAACGCTCCTGTAAAGTACTTGGAAAGTTTTACTATGTTAAAGGCGCTATATATATATATATATATATATATATAACAGCAAGTTGTTGTTGTTAAAATACTATGATAGATTGCTGTGAAATGCTTTGGGACAATACGGGACTAATTTTACTCTACTCGTGCAAATTATGACTGAAAGCTTATGAACTGGTGCTAATCCCTCCTAATGCAAATTTACGAATAGTCCTCAAATTCCCAGCATCAGTTCAGTTGTATCATCATTCACAGGTCCAAGTGCCGATTGGTGGAAGCGTAAATTTGCATGCAAGTCAAATTTATAAGGCGTATCACAATGAGGGTAATGGGACAAAAATTTTGAATGCCTTGAGAAAGGCTCAAAGGCATTCCAGCCCATTAGTAGCCTTTGACGAGGATAAAGGGACAGACGATTAAGAAGCGACAGCCAAAAATTAAAAAAAAGAAAGCACCATGTACAGTCTTGAGACCACAGTCGATGAATTCTGTCTGTGACAGACCTACTGGTAGCAGGTGTACTTACAGCAGATGGCACTGCTCCGTATCTGGTTCATTACTAACATTGTCAAGTAGGAGAAACAATGCCTGCAAATATGGTTATTGGCACATTGGTGGATGTGGCCAATCAGGCTTTGCTGGTTGATGACCACCCTGGCATGCCTTCCATCATGTAGTACCAAGTAAAGCATTGTATTGTAGGAATAAGTGTATTCCTAACCAAATCACTGAGGTCGACTCAGAAGAAACAATCCAATAAGTCTTTAATGAAGGATTTGACGAAATACAACAAACAATGTAGATCGATGCAGGAGAGCCGTGGAACAGGTCTTTCCCCAGTGGGGACGCCACAAGGACTGACTCGGCAGTCCGAAGGTTTGTGCGATGACGTCATCGCGTTTGCGTCGTGACGTCATCGCATTGCTCGCGTTTCCCGCGCTTGGGGCGACACGTGACTTGCGACGTGACGTCATCACGTTTGCCCGCGCTTAGGGCGGTCACGTGATGTGCGTGATGACGTCAGCGCGTTTACCCGGCACTGCAGCTGGCCGTTGCGGCCGAAGTCGGGAGCAGGAGGCCGAACTGGGCCGGCGGCCGTCGCGGGAGCGAGAGGCCGAAACGGGCCGGCGGCCGTCACGGGAGCGGGAGGCCAAACCGGGCCGGCGGCCATCGCGGGAGGCCGAGCTGGGCCAGCTCGCATCCTTAATGGGGCAACGCCCCGTACAGGTAAACTGTATGTACAAACATAGTTAAAGGGAATTATGTATAATAGGTAAGGGACACCTGGTGGTACCGCTACATGCGCCCCCCCAGAATTCGCTTTAATGAACGACAAAAGGTGAGGTAGTCTGATGAGCCTGCCCGAACGACTCCTGCAGTCTCGAGACGGAGACTGCTGGGTGGCTGGCGGTCTGGTGAGCGATCGTGCTTGGCCTGCCGTAATGACGATGGATGTCCGAAGGTCTCGGTGGCCGTGCTGTCTGGACTTGGCGGGCGAGGTCGAAAGGTGCTGGTCGTGAGCGGATCCTTGCGTGCATCGTGGCGGATAAAACGTATCCAGCCATGCGAAGGACCGTGGTGTCATGGCGAAAAAACCGCATTCAGCCATGCGAAAGACCGTGGAGACGTGTGACCTCTGCAGCCTGTGGTTCGAAGCGGGCGCCGGGGCGAAACAGATGGCCGCGTCATAGTGACTGGCAGGTTGGGCATACGTGGACCATGGCTCTGTTGATGTTGGAAAAAGTCCTCAATTGCCGAACGGGCAATCCAGGAGGACTTGGCGGGCGAGTTCGGTGAACTCGCCGACAAGTGAGCGAACTCATCGGCAGTCTGGATCGCACGGAACGGTGCGTGCCGTAGTGCTATGACGGTAACACAGAAGTGAGTGAACCGTTGCTGCATTGATCAGTGATCGGTGATGACAGCAACTTTCGCGTGGCCGATCGCGGCCGCGGGATGCCCATTGGACCCGTCGTCGATGTTTGCAGCGTCAGTAGATGTTTGCGTTTGTTGAGGGGAACACTGTAAAGAGGGCAGACCCTCTCTCACACTCCCACTCTCTCTCTCACACTCCCACTCTCTCTCTCTCCCCCACTCTCTCTCTCTCCCCCACTCTCTCCCTCTCCCCACTCTCTCTCTCTCCCCCACTCTCTCTCTCCCACTCTCTCTCTCTCCCTCTCTCCCCCACTCTCCCTCTCTCTCCCCCACTCTCTCTCTCTCCCCCACTCTGTCTCTCCCCCCCACTCTCTCTCCCCCACTCTCTCTCTCTCCCCCTCTCTCTCTCCCCAACTCTCTCTCTCCCCCTCTCTCTCTCTCCCCCACTCTCTCTCTCTCCCCCACTCTCTCTCTCTCTCCCCACTCTCTCTCTCTCCCCCACTCTCTCTCTCTCTCCCCCACTCTCTCTCTCTCCCCCACTCTCTCTCTCTCTCCCCCACTCTCTCTCTCCCCCACTCTCTCTCTCCCCCACTCTCTCTCTCTCTCCCCCACTCTCTCTCTCTCTTCCCCACTCTCTCTCTCCCCCACTCTCTCTCTCTCCCCCACTCTCTCTCTCCCCACTCTCTCTCTCTCCCACTTTCTCTCTCTCCCCACTCTCTCTCTCTCTCCCCACTCTCTCTCTCTCCCTCTCCCCCACTTTCTCTCTCTCCCCAGTCTCTCTCTCTCTCCCCCAGTCTCTCTCTCTCTCCCCCAGTCACTCTCTCTCTCCCCCAGTCTCTCTCTCTCTCCCCCAGTCACTCTCTCTCTCCCCCAGTCTCTCTCTCTCTCCCCCAGTCTCTCTCTCTCTCTCCCAGTCTCTCTCTCTTTCCCCCAGTCTCTCTCTCTCTTTCCCCCAGTCTCTCTCTCTCTTTCCCCCAGTCTCTCTCTCTTCCCCCCCAGTCGCTCTCTCTCTTCCCCCAGTCGCTCTCTCTTCCCCCCAGTCGCTCTCTCTCTCTCTTCCAACAACAACATGCCCTCAAAAAACCCTCGGCACCGCCGGGCACTTCAGCTATATATATATCAGCAAGTTGTTGTTGTTAAAATGCTATGATAGATTGCTGTGAAATGCTTTGGGACAATACGGGGCTAATTTTACTCTACTCGTGCAAATTATGACTGAAAGCTTATGAACTGGTGCTAATCCCTCCTAATGCAAATTTACGAATAACCCTCAAATTCCCAGCATCAGTTCAGTTGTATCATCATTCACAGGTCCAAGTGCCAATTGATGGAAGCGTAAATTTGCATGCAAGTCAAATTTATAAGGCGTATCACAATGAGGGTAATGGGACAAAAATTTTGAATGCCTTGAGAAAGGTTCAAAGGCATTCCAGCCCATTAGTAGCCTTTGACGAGGATAAAGGGACAGACGATTAAGAAGCGACAGCCAAAAATTAAAGAAAAGAAAGCACCATGTACAGTCTTGAGACCACAGTCGATGAATTCTGTCTGTGACAGATCTACTGGTAGCAGGTGTACTTACAGCAGATGGCACTGCTCCGTATCTGGTTCATTACTAACATTGTCAAGTAGGAGAAACAATGCCTGCAAATATGGTTATTGGCACATTGGTGGATGTGGCCAATCAGGCTTTGCTGGTTGATGACCACCCTGGCATGCCTTCCATCATGTAGTACCAAGTAAAGCATTGTATTGTAGGAATAAGTGTATTCCTAACGAAATCACTGAGGTCGACTCAGGAGAAACAATCCAATAAGTCTTTAATGAAGGATTTGACGCAATACAACAAACAACGTAGATCGATGCAGGAGAGCCGTGGAACAGGTCTTTCCCCAGTGGGGACGCCACGAGGACTGACTCGGCAGTCGGAAGGTTTGTGCGATGACGTCATCGCGTTTGCGTCGCGACGTCATCGCGTTGCTCGCGTTTCCCGCGCTTGGGGCGTCACGTGACTTGCGACGTGACGTCATCGCGTTTGCCCGCGCTTAGGGCGGTCACGTGATGTGCGTGATGACGTCAGCGCGTTTACCCGGCACTGCAGCTGGCCGTTGCGGCTGAAGTCGGGAGCAGGAGGTCGAACCGGGCCGGCGGCTGTCGCGGGAGCGAGAGGCCGAAATGGGCCGGCGGCCGTCGCGGGAGCGGGAGGCCAAACCGGGCCGGCGGCCGTTGCGGGAGGCCGAGCTGGGCCGGCTCGCATCCTTAAAGGGGCAATGCCCCGTACAGGTAAACTGTATGTACAAACATAGTTAAAGGGAATTATGTATAATAGGTAAGGGACACCCGGTGGTACCGCTACAGTATGCTATTATTGGGGTGCTTTTAAAGAACCATCCAGCATAATGGTTAATCAGACCTCCATATGTATCTGTGCCATCAGCTTATATCTATTAATTAAAGTGAGAGCTTTCTCCATCAGCCCCCTGGCCCACTAGGTATGCACATCATGTGCAAATGGGGCAGAAACCTGTTATTGTGGGAGTCATATAAAGGAAAATCGACTCCCTTGAAGCACAGTTTTATCAGGCTGAGATTGAGACTTTTAGAATTATAGTGGGTATATTTACAATGTATAAGCAGGTAGCTAACTTGACTTTCAAATTTAAAGTTTCGTAGACCAAATAATATTTTGGTAACCTGGGGATTGTGTATTTTGGCCCCTGTTTTAATCTTACTTCTCTACAGTAATAAGTGGAACAGAAAAGTATAACACATTGACCTAGCAGACTATAAACATCTGAAGTTAATACTGTAATTAGCTTTTATATAGACCAAAGTATAATTCACCTGCAAATTACCCTTAACTATGTCAAGTGTACTTGGAAATATTTTTGCCTAAATCATGTGTAACTTCTGTGTTGCTTATTAAATTGTGGCAAATTATGCCTGAAAAATGTACCAATAAAGCATATTAATGGCCTAGATATTGGGCTTCTTTGCACCTCCCGTTAGCGCCAAATCGGTTTGCGGCCAGGCGCGGTGATATCAACGTCTCCTGCTAAATTCGGCGGGAGTTTTGCGGCGGCGGCAAGACGTTGCGCCCTGATCTCCTACGCCCGGAGATCATGACGTCATTGCCATGCGCAGCGCCCCAGTTGCGCCCCGGATGAAAAATTCCCTCTCGCCCCCTGCTTGTGCGCCTGCTGTTAACAACAACAGGTAGAGGAGGTGGCTTTCAGCCGGATGTCCCCTGGAGGAGCGCTATTTAAAGGCGTCCACAGCCGGTGTAGTTTTTGTCACCCAACAATGTTGCGCTGTTAATTTCACATAGGCAAAGGGGCCTTTTGACCGATTTGCACGTTATTCAATTCGAGTGTTCTGGCACATAAAGATTATTGAGTTTCACTGAGGGGAGATTTGAAAGTGCAATATTTGTATCCTTTCATGGCATTTGTAGTGGCACTGGACCTTGCCCTCCAGTGTCAACGCCGGAGGCAACTGAGCCACAGAGAAAGAGTGCAGAATGTGGCCAGCGGTAGGGGGGCCAACAGGGCTCTCAACAGGAGGCCGTACTCACCCAGGGTATTCTGGCAGCAGTTCTCCTACATGAATTTCACCGAGGACCAGTGTGTTGGAAGGCTCTCTCAGTGACAGTCAAGGTCACCGTCACGATCAATTTCTACGCCAGCGGATCATTCCCATGTGCGACAGGCGACATCTCCCAGTTTGCCGTCCATTGCTCCATCCGCCAGGTCACAGATGCTCTGTACAGAAGGAGAAGGGACGACATTTCCTTCCCCATGACCAAAGAGAAGCAGTGCGAGCATGCATGTGGCTTTGCCAGGATAGCAGGCTTCCCCATGGTGCAGGGCGCCATTGACTGCACCCGCGCTGCTTTGCAGGCACCTCATAACAATCCTGAGGTATTTGGTAACCGCAAAGGCTATCGCTCACTTAATGTGCAGGTGCTGTGCGACCACACACGGCGATTCCTGAATGTCAATGCCCGCTATCCTGGCAGCAGCCACGATGCCTTCATCCTGTGCCAGATCTGTTTCAGCCACCACATGAGGCTTGCGGCTGGCTGCTGGGAGACAAGGGCTATCCGCTCTCTACCTGGCTCATGACTCCCCTCCACAACCTCAACACTCATGCCCAGCACTCATATAATGAGAGCCATGCTGCCACCAGGAACATCATTGAGCAGACCATTGAAGTGCTCAAGCAATGGTTCCGCTGCCTTAACCGCTCGGGAGGAACCCTCCAGTACTCGGCTGAACGGATTTCACTTTTCGTCGTGGTCTGCTACATGCTGCACAACTTGGCCATTATGAGGGCGCAGCCATTGCCACCAGGCTTAGCCGCACCACCTCAGGAGGAGGAGGAGGAGGAGGAAGAGGAGGAGGAGGAGAAGGAGGAGGAACAGGAGGAAGAATAGCAGTGATGGAGGAGGCAGCCAATCAATGGGCGTTGTGCAAGGTTTGTCCATGACTGCCTCATCAGACTTCGTTTCCAGTGACTTCGAGTCTTCGTCCCACTTGCTGAGCACGTCACCATCATTCTATCACTTTGTGATTCCATACCACACCCCAGAACTGAAATGAGACACAGCACCAAATCTGCAACATTCCAGTAATAAATTTATGAAAAACCATTAACCACATATATACAACAATATTGACTAATCACCCTTGTGCAAACACTTGCCTCCCCTCTTGTCCCCTTTCCTAATCTAGTGCTCCTATGTAGTGTCTCCCCAGTGGCTGCAGCAGGGCTGGTGGAAGGCTGCTCAGTGTCGGTGCCAGAGACTACAGATGGCCTTGCAGGACGCCCTCAACCAGCTCCGGGCCTGGAAGGCCCAGCTGTACACTGCACCACCTCATGCTGAGCAGTGGCGGTCTGGGCTGGCTGGACGATAGGCAGCGACAAGTGCAATAGCGGTGTGGCAGTGATGAGATCAGGAATGCTGTCATCCTAAAAGAGGAGAGCAGGTTCCTGCTCCACTGACCCACTCCCACTCCCCCGGAGCAGCACCTCAGCATCCCTACCAATCTACTGGAGCACAGATTGCTGGCCTGCTGCAACACCGTGAGATCCCTGGTGGACTGTGGTGGACCCAGCAATGATGGCAGCAGTCAGAGCTTTCGTGGCATCAAGCTGAGACTGCATGAGAGTAGTCTGAGACTCGATGGCAGCAACCACTGATTGCATTACAGCACTAACATGTTGCGTCACTTCCACCCGTGTTGCAATGGAAGCTGCCACATCGCCCATGACACACATCATGAGGTCTGGATCCGCACGGTCTCTCTGGGAATCCGCTATCCTCTGCAGAGTGGAAATGATGGGCTCCATGGTGTGCGCAGAGCTCTGTGCAATGTTGGAGGTGGAGTCCTCCATGCTCCTTACCTTTGCTAGGAGGCTCTCGGGCACACTTGCCATTGCACCTATCATCTTGGTGTGTATGAACATCACCCTTTTTGTAAACGCCTCCCCATCGAGGTCCTCATTTGAGTCCTGTGCAGCAGAACTTGCGTGCAAACTCCCCCTCTGGGGAGCTGACTCCGAAGTTACCCTTTCCCCCTGGCCTTGCTGCAGCCTGCTCATCCCCGGTGCATCATCCAGTGCAGACCCCTCTACTAAACTTGCCTCTAAAGATCGCGTAGTGCCAGTATCTGAGGTGGCGCCTGCGGGTGAGAGATGCAGTGATGCGGTGCTTTGCTCCTCCTCTTCTCCTTCCTCACTCTCAGTGGGGGGCTCAGGGATAGGCTGGTCATCTGGTTGCTGATTAGCTGAAAGCATAAAAGCACAACACTCACGTTAAGGTGAGGGCAGAGGAGCAGGAATGAAGCAAAGAATGCAGACATTCTCAGGAAGTGGAAAGTGAGAAAGGTTTGTGGTGTGAGAGGGAAGTGGGATGAGAGAAGGAGAGGGGATGAAGATACTGTTTCTGTCCCCTGTGATGAAATATTCCATTCATCACTCATTGGTATTCCCTGCCTGTGACTGTGGTTGGTTTCAGTTTCATTTCCCTTACCTCAGTTCCGTTTCCTCACCATTGTATTGTACTGTGTGTAGGGCTCCGCCCATACCTGGCCCCTATGTAAGCTGGCCCAGCCTGCATCACATCCAGTATGGCAGACCTCTGGATGGAAGATACCTCTCCTCTGTGTGTTACCTTCTAAGTCAATAAAAGCCTTGTTTTGTTTCGCTAACATCGAGTCTCGGATTTATTGAGGCACATCAATTTTATTGACTTAATTTTCAACACAATGGATCAACTCTTGAAACCCGAACGTTTGGATTTGGACCAGCATGCTTCGGACGCATCGGCACGCTTCGGACACTGGTTTATGTGTATGGAATTCTTCCTGGACAATTCCGCAGCCGTCAAAGACGCTACGGACGCTGCGAGTATGAAACTCAGAATTCTGCGGAATTGGGTAAGCCACCGGGTTTACCCCCTCATCCAAGACACTGACACATACCCGGCCGCCTGCGACATCTTAAAGGCGCATTACCAGCAGCCTACGAATGAGGTGTATGCTAGGCATCTGCTCGCTACTCGCGCACAGCGACCTGGGGAATCGGTGGAGGAGTTCCTAGGCACCCTGAAAACGCTTGGCAAAGACTGCAAGTGCCAAGATGTAAAAGCCGCAGTGTACACTGACGAGCTTGTTCGCGATGCCTTTATCACAGGCCTCAGCTCCACTTACATCCAGCAGAGACTGCTGGAAAAAACGGGATTGGACCTGAAACAGGCTGCGGACACAGCGCGATCCCTGGATGTGGCCCAGAGAAACTCGGACGCCTACTCTTCAGCCCGCGCCGTCCACGCCGCCACGTGTGCACCAAGGGCACCGCCATCTTGGAAGGCATCTTCCCCGCCCGGCAGCCCGACACCGTCGGGGCCCCGCTCTCCCCCCAGAAGCCCTACGACAGCCGCGACGCGTCGGGGACCCAACTGCTACTTCTGCGGGCAGCCGAAGCACACCAGAAACCTGTGCCCGGCGAAAGGCACCACCTGCTTTAAGTGCGGTAAGAAGGGGCACTTCGGGAAGGTGTGCAGAGGGAACCCCGCCGGAAAACCCGCCACCGCCGCGTGTATGCCGTGGGAGCGGCCATCTTGGACGCCATCTTGCCCGACCTCGTGGGGTCCGCCATCTTGTGAGCAGACAGCGTGGACGCCATCTTGTCTCGATCAGGGCCCTACAGTGGCATCGGTCACAGTGGACCAGACCAGGCCGCACCCGCTATCCAAATCAATGGTGGACATCGAGGTAAACGGGTGCGGGGTTAAATGTTTAATTGACAGTGGAAGCACGGAGAGTTTTATCCACCCTGAACTGGCACGACAACTCTCCCTAAAGGTGGTCCCTACTCGGGGTACCATCTCTATGGCTGATAAAACCCAGACATCGACCATTATGGGTTACTGCACGGTACAATTGTCTGTTAACGGAACTGTATACGATAATTTTAAAGTACTAATCATGAAGAATCTATGTGCGAGCGTGATCTTGGGCCTGGATTTCCAGTGTTACCACCAAAGCATCACGCTCAATTACGGTGGGTCCCAGACGCCCCTCACAGTGTGCGGTCTGGCTACCCTGAAGGTAAAGCCGCCTTCGCTATTTGCGAACCTTACCCCTAACTGCCGGCCAATAGCGACCAAAAGCAGGAGGTACAGCTGGGAGGACAGGCGGTTTATCGCGACCGAGGTAGACAGGCTCCTGAAAGAGCGCATTATTGAATGCAGCAACAGCCCGTGGCGTGCCCAAGTGGTAGTGGTAAGGGGTAGCGAGAAGAAATGGATGGTGATCGACTATAGCCAAACGATCAACAGGTACACCCAACTAGACGCCTACCCGCTACCCCGCATATCAGAAATGGTGAATCAAATTGCCCAATACCGGGTGTTCTCCACCATCGACCTCAAGTCAGCGTACCACCAGCTCCCTATCAGACCAGAGGACCGCCTGTACACCGCCTTCGAGGCAAACGGACGCCTCTACCAATTCCTCAGAGTCCCCTTTGGGGTGACGAATGGGGTCTCGGTCTTCCAGAGGGAGATGGACCGCATGGTCGACGACCACCACTTGCAGGCAACCTTCCCCTACCTCGACAACGTCACCATCTGCGGTCACAACCAGCAGGATCACGACTCGAACCTCGAGAGGTTCCTGAAAACCGCACAAAAACTCAACCTCACCTACAACGAGGACAAGTGCATTTACAACACCACGCGCCTCTGCATACTAGGCAGCGTGGTGGAGAATGGGGAAATCGGACCAGACCCCGACCGATTGCACCCCCTACGGGAGCTGCCCCTGCCCAACACTCCCAAAGCCCTGAAAAGGTGCCTGGGGTTATTTTCTTATTATTCCCAATGGGTCCCCAACTACTCCGACAAAGCCCGCCCCCTCTTGAAAGCATCCTCTTTTCCGCTCCCTGCTGAGGCCCACGCCGCCTTCAAAAGCATTAAGCGGGATATTGAGCAGGCCACGCTACAGGCAGTGGACGAGAACACTCCCTTTCAAGTGGAAAGTGATGTGTCTGACTTTGCCTTGGCGGCCACCCTCAACCAGGCGGGGCGGCCCGTAGCTTTCTTCTCGAGGACCCTCCAAGGGCCCGAGATCAGACACTCCTCCATGGAAAAGGAGGCCCAAGCCATCGTGGAGGCAGTGCGCCACTGGCGCCACTACCTAGCCGGCAAACGCTTCACCCTACTTACCGACCAGCGGTCGGTAGCATTTATGTTCAATAATAAACAGAGGGGGAAGATTAAAAATGATAAGATTCTTAGGTGGCGGATCGAGCTCTCCACCTTCGATCATGACATCATTTACCGGCCAGGGGCCCTTAACGAATCCCCCGACGCCCTCTCACGAGGGATGTGTGCCAGCGCCACCGGGGATCGGCTACAGACCCTCCACAACGACCTCTGCCACCCAGGGGTCACGCGGCTGTTCCCCTTCATAAAGTCCCGCAACTTACCCTACTCGATTGAGGAAGTTCGGTCTCTGACCAGGAACTGCCGCACTTGCGCTGAGTGCAAGCCTCGGTTCTACCACCCAGATAGAGCCCACTTAATCAAAGCTACACGGCCCTTTGAGCGGCTCAGCTTAGATTTCAAGGCCCCCCCCCCGTCCATCGACCGCAATGTTTACTTCCTGAACATTGTGGACGAATACTCCCGTTTCCCATTCGCCCTCCCCTGCCCAGACATGACCAGCGCCACGGTCATTGAATGCCTCAACAGCCTGTTCTGCCTGTTCGGTATGCCGAGCTACATCCATACGGATAGGGGGGCGTCCTTCATGAGTGAAGAGCTACGCCAGTACATGCTGTCCAGGGGGATCGCCACAAGCCGTACCACCAGCTACAACCCCCGGGGTAACGGTCAAGTGGAGCGAGAGAACGGGACAGTATGGAAAGCAGTCACTCTAGCTCTAAGGACCAAGGGCCTCCCTATCTCCCGCTGGCAGGAAGTCCTCCCAGATGTGCTCCATTCGATATGGTCGCTATTGTGTACTGCCACTAAAGCCACGCCTCATGAGCGAATGTTTGTCTTTCCCCGGAAATCCACCTCAGGCGTATCCATGCTGTCATGGCTCTCCACCCCGGGTCCGGTACTCGTGCAAAGGCATGTGAGGGGCCACAAGACGGACCCTCTCGTGGAGTCAGTGCACCTACTCCACGCCAACCCCCAATACGCGTATGTCCGGCACGCCGACGGAAGGGAGGACACCGTGTCCATAACAGACGTCGCCCCAGCCGGTAACGACAACAACCACGACAACAGCAGCAACAACGATCACAGCAACTCTTACCCACCCACTACTCTTTCATCACCCCCGGAAGAACATCGACCAATGGCACCCCCACCAACTACCCCTTCAACAACCCTGGCAGCACCCCCGGCAGAGACCCAGGAGGCCACCGGGGACACCCAGCCGACACCCGCGGCACCACAACAGCCACGTCGGTCGCAGAGGACTATCAAACCCCCGAACAGACTAAATCTATAGAAGGGGTGAATGTGATGAAATATTCCATTCATCACTCATTGGTATTCCCTGCCTGTGACTGTGGTTGGTTTCAGTTTCATTTCCCTTACCTCAGTTCCGTTTCCTCACCATTGTATTGTACTGTGTGTAGGGCTCCGCCCATACCTGGCCCCTATGTAAGCTGGCCCAGCCTGCATCACATCCAGTACGGCAGACCTCTGGATGGAAGATACCTCTCCTCTGTGTGTTACCTTCTAAGTCAATAAAAGCCTTGTTTTGTTTCGCTAACATCGAGTCTCGGATTTATTGAGGCACATCACCCCCAACGGAGTCGACGCCGCCGCCAGCCTCGGCGCCCACCACCTGCTGCCCAATGAGTCACAGCACTCGCTCCTCATGGTCTGAAAGCTGCTGGAGCTGTGCATCATAATGAAGAAGAAAGCTGCAGACTGCAGGAAGATATCAATGGACTGGTCAGGTGGACAGAACAGTGGCAAATGGAATTCAATCTGGAGAAGTGTGAGGTAATGCATTTGGGGAGGGCTAACAAGGCAAGGGAATACACTATAAATGGTAGGACACAGAGAAGTGCAGAAGATCAGAGGGACCTTGGAGTGCATGTCCACAGATCCCTGAAGGTAGCAAGACAGGTAGATAAGGTGGTTAAGAAGGCATACGGGATACTTGCCTTTATTAGCTGAGGCATAGGATATAAGAGCAGGGAGGTTATGCTTCAACTGTATAAAACACTAGTTAGGCCACAGCTAGAATACTGTGTGCAGTTCTGGTCACCACATTACAGGAAGGATGTGATTGCACTAGAGAGGGTGCAGAGGAGATTCACGAGGATGTTGCCTGGGCTGGGGTATTTCAGCTATGAGGAAAGATTGGATAGGCTAGGGTTGTTTTCTTTGGAACAGAGGAGGCTGAGGGGAGACCTAATTGAGGTGTATAAAATTATGAGGGGCCTAGATAGAGTGGATAGGAAGGACCTATTTCCCTTAGCAGAAGGGTCAGTAACCAGGGGGCATAGATTTAATGTAATTGGTTGGAAGTTTAGAGGGGATTTGAGAACTTTTTTCACCCAGAGGGTGGTGGGGAAAATCAGTAGAGGCAGAGACCCTCATCACATTTAAAAAGTGCTTGGATATGCAGTTGAAGTGCCATAATCTACAGGGCTATGGACCAAGTGCTGAAAAGTGGGATTAGGCTGGATAGCTCTTTGTCAGCCCGCATGCACAAAATGGGCCGAATGGCCTCCTTCTGTGCTGTAAATTTCTATGATTCTATGATCACCCCCGCCTGTTCTCTGCTGTTCCCTCCTACAGTGGGTCATCTTGGCCTGCAAGAGAAACAAATGTGTTTGAGTCATAGTCCAGCTATGTATTTAGTAGATATGCCTGCCATCGTTGAATAGCTGTGATTGTAGGCAAGGCATGAGATGCGGATGTGAGTAGATGAAGATGTTTGGTGGGTGAGTGGTGGCGGTGTGGTTGTTTTTATAATGGGGAACAAAGAAATGACAGACCAATTAAATACATACTTTGGTTCTGTCTTCATAAAGGAGGACACAGATAACCTTCCAGAGATGTCGGGGAACATAGGGTCTAATGAGAGGGAGGAATTAAAAGAAATCAGTATTTGTAGGAAAATGGTGTTAGGGAAATTGACGGCATTGAAGGCCGATAAATCCCCAGGGCTTGATAATCTACATCCTAGGGTACTTAAGGAAGTGGCCCTAGAAATATTAGATGCATTGCTGGTCATCTTCCAAAATTCTACAGACTCTGGAATAGTTCCCATGGATTGTAGGTTAGCTAATGTAACCCCACTATTTAAAAAAGGTGGTAGAGAGAAAACGGGAAATTATAGACCGGTAAGCCTGACATCGGTAGTGGGGAAAATGCTAGAGCCCATTATAAAAGATGTAATAGCAGAGCACTTGGAAAACTGACAGGATCGGACAAAGTCAACATGGATTTACAAAAGGTAAATCATGCTTGACTAATCTACTGGAATTTTTTGAGGATGTAATTGGTAGAATAGATAAGGGAGAACCAGTGGATGTGGTGTATTTGGACTTTCAGAAGCCTTTCGATAAGGTCCTGCATAAGAGATTGACGTGCAAATTTAAAACACATGGGATTGGGGGTAAGGAACTGACTCGGATAGAGAACTGGTTGGCAGACAGGAAGCAAAGAGTTGGAATAAACGGGTCTTTTTCCGAGTGGCAGGCAGTGACTAGTGGGGTACAGCAGGGATCGGTCCTATGACCCCAGCTATTCACAATATATATTAATGATCTAGACGAGGGAACTAGATGTAATATTTCCAAGTTTGCAGACGACACAAAGCTGGGTGGGTGTGTGTGCTGTGAGGAGGATGCAGAGAAACTCCAGTATGATTTGGACAGGTTGGGTGATTGGGCAGATGCATGGCAGATGCAGTTTAATGTGGATAAATGCGAGGTTATCCACTTTGATGGCAAAAACAGGAAGACAGATTATTATCTGGACAGCAATAGATTGGGAGAAGGGGAAGTGCAACGAGACCTGGGTGTCCTTGTGCACCAGTCACTGAAGGTAAGCATGCAGGTGCAGCAGGCGGTTAAGAAGGCAAATGGTATGTTGGCCTTCATAGTGAGAGGATTCGAGTACAGGAGCAAGGATGTCTTGCTGCAGTTGTACAGGGCCTTGGTGAGACCACACCTTGAGTATTGTGTACAGTTTTGGTCAGCTTATCTGAGGAAGGATGTTCTTGCCATGGAGGGATTGCAGCGAACATTCACCAGACTGATACCTGGGATGGCAGGAATGACGTATGATGAGAGATTGGGTCGATTAGGTGTATATTCACTGGAGTTTAGAAGAATGAGAGGGGATCTCACTGAAACTTATAAAATTCTAACAGGACTAGACAGACTAGATGCAGGAAGGATGTTCCCGATGGCAGGGGAGTCCAGAACCAGGGGTCACACTCTAAGGATAAGGGGTAAGCCATTTAGGACTGAGATGAGGAGGAATTTCTTCACCCAGAGAGTGGTGAACCTGTGGAATTCTCTATCACAGAAGGCAGTTGAGGCCAACTTATTAAATATATTCAAGAAGGAGTTAGATATATTTCTTAAGGCTAAAGGGATCAAGGGATATGGGGAGAAATCAGGGGCAGGGCACTGAATTTGGATGATCAGCCATGATCTCATTAAATGGCGGAACAGGCTCGAGGGGCTGAATGGCCTACTCCTGCTCCTATCTTCTATGTTTCTATGCTCAGTGTGCACAGACTGAGGTTCAGATGCTGGTATGTAGGAGCTGTTGAAGCATGTACTCGCGTTGACCACCCGACTGAGGTCGTTGAATTTCTTGCGGCACTGTGTCAGGCTGCGTTCCGCCACACTACTGGCCGAGACCTCCTGGGGCACTTCCCTCCACATTGTCCTGAACACCTGAGGCGATGGCCTTCTTCCAGTGGCCGGGATCAGCAATGCCCTCCTTCAGTCCACTCCAGCCACCAATGCCTCCAATGCCATGTCTGTGAACCGACGAGCTCTCTCCCTGGGAGTGGGAACAGCCATAGCCATCAGGGGATTCACTTGCTTGCAGGTCGCCTCAAAGCCAGCAATGCTGAAAATGAGCATCTGCACAATGCTGCAATCTCCCCTTTAAGAGCTGAAGGAGCTAGTGTGAAGGATCATTGCTGAATGCATTGCACCTAAAATTCATTAGCGCTCTGCTGGTAGCGCCCCTGTAGCACCCCACTGAGGTCATTAGCGCTTGATTTAGTGCCCCACTTCATTCCTGGGGTGCTAACACCCAATTTAATAGAAGTTCAGAATTCTTAGCGCCTGGCGCTAAATTTTAAAAATTTCAAAAGTTAGCGCCCCAAATGGGGCGATACCCAATTTCACCCCCATTGTTTCCCCAGTTAACACTTCCCTGAGCTGACTTATTTTGCAGATGTCTGCTCCTATGAGAACTGCCATCTTGTATCTTAGGCACATAATGTATTTTTATTAAGGCTATCCCTCACACTTGAAGATGTACAGGGAACAGGCCTCACTCAATTTTAGATCAAGTTTCATTGCATTACACCAAGCTTCATAATTAATTTAACACTATCAGCACTTCCACAAAAGACTTAGAAGTTCCAAATCTACGTACATTACAAAGCATTACTTCAAAATTCCAATGTGGAAACAGGCCATTTGGCCCAACCAGCCTGTGTTGGTGTTATCCTCGACATGAACAGTCGTTCTAATTCAATTTCCCCGCCCTGTTCCTATATTCCTTTCCTAGAGCCACCTATCTAACCCATATTAAGAGTTGACATGGTCTCTGCTTCAATCACTTACTCTAGTAATGCATTCCGTAGCCTCACAACCCTCTGTGTAAAAAAAGTTTCTTCTGCTCTCTATCCAAAATGTCTTACATTTAATCTTATATCTATGTGCTCTTGTTCTAGAACTTTCAACTACTGGAAACAGTTCAATTCTATCTACTTTGTCCCATCCTTTCATAATTTTAAACACCTCTATCAAATTATCCTGTAAATCATCTGTTCCAATGAAAATAACCCTAATTATTCAAGTCTTTCTTTGTATTTTTATTTTTTTAATGATGTTATCCACTTGAGGTGCTACTTTTAATGGCCCAGATTTTGTGCCTTTCAGTAGCAGCCAACACCTTCCCAATGTCCAGCAGCACTCCCTGCACACTTTAACAACTTTTAAAATGTCTACCAGCTAGCCAGTATTCATGTAAACTCTGCAAGAGCCACTACAAGAGGAGTACCTGCACGTTGGATGCATTCCTTTAAATTGTGCTGGTGGGGAGGGGGGGTAGTCCCTCATGCAGCTGAACACATGTTCAGCTGTGCGTATTTAAGAGAGGGCATTGTTTGGAACAGCGACGTTGAAAATGGCAGATTGTGCGTCAAATTACACGCTGACTGACGTCATGATCTGCCTATTCTGCATACTGCCGGTGCACACATGTCCCACCTGCGCTATCTCTCTCACCAAAATGGGCGCCAACACAGGCCACACCGGAAGCGGGCAGAAGCGAGGTGGACACCATTTTTTTCTCTAAACGAGCCTTAATTGCCGGCGCCAAGGTGCCGGATTCTGCAGAGTCTAAATCAGGAAATGCAAGTTAGAATATTTAATTCACTGTAAAATCATGTACAGAAAGCAAAATAAAGAGAGGTTAAAGAAAGATGGGCTTAAGAGAGAGAGAGAGAGATAAAAGAGACAAAGAAATAGTAAAAATATTTTTTTTTAAATCTCCAACTATAATTAAAATCTGAAGGAATGAGACTCCACACTTGTAAATTTTCAGTGCCAGAGAGGTTGTTTGGCAGTAATTAAGACTTACCATGCCATTAAAAATTTACTTACACTTGAATGGACAAGCCCATATTTTTTCTGGTGTGTTTAATAGGTATCTAGTGGTTAAGCACCACAAATTCATGCCCTTCCATTTATTTCAATGGCGAATCTCTCAGCAAGGTACTGGTATAGAGCAGATCTAGAGGAGCAGGACAACTCAAACAGCAACTTCCTGACTTCCGTGTTTAACTGCGCATGTGCGGACGCCAGAAGTTGCTGTCAGATTTACTCCTTAATAACGGTGAGTGGCTTATCAATACCCCCTTACAGCTTCTTTTGGTCTTCAAAATTATTTACTATGCTGTGGCGGAGCCACTAAATGACTCTGGGCAACTGTATATAATTCCCTTTAACGATGTTCTAACACCAGCCTAAGCCTGTACCATTGTGTTAGACATTACTGTGTTTTGTATATAGTGGCCTAGAAATTGAGTTTGCGCTGCGCCAGGGCTTTAGCGCCGGAAGTTAGCGCCGGCGCTAAGTCCCTTTGCGCGCGCCAAAAATTCAGTAGCGCCGCGCCCAAACGCCTGCCGGCGCTACTGAAGGGTTTTAGCGCCTGAAAACTGGCGCAACGCGCCGCATTGCGGCGCTATTCCGGCGCTGCGGCGCCCACTGCGGTGCGGCAGGCTCGGGAAGTGCAGGCCTCCTCCTTCCGTTAAGGAGGAGCTGCCTGCACCCGGCCGCGGCCCGCGCAAATCTCTGCAAAAATGAGCCCGGCACCTCGGACAAGTGCCGGGCTTGCATCTGTTCCGGGGGGGGGGGGGAGAAGTCCGGGGAGGGAGCTGCGGGCAGGCGGCCGGCGGGAAAGCGGCCGGCCGCCGCGCCTCCTTAAAGCGCTGGCGCAGACTCCGGCAACACTCGTTTGCCGGAGTCTTAGTTGCGGCTGCCACTGGCGAGGCGGCCGCAACTGAATTTCGGCTTGGGGCCGGGTTACCACGGCAACCGGGACGCTGCGCACACCGATGACGTCATCGGTGCTGGCGCAGCGCTACCGGTCTACCGCCGCGGAAGGGCCCCAGGCAATTTAGGAACCGGCGGCAATTGCAGCGCTAGGCCCTCTAGCGCCGCAAAATCGGTGCTAAGGGCACTGAATTTCTAGGCCAGTGTTTGTATGTACGGGGCGTGGCCCCTTTAAGAGCACGGGAAAACTTGGGCAAACGCGATGACGTCACGTCGCAAACCACGTGACTGTCCGGGCAGTCCTTGTGGAATCTCCATCTTGTTAAGACCTGTTTTCGTGGTTCTCCTGTATCGATCTCAACAAACTGTTTGAACTCGTTTAGTCTTACATTAAAGACCTGTTTGATTGATCTCCTGAGTCGACCTCAGTTATTGGTTAGGAATTCGTCAATTCCTACATTGGTGACCCCGTTTTTTTGTGAACGTTTTTCGCAAAAAGAACACAGCATGGAGGCCAACGCCGTTTCGCTGAAGCTACCACAGTTCTGGGAGCAGCAAGCGACCTCGTGGTTCATTCAGGTCGAGGCCCAGTTCGCCCTGAGGGACATCGTTGCGGATCAGACCAAATATCTCTATGTGGTCTCCGCACTCGACAGCTCTACCGCCTCGCGGATCGTCAGCCTCCTCGAGAACCCTCCAACGGAGCGCAAGTATGAAACCCTCAAGGCGCGGTTGCTGCAAGTTTTTGGGCTCACTAAATCGGAGCGTGCCCGTCGATTGCTCGCTATGCCCGGGCTCGGGGACTCCAAGCCTTCGGAGATGATGAGCCAAATGCTCACACTCCTGGGCTCAGAACTGGAATGCTTCCTGTTCCGTGAACTATTCCTCAGCCAGCTGCCTGAGCAGGTGCAAGCTGCCCTGGCCAGATCCGAGGTGGAAGACTGCGTGGCACTCGCGGCAGAAGCGGACAAAATCTTCGCGGTAACGCAGCAGTACTGCACCGCCACGAGGCGCCCATCCCCCACAGACGCCGCCCCAGCTCGTCAGCCTGCTGGGCTGTGTTTCTACCACGTGCAGTTCGACACGAAGGCGCGACGTTGCCGCCCTCCCTGCAGCTTTCCCCCCAAAAAAACAACTGCGACTACTGAGGAATGGGTCTAACGGGCACCCCGCGGCCGCCATGGCAATGGGCAACGCGGGCAAGTTGCTTTTCATCACCGATACGCTCTCCGGTCGTCATTTTCTGTGCGACACCAGAGCGCAGTGCAGCATTTTACCCGCGTCCGCCCTCGATGTGCAGGCAGGGAATCACAGCCTCGCCCTTGAAGCGGCCAATGGCGGAGCAATTCGGACCTTCGACAGACGGCGAGTGGAGGTGTGCTTCGGGGGGCAACGGTTTCACTGGGAGTTTGTGACGGCCAAGGTTTCTCAGTCCATTCTCGGCGCGGATTTCCTGTGCGCCAACAGCCTCCTGGTCGACGTGAAGAACCGGCGGTTGATCAATGCGGCAACTTTCAATTCTATCCCTTGTTACTGCAGTAACACTACGTCGCGCACCGTCGCCTGTGCTCTCCCGACTCCTGACGAGTTCACTCGTCTGCTCGCCGAATTTCCCAACCTAACAAGACCCACGTTCTCCTCCACAGCCACGAAACATGGTGTGGAACACCACATCACCACCAACAGCCCCCCGGTCTACGCGCGGGCCCGGCGCCTGGAACCTGGCAAGCTGGCGGTCGCAAAGGCGGAGTTCGCGACCATGGAACGGTTAGGGATTATTCGCCGGTCGAATAGTCCCTGGTCTTCACCCCTCCATATCGTCCCGAAGCCTGGCGGCGGATGGCGACCATGCGGCGACTATCGACGCCTAAACGACGCCACCACTCCTGATCGGTACCCAATCCCCCACATCCAGGATTTCTCTGCCCATTTGGCAGGGAGCACCGTCTTCTCGAAAGTCGACCTCGTATGGGGCTACCACCAGGTCCCAGTGCACCCACAGGACGTCCAGAAGACCGCAGTCATCACCCCATTCGGCCTCTTCGAGCTTCTGTGAATGCCGTTTGGGTTAAAGAACGCCGCCCAGGCTTTCCAATGCCTGATGGACTCCGTGCTGCGGGACCTCAAGTTCCTCTTCGTCTACCTGGATGATATCCTCATTTCCAGTCCGACTAAAGAAGAACATATCTGTCACCTACGCACCCTTTTTCGACGCCTCAGCCAACACGGCCTGATTATCAACCCGGCCAAGTGTCAGTTTGGCCTGCGCCAAATTGATTTCCTGGGACATCGCATCACCACAGAGGGAGCGGTTCCTTTACAAGCGAAGGTAGAGGTGGTGATATCCTTCCCATGCCCGCAAAGCATTAAGGCCCTGCAGGAATTCCTAGGCATGGTAAACTTTTACCACCGTTTCATGCCTAAGGCAGCACTACTCATGCAGCCCCTGTATGAGGCCCTCAAGGGCAAGACAGGCAAGAACCCGGTAGACTGGACGGACGACATGGCCCAAGCATTCGACGACACCAAAAGCACCTTAGCCAACGCAACCATGCTGGCGCACCCGCTGCCAGGAGCCACCATCGCCCTCACCACCGACGCGTCAGACTACGCAATCGGCGCCGTGCAAGAGCAGTGGGTGAACGGGACGTGGCAGCCGTTGGCATTCTTCAGCCGTCAACTACGGCGGAACGAGAGAGCGTATAACACGTTCGACCGGGAGTTGCTCGCCCTTTTTCTGGCCATCCGCCATTTTCGCTTCCTCCTGGAAGGACGTCCTTTTACCGCCTTTGTGGACCATAAGCCACTAACTTTTGCCATGGCCAAGACCGCTGAACCGTGGTCATCCCGACAGCAATGTCAACTGACCTACATATCCGAATTCACCACGGATATACAGCACGTGGCCGGTAAGGACAACCTGGTGGCAGACTGCCTCTCCCGCGCGACCGTCAATACGGTTCATTTGGGCATCGATTACGCCCTTATGGCAGCGGACCAAGCTTCAGACCCAGAAGTCCAAGCCTGCAGAACGACTGTCACTGGCCTCCGGTTGGCCGACGTCAAGTTCCATTCGGCAACCACGCTGTTGTGTGACATCTCCGTACAGGACCCTCGCCCAGTCGTGCCGGTCATCTGGCGCCGTAAAGTGTTCGACGCCATACATGGGTTGTCACACTCAGGAATGAAGGCCTCTCAGAAGCTGATGTCAGCGAAATTCGTATGGCATGGCATGCACAAGGATGTCCGTGACTGGGCCAACACCTGCGTGGTCTGCCAAAAGGCCAAAGTACAGCGCCACGTCAAAGCTCTGTTGGCCACCTTCACGGTTCCAGAGCGACGTTTTGACCATGTCAATGTGGACCTGGTAGGATCACTCCCATCCTCCCATGGTTTTTCACACATCCTGACCATGGTTGACTGCACCACCAGGTGGCCGGAGGCGGTTCCCCTGTCATCCACTACTTCGGCGGACGTGGCCAGGGCGTTCATTTCCACCTGGGTCGCCCGTTTTGGAGTGCCCGCAGATATTTCTTCCGACAGAGGACTGCAGTTTTCCTCCGACCTCTGGAATGCAGTGACCCAATGACTCGGTGTCAAATTACACCGCACCACAGCCTACCACCCACAGGCGAATGGCCTCTGTAAACGCTTCCACCGATCACTGAAAGCCGCCCTGAGGGCCAGCCTCCAGGACGCTGGATGGGCAGACAAGCTACCGTGGGTCCTATTGGGCCTTCGCACGGCCCCCAAAGAAGACCTTCGCTCTTCATCAGCGGAGCTGGTGTACGGTCAACCGCTGCGAGTCCCGGGGGATTTCCTGCCAGCTTCGACGAAGCCATGGTCCACGTCTGACCAGCTTACTAGTCACCAGGAGGCGGCCAGATGCTTCGCACCAGTGCCCACTTCGCACCATGGGCTGCAGCATTCACATATTCCCCCGGAGCTTCACAAGGCTGAGTATGTCTTTATTCGCCATGATGCTCATAGGGATCCACTCAAGGCCCCATATACTGGTCCCTTCCGCGTGTTGGAGGCAGGGGACAAAAGCTTCACGGTAGATGTCGGTGGTAAACCGGACCACATTTCGGTCGATCGCTTAAAGCCAGCACAGCTGGACCTCGACCGCCCCGACGAGACAGCACAACCGCTGAGACGAGTTCGGCCACCCATCGCCTTTACAGTAGACCAAGTGCAACCGCCCGCCAGACCGCCAGCCGCCCAACAGCCTCCGCCTCAGGAGTACAGGAGTCGTCCTGACAGGCTCATCCGACCCCCTCACCGTTTGACTTTGTCCGTTAAAGCGAATTCTGGGGGGGGCGCATGTGGCGGAGCCACTGAATGACTCTGGGCAACTGAATATAATTCCCTTTAACCATGTTCTAACACCAGCCTAAGACTGTACCATTGTGTTAGACATTACTGTGTTTTGTATATAGTGTTTGTATGTACGGGGCGTGGCCCCGTTAAGAGTGCGGGAAAACGCGGGCAAATGCGATGATGTCACGTCGCAAACCACGTCCTCGTGGAATCTCCATCTTGTTAAGACCTGTTTTCGTGGTTCTCCTGTATCGATCTCAACAAACTGTTTGAACTCGTTTAGTCTTACATTAAAGACCTGTTTGATTGATCTCCTGAGTCGACCTTGGTTATTGGTTAGGAATTCGTCAATTCCTACAATGCCTCCTATTTTAGTATCATCTGCAAATGTGGTGAACATTCCCTCCAGCCATATATGTAAATCATTCATGCAAATAGTGAAAAGAAGCAGTCCCAGAACAGAACTCTGTGGACATCAGTACTCACTTCCATCTACTCTGAGAAACTGTCCTTAAGTCTTATTCTCTTGTTTCCTATTTTCTAACTAGTTTTTAATCCAATTTGGTACCCCTTACCTAATTCCAAACTGTCTCCAATCTTAATCTCCAATAATCTCCTATGTAGTACCTTGTCAAATCCATTCTGAAAGTCCATACACACCACATCCACCGCATTTCCCCCATCTGCCATAGGTGTCATCTCAAATAATTCTATTACGTTTATCAAGCATGATCTTCCTTCCTGAAATACATGTTGACTGGTTCTAATTATGTTCTCTTCATCTAGATATTTAAGAATTTCATCTTTAATTAAAGCTTCCAAAATTTTCCCTAACACAGATGTTAAACTAACTAGCCTGTAATTACCCAGGTTATCTCTGTCTCCCTGTTTGAAAATGGGTATTATATTGGCCACTTTCCAATCTACCAGCACACATCCACTCTCAATAGAACCCTTAAACATAAGCCCCCATTTTAACTCAGGGTGCAAATTGGGCATATGATTCATGGGCTGCTCACTTAATCACGTCAGGAAACAAGCAGCCCACCCACTTTATGCGCACAGTTTTCATGGGTCTCCTGAGGCCTATTTAAAATGTTAATGCACCTCTTAAAACGAGGTTGCATTCCCTGAAGAATTATTTCATTCTCATTCTGCTGCAAGGGTGGGAATCTGAGAAATGAGTTGCTCCCAGATTTTCTGATACTTCCCTGAATGTCCTCATGGAGAAGGTCAGGGCAAGGAGGAAGGTACTGTTCCCCATAATCCGTTGAAACATTCCCAGGGCCACAAACGTGCAGGCCTGCACGAAGCTGGCTGACGGGGTCAGTGGCAGCAGCATCAACCCCAGGATCTAGCTTCAGTGTAGAAAGCGGTTCAATTACCTCACAAGAGCAGCAAGGGAGAGTACAACTCAAAGCCTGACAACAGTCCTCTCTACCACCACTCTCAACAATTCCCTCCCCTCCATCACATCCTTCAGTATACAATCACACGGGCACATTAAAACACCTCTCTTGCTCATTCCAAACTCATTTCTACCTTGTGACGTAAGTACTGACGATAGGTCATCAACCTGAAACGTTAACTCTGGTTCTCTCTTCACAGATGCTGCCTGACCTCCTGAGTATTTCCAGCATTTTCTGTTTTTATTTCATCTCTTCACATCCCACACAAACAGCATTCTCTTCTCACATCCTAGCACTTGCACAACCACCAACTCCTCTCAGCACTCCTTCCTCACTTCACATTCCACACATTTGGCTTTACATTCACCACCTCTCCATCATCATTCCATCTTGCTTCTTCTCCACCTTTCAACACATGCACTATATGCACAAGCCCTCCATATCTCCACTTACCTTTTCAACAGCCACTCACTAAGGGCGCGATCTTGCCAGCCCTGAGGAGATGGGTATGGAGGTGGAGCTGCCGGGAAAATGGCAAAATCTGGGGGCGGGTACCCAACCCGCCCCCGTGTCATCTTGCCAGGAAGCGGGTAGCCGACCCGCGCCGGGCCCTGTTTCCTTGGAGGCGGGAAGGGGATCAGTGCCACTTATCTGCCTGTTAACAGGTAGTTAACAGGCAGATAAGAGGATTATCCCCATTTTGCCTACACCAGTGTGGGCTTCCCGAAGGCTCCAAACCCCGCCAGGGTCACCGAGGCAAGCAGTGGGTTTGCAGGGGTCGGAGGGGTGCAAAAGTGCGCTGTGAAGGTAAGTGATGGGTGCGAGTGTGGAGAGGTGAGTATCTGAGGTAAGTGGAAAGTGTTAGTAAAAGTTTACTTACCTTTGTTTCTTCCTGCAGGCCTCAAGAGTTGGGTATGTGGAGAGTCTCACACCTCCGCGGCAGAAATGACAGATGGCCGCTGCATTCTCCAATGCAACAACCATCTAATTTCTGCTAAATAAAGAGGTCTGATGAGTCTTGAATTCAAGAACTCATCAAACTACAGAGAATGTCAGTGTTTGACAGCTTCATGGCACTGTCAAACGATGACAATTCATCTGTCAAAAATTTTTGACAGATGAAACGTCATACAATGATGTTCTCTGTAACCGGCTTTCCCTTAATTGGCCTGCTAAGCCCACTGGGTGGGCTTAACAAGGGCAATCAAGGGAAAATAGCGTGGGTTGGCCAGAAGTAGATGGAGGTGGTACTGAAACCCGACAAGTGGAAGTTCCACCTCCAAAAGCTCCCCATTGGCAAAATCCAGTCCTAAGTCTCACCCTCTCTTGATGCCAGACAAGGCAGTGCATAATGCCAGGGAAAGAACAAAGATCAGGAGAAAAATACCCAATATTATAGCCCTCACACAAGTAGAGCAAAAAGCCCTGGAGATGTGGCCAGGTAGAACCATGAGCATTGTGGAAGGTGAGGCAGGTGGCTCACCTGAGCAGGGTGTCTGGCCTGCATACTACTTGTAACTCTTTATTCATCTCAGCAAATATTTAGCAACCTTCACAACTTCAAGCTGCATTCTCAAGACTGTCACCTATTAATGCGCAGCTTCTTAGGGCCATCCTAACTCTTATCCCTTTATGTTTTCCTCTATGTTCTTCTCACAAGAGCCCCATGAAAATGACACATCAAAGGAGGACAATCTTCATGAGGATGCATTGTCATACACTCCATCTCTCCTAAACACCAGCACAGACATGGGCACTCTGCATGGGTTAGATAGTGAGCCAGAGGGATCTGCACGTAGTAAGCCACCCTCAGGAGTGAACAGCAGCAGGAACTGATATCTGGGACAGCTCAAGAGAGAGCTTGCTGGAGGTAAGGCCCTCTTTCAACTCTGCTGAGCAGGACAGAGATGAGGACTTCAAGGGCCCAGCCATGAAAACAAAACTGCATACCTCACACAAGCAGGTTTTGGACAGCCTGCCAAGGTTGAAAATGTGGAGGAGTCCGCTTCCAGCCTGTTAGAAATTAGGGTATCCAAAATATATGGGGTTATGCAAATGAAATTGTGATGCAAATAAGACTGTGTTTACATGACTGTATTGGAACTTGAGATAAAAAGTCTCTTCAGACTAGTATTAGAATAACTGGATAGATGCTTAGAATTTGCTTGTTTTTGGGTCCCTGTGGATGTTATAACATTCTGCACTATGACGGATATATATGACCTTGTTTCCTGGTTAGCTATCTGCTGTTTGTAAGTTAGGATTTTGACTTTGTTCATGTATCTCTAATTTGACCAACTAAGGCTCAACGCCTACGGTTCTTCTATCATTACTAATAAACATGTTATAATGCTAAGGTAGGAACTGGAGTTCGTTTAACAAAGCTGCTTTAAAATGCGTAAGTTAACCAGTGTGTGAGAATAGAATAGAAGATATCTTTGGGAATTTAATGATTCATTCCATGGTACAATAGTCTGATAATGGAATGAAATACAGTAGTTAGTTTTGCATAGCTAAAGCTGCATGAACAGTTTGAACATAAATAACTGATAACAAGCAGCTACGAACATCTGAAGGCCGAGAACGGCATGTCTGACTCCAAACTTGGGAGGATAGGGACAAGAGAGATATGACAAATTCCAATGGTTGGGCTTTCAGAATGTATAAATAGGAAAGACAGGTGAGGTAAGAGCGTGAGGCCCCTTAGGGGAGGGCTTTCATCTGAAAGTTAAGACAAAAGAACTCAACATACCATTGGGCACCTTGGTTTAAGAAGAACACTTACAGGTTAAATAGCTCTGTCCATAATGTACATCAGGCCCACCCCTAAAAAGGGAATAAAAGCAAGATCCTAAAAGTTCTTAGCACAGACGGTGAAGGGGAGAGCCATACAAGAGTGAGGCTGGTCCAACACTCTTCCGCTCCACTCCCACTCAGACCTCACCGTCCTCGGCCTCTTGCATTGTTCCACGGAAGCTCAGCATAAGCTCGAGGAACAGCACCTCATCTTTCGATTAGGCACTTTACAGCCTTCTGGACTCAACATAGAGTTCAACAATTTCAGATCATAACCTCGGCCCCTATCATATATATATAGATTTTTTATCCACACTTTTTGTCTGTGTCTTGTTTTCTTCTCCCCCACATGGCAGCTGTCTCTCATTCTGCCAGCACAATTTACACTTCATCTCGAGCCATCCTTTGTTTCTTAACCTGTTCCATTATCATCTCCTTTTGCCTTGAATATCTCTTAATGTCTCTTAGGCCTAGAAATTCAGTTGGGCGCGCCAGCCGTTAGCGCCTTAGGAGGAGTAGATCTCGAGCGCTAGGCGCTTAGCGCCCGGGTGCAGCGCGATCTGCGCCTCGCCCCAACTTCAGTAGACATTTAGCGCCGGCGCAAAGTCTTAGCGCGCGCCCTGCTGCGCGCGCAGATCATGACGTCATTTCGTCGTGCAACGCCCTTTGTGCGCCCGGAACCGGAACTTCATTCGCGCCACCCCATTGTGCGCCGGGCGGCCCTAACGACTGTGAAGTGGAACGGTACACAGCCGAGGCGGGCCGCGGGGAGCGCAAATTAAAGGGCACTTACCCTGCACTATAAAGGCCAGCCATTTTGCAGCATTCACTCTTGTGCGACGGTTTTTTGGAGAGAGACCAAGGAGGAGAGCTTACTGCTTTGGCCCAACACTAGGACAGGTATTTTTGGCTCAGGCCAGAGCTTAGCAATTATCTTTGCCTTCATTGAGATCTCAGTGTTTGCCAGCATATAATGGGGGCTGCATTGGGTGCCAACGCTGAGTTTCAGCCTTATGCCAGAAGGGCTTACAGACGCCGTGAGAGAGTGGCAGCCCTGGCTAGACGCAGAGGGGGCAACAGGCGTCGCCAAGTGAGGCCTTACCCACCCAGGGTATACTGCCAGCAGTCCTCCTATCTGACCATGTCTGCCGCGCAGTGTGTTAGGAGGCTGCGATTCAGAAGGGAGGTGGTTGCAGACATCTGCCAGCTGCTTCACAGGGATCTGCAGCCACAGCTGATGCGCAGGACGTCTCTGTCGGTGGCAGTGAAGGTGACGGTGGCTCTCAACTTCTATGCCACCGGCTCCTTCCAATCCGCTGCTGGGGACATCGCTAACATCTCCCAGTTCGCCGTGCATTGCTGCATCCGCCAGGTGACCAATGCCCTTTTCAGAAGGAGACATCAATTCATCTCCTTCCCCATGACCCTGGACAAGCAGCAGCAGCGTGCAGTGCGATTTGCAAGAATAGCGGGCTTCCCCATGGTGCAGGGCGCCATTGACTGCACGCATGTGGCTTTGCAGGCACCTCTGGAGCATGCCGAGGATTACCGCAACCGGAAGGGCTACCATTCCCTCAACGTACAGCTGGTGTGTGACCACAGGCAGCGCATCCTAGCTGTCAATGCCTGCTTTCCAGGCAGCAGCCACGATGCCTTTATCCTGCGACAGACAACTGTGGCTGACATGTTCCAGGCACAGCCTCCCCCAAGGGGATGGCTTATCGGGGACAAAGGCTATCCTTTGTGTACCTGGCTCATGACCCCGCTCCGCGCGCCCACGACCCCTGCTGAAGAGGCATACAACGAGAGCCATCAAGTGACTAGGAACATCATAGAACAAACAATCGGCGTCCTCAAGCAACGGTTCCGCTGTCTGGATCGCTCCGGGGGAGCCCTCCAGTATTCGCAGGAGCGAGTCTCCCAATTCGTCGTCGTTTGCTGCATGCTGCACAACCTGGCTATCCGCAGGACTCAGGCACTGCCACCTCATGTTGGACCCCCACCTCAGGAGGAGGAGCAGGAGGAGCATGAGGAGGAGGAGGACGAGGAGTACCAGCCCAGGAGGGAGGCAGAAGGTCCAAGGGCCGCCCGTCGGCGGCTTATTGAACGTCACTTCTAGGCCCCCTGTCAGGGAATGGCTTGTGCCAATGAAAGAACATGATTGCAGCCGCTCCGCAAGCCCTCAGCCGGTTAAGGCAACAAACACTTCAAAGATCAAACATGGACAATGTGAATAAATAAAATGGTTTATTGTACAAACTCAGGGCCCTTCCCACATGAAAACCAAAAACAGACGAAACCCCCAAAAAACACTCACACACATTACTCGCTCCCACAACCTGGAGAGGATTAACAAAACAGTGCAACAAAAATGGCCGTCGTCCTCGGCCTTCGTAAAAAACAAACATCACTTCCTCAGCCTTCAAAAAACAAACATCAAATTCTCGGCCTTCAAAAAACAAACACAACTGCCCACACATTCTACTTTTTGGCCCGCGAGGGCGATGCCTTGGGCATCTTTGTGTGGCCCCTGCCCACCCTGCTGCTCCTCCTCAAAGTG
Organism: Somniosus microcephalus; assembly: GCF_052327205.1. Taxonomy (NCBI): domain Eukaryota; kingdom Metazoa; phylum Chordata; class Chondrichthyes; order Squaliformes; family Somniosidae; genus Somniosus; species Somniosus microcephalus. Next base: position 226,273,068 of record NC_140990.1, read on the forward strand.
AGGCCATTGGCTGCTGCGAGGCTGGGGGCAGGCTCCTGAGGGGCACATGTCGTGACGACAGATGCCCTTGGGGGTCGGCCTAGACGACGTCTGGCCGTCGAGGGGCCGGCTGGTGAATGCTGCAGCTGTGGCTGGCCAGCATCAGTCGCTGCAGCAGCTCCTCTGGGGGAGTGGCAGTGGCGGCTGGAGGAATGGGGGCAAGCTGGCTGATGGCAGGCGCTCGCTGGTCGCCTGAGACACTGGCACTCGCCCGGGCCAGCACTGCAGCATGCGCACCAATCTTACGAGGGACAGACCGCTGTGCTGCTGCAGCGCGCCGGGTGCCCTGGCGATGCCTGGCTGACACAGCGAGTGTGGCAGCAGTGAGTGCCCGTGTTGACCTGTTCAGTGACCGCATCAGAGCAGCCAGTGACTGCACGGCACCACTGATCACCTGGCCAGTCGCTGCCAGAGCTGCCCTGAATTCCGCCCAACCCGCTGCCTGATCTGCCCGGAATTCCGCCCGACTGGTGGCCTCTGAGGGCCCGAACTCGGACACACTCCGAGACAGGGACTCGATGGCCTCAGGCAACCGTGCCACTACCCCCATGAGCTCCGTGTGCCGGCGCTCCGAGTTCGCGGACAAGTCCTTGAAGCGGCGCATCTCCTCGGCGTTGGCCATCTCCGGACTGGAGGCCAGACTCTCCCTCTGGGGAGAAGGCCGCCGAGCTGGCCGACCCTTCCTGCGTTGCTGGATGCCGCTGGGCCCAGCAATTGGACTCCCCTCCGACCCTTCCCCCCTCTGGGGAGAAGGCCGCTGAGCTTCCACCCCCCTCCCGCGTTTCTGCAGGCCGCTGGTCCCAGGAGCTACCCTCCCCTCCGACACTTCCCCCACGCTCCCCTCCAGGGAAGACGTGTCCCCTACATTGGCATGGGTTGCCACGGCTGAGGGTTCCCCTGATGGGCCGCCTTCCTCTTGCTCCTCCTCCTCTTCTGAGGGGCTGTCACTGGCAACTTCAGGGACCTCCTCCTCACCATCTGAAAGCAGGAAGGCACAAGAGTAGCTTTAGAGTGAGGAGAGGGCGTCAGCGAGGGATGCATGAGTGGTGGCATTCAGCGCATTGGTCGGACAGTGGCAAAGGATGTAGATCTGATGCGCAAGTGGGACAAGAGAGGTCCAAAAGGTGATGTCCTTACCATTGGTGCCCAGAACAGGGTCGGCATCTCCAGATGCAACGGGCCCAATCACCCGGGCACCCATGATGCGCTCCACGCGATGTTGCAGCTCGGTGAGCGGCTGGATCTGGGGGCCGCCTCCCCCGGTCGCATTCCGGCTCCTCTTATTATTGGCCAGCTTGGCCTGCAAGAGAAAGGACGGCCTCTAAGTACAGTGTGTAGCCCTGATCTTGTGTGCACTGCCTCCCATGGTGGAATAGCCTGGCCAGTGTGTAGCCCTGATCTTGTGTGCACTGCCTCCCATGGTCGAATAGCCTGGCCAGTGTGTTAAGTGCACAATGTGCAATTGATGTTCATGAGTGTCCCATAGCTGCTGCATGAGGGCTGGCCATTAGGGCTTTCAGGTCCCTTTGCCCATAATGTGAGGTGCATATGCAAGGATGAGGAGGACACTGGAAAGGGTACTCACCCTGACAATCCTGGCGAGGTCATTCAGCTTTTTGCGGCATTGGACACCGCTCCTGGGGACCTCGCTGTTGGATGACACCTTGGTGGCGACATGCCTCCAGGCTCTCCGGTAGACGTGGGCCGGCGGATTCCTGCCATTGTCCGGAAACAAAATATGGCGTCTCTTCTCCACAGCACCAACCAGCACCCTCAGATCCATCTCTGAGAAGCGCTGCGCTCGTTCACAGGCCTTCTCCATGGTTTCAGGCGCTATTTGGGTCCAGCAGCAGTGTTCAGGCCTAGCTGGAGGGCTCCACTATCCAGGGCGTGGCAGCAGACCAACTTGACCCTTCCCCCTTAAGAGCTGGCCGGCGCCAGGGTGTCTGCTGTCAATCAAGAAATGGCCGCACCTGCGCTGCGCCCGGCCTCGGCGCTATCGCTCAGCACCTCCGGCTTAGCGCCTAAAGAGAGGCGTGCATCGCCAGTTTTAGCGCTCGAGCAAACTCTTAGGGCGAAGCTAATGAATATCGGGGAAGTGGCCTCGAATTTGCGCCGGGCGCAAACTTTAGCGGCCGCCCGACTTTACCGCCCCAAAAGTTGCTATAATGAATTTCTAGGCCTTAATCTCTTCCGCCTTCCATCCTATCACAGACCTTCCCTTTTCTTTCATCCCCTCCCCCCTTTCCCAGCCTCTTCACTTGCTTAAAAATTTGTTCCATTTCCTGCTTTTTTCCAGTTCTGACGAGGGGTCATCGACCTGAAACGTTAACTCTGTTTCTCTCTTCACAGATGCTGCCTGACCTGCTGAGTTTCTCCAGCATTTACTGTTTTTATTTATTGATAGAGAAGTTGGCTGAAAGGTTTGAATGTTCTTTAATGCAGAATTAAGGGAGTGGTGAAGGATGTAAAGCCAGCGTGCAAAGCCAAGTACTTTGCCGTCCTGCTTTGCTGGGCCCATGGGGAAGGAGATGCAGCTATTCCTCCTGGTGTAGAGAGCCATGGTGATACAGCAGTGGATGGCGAACTGTGAGATGTCGCTGATGTTAGCTGCTGCAGCTTGAAAGATTAAGGGCCACTGTGACCTTGACAGCCACATGCAGTGCTGTCCATGCCCTGATACGAGGCTCCAGTTGTGGGTGCAGTAGGTGACATGGCTCGGTGACCGCCTCCTTTGTGAAGTGAAGGCACCTCAGACATTACTTCTCAGCAAAGTTAATGTAGGAGAAGTGCTCCCTGAATACCCGCTGTGGATATGGTCTCCTCCACAGTGCCCTCCTCCTCATCCTTTTTATAGAGGCTGCTCCTGGCCTCTGCTGTCTTTCTTGCTGCTCTCCCTCGTCCTTCAGCCCTGAAGGCAGCCCTACCAGACCACCCATGACTGCAGTCAAACTATCTATGAGGCAGCCAATAGCAGTGCAAAATCCAGCAATGTAATTCGAATTTCTAGGCTAAAGTGTGTTACAATCTGCTAACTACAGACATACTACAGTCTCTGATACAACACACCAATTACAACTCGCTTAGTAGTAGTTTCCACAATTTCACAGTAATACATTCTACTTTGGACCACTAGACCAAATTCGCATGTGCCACTGACCTCACCAGAGTTTGCATGATTATTGGGAGGGCACCTAATTTGCACGGAACTGGCGGATACCTGTGCCATTGCTGGCACATTTCGGGTGCCCACCTGGCCCACACTACCAGGAAATCCAGCATCTATATCTGGTCAGCGAGCGTGTTATGTGTGCCCCACTTGGAAACAGGACACCCATGCCATTATGGACACATCTCTGGCACCTGCTTAGCCCACCCTGCCAGAAAGTCCAGTGTCTGTACCTTGTTGGGGCAGGGTGGAGGTTGGTGGGGGAGAGGTCTGTGACCCTGTGCCCCATTTGGGAACAAAGAAACTGTCCACCAAGCAGAGAGGAGCCACAGTTACAAAAAAGATTTGTACTTACAAGTTTGTAGAGGTGGGTCCAAGCCACTTTCCTTCAGGAGTACAAGCCTGGCCCTGCTTCTTCGAAGCAGGAAACCATGTTTAGGGCAGATGGAGGTTCCGTTGTAGACAAGACTCCCCCAAAACTATGAGCGGAGGCCGGGAGCTGCCATATTTAGGTCAAGGCCTATTTCCCATATCTTTTGCTGCACTCCCTCTGGAATTTCAGCAGGATTGCCATAGAAGGCCTGTCCATTTTTGGGGCCCACTTGTTTGATGCATCCCAATCACTGTCATCAGGTTAAAATCATGGAACTCCCGACCTAGCAGCACTGTGGGAGTACCTTCACCACACGGACTGCAGCGGTTTAAGAAGATGGCTCATTACCACCTTCTCAAGGGAAATAAGGGATGGGCAATAAATGATGGCCTTGCCAGCGATGCCCAAATCTCTTAAATGATTTAAAAAAATAGGTCACTCCACTACTGATATACCCTTATTTTAAGTATACAACAAAAAACTATTTGAAAAAAAAGACAGCAAAAATCTCTCTATTTTGTCCCAAGATGTTAGTGATGGGATGTTAAAAGAGGCAGTCTCATCAGGAATGCCTCGTTTAAAAAAAGTTACAAAGAAATGTAATTAAATTTGAAACCCTTTTGTTTTTCTTTGTCTTTTCAAAGATATATTTATTTCGATTAAGCACTAATGACTTGGGGGAATTATCAATGCCTGTCAAGGTGAAGGACTTATTAATATAAGAACATAAGAAATAAGAGGAGTAGGCCATACGGCCCCTCGAGCCTGCTCTGCCATTCAATAGGATCATTGCTGATCATCGACCTCAACTCCACTTTCCCACCCAATCTCCATATCCCTTGATAGCCAGGATAAAACTTTGTTCTTGTATGCTGGAACAGGAATTGCAACATAACAGAGTGGTGGAATGCAAGTTCAGTCTCCACACTTATCTGAATTTGTGATCACAGCCATTCCGCTGCAGGAGATATAGAGCAGAAGCCAAAGTAAGGGAAAAAATCAGATGGAGACCCTTCACTCTCATACACCTTCTGTTGGCCTGGCTGCAGGCCACCTCTCTCGTTTTCTAAGAGCAAGAGGTACATGACCTAGAAAGGACTCTGGGGGAAATAAGAGGTTAAAATAGTCTCAAAAAAGAATTATTATTGTCAATAATCTGGAGTGCTTTGGCAATCTTATCATTTTAATGTGTATGTTAATTGAGCTCTTTTCCCTTTATTCCAGTCCTCCAATTGATGTTAGGTGCAGAAACACACAGAAAAGGGTACATTAAACCATATTTGTTTCAATTGTCTACTTTTTAAAAGAGGCACTGATAGTTATACGCCCACTCCCATCTCTAATGTTATATATTAGTTTGCAGAAGTTATAAAACAAGGTGTTATTAATGGTAATGTTTACCAGAAAATGGAGGTAGGAGCCTACTCAGATCTGGAATTTTCCTCTTCCCCTTCAGTGCAATAAGAAAAGGTATTAGGAAGGCAATTAGCTTGAGGTAGGTGATTTTTCTGTGGACCTCTGCTTTTCTCATCAGGTACTTCTCAACAAGTTTCTGCTGGAGAATCAGCCTCTGCTGTAGTCTCTGGTAGGCTACTAAATCAATTTCTTCTTCTGTAAGTCTTACAGCATTACTAAGGGTATAAGCTGCTTCATACATGAACATATTTTGATGTTGCTTAACACAGGTGATGTGAGGGTTGATTTGCAGTAAAACGTTGTTCACATGTTTCATAAATAACTGCATTTCCACACAGCAGTTGGGATCATATGTTGGATCAGAGTCTACATCAGCACTATAGATTCCTTCGAAGTCGGGATCAGTCGAAATATCTAGAAGACCTACATTACAAGGAATAAATTCTTTATTAGAAATATTTTTTGCATTATTTATTTGGAATGTAGAACTCGTAGAAATTACAGTACAGAAAGAAGTAATTCAGCCCACTGTGCAGTAATAAGTGTCCCAGACTTTGGGGGTGATTTGCCAATGGGGAGCCTTTGGAGGCGGGACTCCCGCTTGTCGGGTTTCAGTCCCGCCTCCATCAACTTCTGGCCAACCCACGCTATTTTCCCTTGATTGACCCTGTTAAGCCCGCCCAGCGGGCTTAGCAGGCTAATTAAGGGAAAGCCGGTTGCAGAGAAGGTGAATTATCATCGTTTGACAGCTCTGTGAAGCTGTCAAACTGACATTCTCTGCATTTCTTTTGCAGAAATTAGATGGTTGTTGCATTGGAGAATGCAACGGCCAGTTGTCATCTCTACCGCGAAGGTGTGAGACTCTCTGCATACCCACTGACTGAAGCCTGCAGGAAGAAACAAAGGTAAGTACACTTTTTCTAACACACACACAGACACACAGAATCCCCACAGTGCAGATAGAGGCCATTTCGGCCCATCAAGCCTGCACCAACACATATCCCACCCTATCCCCGTAACCCCACGTATTTAATCCCCTAACACTAAGGGTCAATTTATCATAGCCAAATCAACCTAACCCGCACATCTTTGGACTGTGGGAGGAAACCGGAGCACCCGGAGGAAACCCACGCAGACACGGGGAGAATGTGCAAACTCCACACAGACAGTCGCCCGAGACCAGATTTGAACCCGGGTCCCTGGTGCTGTGAGGCAACAGTGCTAACCACTATGCCACTTTCCACTTACCTCAGATACTTACCTCTCCACACTTGCACCCATCACTTACCTTCACAGCACACTTTTGTACCCCCCCACCCCGACCCCTGCAGACCCACTACTCGCCTCGGTGACCCTGGCGGGGTTCGGAGCCTTCGGGAAGCCCGCACTTGTGTGGTCAAAATGGTGATAAGCCTACTTTCTGCCTGTTAACTACCTGTTAACAAGCAGTTAAGTGGCTTTAATCCCTTCCCACCTCCAAGGAGATGGGACCCGGCGCGGGACGGCTACCTGCCTCCTGGCAAGATTGCATGGACGCGGGTTGGGCACCCGCCCCCAGATTCTGCTATTTTCTCGGCAGTCCCGCCTCCATACCTGCCTCCCCAGGGCTGGCAAGATCGTGCCTTTTGTGTTCTGTTACAAAAAGTAAACTTTTTGGTAATTTATATTATTATACTTGTTCATACTCATAGGGCTGGATTTTGTCAATGGGGACGTGATGGAGGCGGGACTCCCACTTTTTGGGTTGTAGTCCCACCTCCATCGATTTGTGGCCAACCCATGCGATTTTCCCTTGATTGACCTTGTTGAGCCCACCCAGCGGGCTCAGCAGGCCAATTAAGGGACAACCGGTTACAGGTGACGTCAGGGATTGACATTTCATCTGTCAAGAGCTTTTGACAGATGAAATATCAGCATTTGACAGTCCTGTGAAGCTGTCAAACACTGACAATCTGACTTCTAACTTGAGTCCTTCTCCACAGGCTCAGTTAGAAATCTCTCCAGAACAGAAAGCAGAATGCTGCAACTTTTAACAGTTCGCGGCCATTCTGCTTTCTGTGCCGGTGAGATGAGGGACTCCCGAGAGCTGAAGGAAGGAAGCCTGCATTAGTAAGTAAAGGTAAGTAAAACTTATTTAAAAATTTTACACACACCAAACACTTACCTCTGCACTCATGCACCCATCACTCACCTGAACACCGGACATCTCAAACCCTCCAACCCCTTCAGCCCGACAGTCCACCTCGCTAACTTGGCGTGGTTCGGAGCCGTCGGGCAGCCCACACTTCAGGGCTAAAAATAGGGATTAGGCCAAAAACTGCCCGTTAACTACCTGTTAACAGTCAGTTAATTGGCATTAATCCCCTTCCCGCCTCGGGGAGGCGGCTCCCAGCACAGGTCGGGTACCCGCCTCCTGGGAAACGGGCATGGAGGTGGGAAGGGTTTGTGCCCCCCGATTCTGCAATTTCCCCCCACTCCCGCCTCCAAACCCGCCTCCACGGAGCTTGGAAATTCGAGCCCATAGAAACAAAGAATCATAGACATTTACAGCACAGAAGGAGGCCATTCAGCCCATCTTGTCCGTGCCGGCCAACAAAGAGCTATCCAGCCTAATCCCACTTTCCAGCACTTGGTCCGTATCCTTGTAGGTTATGGCACTTCAAGTGCATATCCAAGTATTTTTTCAATGTGCTGAGTGTTTCTGCCTCTACCACCCTTTCAGGCAGTGAGTTTCAGTCGGTACTGTGGTTTATAAATAGCTATTAGTTTCTACTAAACTTTATATTTATCTCTCATCTGATTTTATATGGTATTACCACACATATATCTTAAATTAGAACAGGACTGAAGCATGATATATAGTCATGGTGTGGAGATGCCGGTGTTGGACTGGGGTGGACAAATGTAAGAAGTCACACAACACCAGGTTATAGTCCAACAGTTTTATTTGAAATCACAAGCTTTCGGAGCGCTGCTCCTTCGTCAGGTGAAGTGGAGAGATGCCTATAGACACAGATTATATAGTCAGAGAATAATGCCAGATGATTACAGGTAATCTTTCTAACTGCCATTTATCACACCTCGGCAGAGAGATAATCACAGCAATCAAAGGTGTGAATGGTGTCCAAACAGGTCAGTCAGGAAAACATTACATCAAAGAACAATGAGGTGGGGTCACAAGGGGTAAAATGTTGCAGATGCTGGGGTCAAAAACAGACAAAAAACATTTTCTTTGCTGGAAATCACAGCAGGTCCGGCTGCATCTGTGTAGAGAGAACAAGCCAACGACGACTCGAGTCTGGATGACCCTACGTCAGGTGGGGTTACATGTAGCGTGACATGAACCCAAGATCCCGGTTGAGGCCGTCCTCATGAGTGCGTAACTTGGCTATCAGTTTTGGCTATAGTTGGCTACCAGCTACGAGACACCGCCAAACAAACGAGGCAACGGAACTACACTGCCTACATGCACAACAAGAACAGGAAGCTTGAGAAACTCGGCATCACCACCAGCAGCAACCAAGCCTCCCCCGGTACCATGGTTGAAACCAAGGGTAAGTCCATCGTCAACTTGTCCGATCACACCCTTCAACCAGATGAAATTGAAGTTCTCAGCCGAGGGCTCAATTTCTGCCCCACCACCAAAATGGACCCCATCGGTCTCGCAGCAGACACAGAGGAATTCATCAGGAGAATGAGGCTCCGGGAATTCTTCCACAAATCCCAAGATGTCAGCAGCGAACCCAATGAGACAACCAATGATCCGGAACAGCAGAGGGATCCGCAGTGCAGCAACCGAAGAAGAAAGAGTCAAATTGGACCCCTCCGGAGGGTCGCTGCCCTAAGCTTGACATGTATGCTCAAGCTGTCAGGAGATGCATCAATGCCAGATTCATCAGCCGCACTCACAAGACAGTCCAGAATGTTACCCGAGCACAACGCAACACCATCCACGCTCTCAAGACCAACCGCAACATCGTCATCAAACCAGCAACAAAGGAGGAGCCATAGAAACATAGAAGATAGGAGCAGGAGTAGGCCATTCGGCCCTTCGAGCCTGCTCCGCCATTCAATGAGATCATGGCTGATCATCCAAATTCAGTACCCGGTCCCTGCCTTCTCCCCATATCCCTTGATCCCTTTATCCTTAAGAAATATATCCAACTCTTTCTTGAATATACTTAATGAACTGGCCTCCACCGCCCTCTGTGGCAGAGAATTCCACAGGTTCACCACTCTCTGGGTGAAGAAATTCCTCCTCATTTCAGTCCTAAATGGCTTACCCCTTATCCTTAGACTATGACCCCTGGTTCTGGACTCCCCGGCCATCAGAAACATCCTTCCTGCATCTAGTCTGTCCAGGCCTGACAGAATTTTATAGGTTTCGATGAGATCCCCTCTCAATCTTCTAAACTCCAGTGAGTATAAGCCCAATCGACACAATCTCTCCTCATACGTCATTCCTGCCATCCCAGGTATCAGCCTGGTGAATCTTCGCTGCACTCCTTCCATGGCAAGAACGTCCTTCCTCAGGTAAGGCGACCAAAACTGCACACAATACTCAAGGTGTGGTCTCACCAAGGCCCTGTACAACTACAGCAAGACATCCTTGTTCTTGTACTCGAACCCTCTTGCTATGAAGGCCAACATACCATTTGCCTTCTTAACCGCCTGCTGCACCTGCATGCTTACCTTCAGCGACTGGTGTACAAGAACACCCAGGTCCCTTTGCACTTCCCCTTCTCCCAATCTATTACCATTCAAATAATAATCTGCCTTCCTGTTTTTGCCACCAAAGTGGATAACCTCACATTTATCCACATTATAGTGCATTTGCCATGTTTCTGCCCAATCACCCAACCTGTCCAAATCGTGCTGGAGTTTCACGACATCCTCCTCACAGCATACCCTCCCACCCAGCTTTGTGTCGTCTGCAAATTTGGAGATATTACATCCAATTCCCTCGTCCAGATCATTAATATATATTGTGAACAGCTGGGGTCCTAGGACCGATCCTTGCGGTATCCCACTAGTCACTGCCTGCCACTCAGAAAACGACCCGTTTATTCCAACTCTTTGCTTTCTGTCCGCCAACCAGTTCTCTATCCAAGTCAATACCTTGCCCCCAATCCCATGTGCCTTAATTTTGCACGCTAATCTCTTATGCGGGACCTTATCGAAAGCCTTCTGAAAGTCCAAATACACCACATCCACTGGTTCTCCCTTATCTATTTTATCAGTTACATCCTCAAAAAATTCCAGTAGATTAGTCAAGCATGATTTACCTTTTGTAAATCCATGTTGACTTTGTCCGATCCAGTCACTGCTTTCCAAGTGCTCTGCTATTACATCTTTTATAATGGACTCTAGCATTTTCCCCACTACCGATGTCAAGCTTACCGGTCTATAATTCCCCGCCTTTTCTCTACCACCTTTTTTGAATAGTGGGGTAACATTAGCTACCCGCCAATCCATGGGTACCGTTCCAGAGTCTATCGAGTTCTGGAAGATGACCAGCAATGCATCTACTATTTCTAGGGCCACTTCCTTAAGTACCCTGGGATGTAGATTATCAGGCCCTGGGGATTTATCGGCCTTCAGTCCCATCAATTTTCCGAACACCATTTCCCTACAAATACTGATTTCTTTCAGTTCCACCCTTTCATCAGACCCTATGTTCCCCGGCATCTCTGGGAGGTTATTTGTGTCCTCCTTTGTGAAGACAGAACCAAAATATGTATTTAGTTGGTCTGCCATTTCTTTGTTCCCCATTATAAATTCCCCCGATTCTGACTGCAAGGGACCTACGCTTGACTTCACCAATCTTTTTCTCTTCACATATCTATAAAAGCTTTTACAGTCAGTTTTTATGTTCTCTGCAAGCTTACTCTCATATTCTATTTTCCCTTTCTTAATTAATCCCTTTGTCCTCCTTTGTTGAATCCTAAACTGCTCCCAATCCTCAGGATTATTGCTTTTTCTGGCCAATTTATATGCCCTCTCCTTGGACCTTATGCTATCCCTAATTTCCCTTGTTAGCCACAGTTGGGTCACCTTTTTTGTTTTATTTTTATGCCAAACTGGGATGAACAAATTCTGTAGTTCATCCATTCGGTCTTTGAATGTTTGCCATTGCCTATCCACCATCAACCCTTTGAGTGCCATTCCCCAATCAATCCTACCCAACTCGCTCCTCAGACCATCATAGTTTCCTTTATTTAAATTGAGGACCCTAGTCTCCGAGTGAACTACTTCATTCTCCATCTTAATGAAGAATTCGATCATATTATGATCGCTCCGACCCAAGGGGCTTCTTACAACAAGATTGCTAATTAATCCTTTCTCGTTATATAATACCCAGTCTAAGATGGCCTGATCTCTGGTTGGTTCCTCGACATATTGGTCCAGGAAACCATCCCGTAAATACTCCAGGAATTCCTCCTCCACAGTATTGTTACTCATTTGGTTGGCCCAATCTATATGTAGATTAAAGTCACCCATGATGACTGCAGTGCCCTTATTGCACGCTTCTTTAATTTCTCTTTTAATGCCATCCCCAACCTCCGCCTTACTGTTTGGAGGTCTATAAACCACTCCCACTAACGTTTTTTTCCCCTTAGTATTTCTCAATTCTACGCATACAGATTCCACCTCATCAGAGCTAATATCCTTCATTACAATTGTGTTAATCCCTTCTTTAACCAGTAATGCTACCCCACCTCCCTTTCCTTTTTGCCTATCTTTCCTGAATATCGAATACCCCTGGATGTTGAGTTCCCAGTCCTGGCCTTCCTTGAGCCACGTTTCCGTAATCCCAACCAAATCGTATTTGTTTACTTCTATTTGCGCAGCCAATTCATCCACCTTATTACAAATGCTCCTCGCATTAAGACACAAAGCCTTCAGGCTTGTTTTTTTAACACTCTTAGACCTATTAGAATTATTATTTACTGTGGCCATGTTTGATTTAAACTGTTGATTTTTCTGACTGCCACTTTTGTTTTTCTCCTTCCTATCTTTTGCTTTTATCCTTGTTTCCCTTTCCTCTGTCTCCCTGCTCAGGTTCCCAACCCCCTGCCATTTTAGTTTAAACCCTCCCCCACAGCACTAGCAAACACTCCCCCCTAGGACATTGGTTCCAGCCCTGCCCAGGTGCAAACCATCCAGTTTGAACTGGTCCCACCTCCCCCAGAACTGGTTCCAATGTCCCAGGAACTTCAATCCCTCCCCCTGGCACCATTCCTCTAGCCACGTATTCATCTGAAGTATCCTTCTATTTCTACTCTGACTAGCACGTGGCACTGGTAGCAATCCTGAGATTACTACCTTTGAGGTCCTGTTTTGTAATTTATCTCCTAACTCCCTATACTCCGCTTTTAGGACCTCATCCCGCTTTTTACCTATATCGTTGGTGCCTATATGCACCACGACAACTGGCTGTTCACCCTCCCCTTCCAAGATGTTCTGGAGTCGCTCGGAGACATCCTTGACCCTTACACCAGGGAGGCAACACACTATCCTGGAGTCTCGTTTGCGGCCGCAGAAACGCCTATCTATTCCCCTTACAATTGAATCCCCTATTACTATAGCTCTACCCCTCTTTTTCCTCCCATTCTGTGAAGCAGAGCCACCCCGGTGCTAGGAAGTTGGCTGCTGTTGCCTTCCTCTGATAAGCCACCCCCCCCAACAGTACCCAAAGTGGTGTATCTGTTGGAGAGGGGGATGGCCACAGGGGACCCCTGCACTACCATCGTCATACAGAACAGAATGGACTATTGCAAAGAAGCATACCGACAACTAGACAACCAGGAACACTACAGACAGTTACCCGCAGATCCGACCAAAGAACACACCCACCAACTCAACAGACTGATCAAGACCTTCGATCCAGACCTTCAAAGCATCCTACGCACGTACTCCCCACGTGGGAGACTTCTACTGCCTCCCAAAGATACACAAAGCCAACACACCCGGACGTCCTATCGTATCAGGCAACGGAACCTTGTGTGAGAGCCTCTCTAGATACATCGAGGGCATCCTGAAACCCATCGTACAGGGAACCCCCAGCTTCTGTTGCGACACTACAGACTTCTTACAGAAACTCAGCACCCACGGACCAGTTGAACCAGGAACACTCCTCGCCACGATGGATGTCTCGGCACTCTACACCAGTATCCCCCACGATGACGGCATCGCTGCAACAGCCTCTGTACTCAACACCAACAACAGCCAGTCTCCAGACGCCATCCTACAACTCATCCGCTTCATCCTTGACCACAATGTCTTCACCTTCGACAACCAGTTCTTTACCCAAACACACGGAACAGCCATGGGGACCAAATTCGCACCCCAATACGCCAACATCTTCATGCACAAGTTCGAGAAAGACTTCTTCGCTGCACAGGACCTCCAACCAACGCTATACACCAGATACATCGACAACATTTTCTTCCTATGGACCCACGGCGAAGAATCACTGAAAAGACTACACGATAACATCAACAAGTTTCATCCCACCATCAAACTCACCCTGGACTACTCCTCAGAATCGGTTTCATTCTTGGACACACGAATCTCCATCAAAGACAGACACCTCAGCACTTCACTCTACCGCAAGCCCACGGACAACCTCAGGATGCTCCACTTCTCCAGCTTCCACCCTAACCACATTAAAGAAGCCATCCCCTATGGACAAGCCCTGCGAATACACAGGATCTGCTCAGACGAGGAGGAACGCGATGGACACCTACAGACGCTGAAAGACGCCCTCGTAAGAACGGGATATGACGCTCGACTCGTCGATCGACAGTTCCGATGGGCCACAGCAAAAAATCGCATAGACCTCCTCAGAAGACAAACACGGGACACAACCAACAGAGTACCCTTCATCGTCCAGTACTTCCCCGGAGCGGAGAAACTACGCCATGTTCTTCACAGCCTTCAACATGTCATCAATGACAACGAACACCTCGCTAAGGCCATCCCCACGCCTCCACTACTCGCCTTCAAACAGCCGCCTAACCTAAAACAGACCATCGTTCGCAGCAAATTACCCAGCTTTCAGGAGAACAGCGACCACGACACCACACAACCCTGCCACGGCAACCTCTGCAAGGCATGCCAGATCATCAACACAGATACCATCATCACACGTGAGGACACCACTCACCAGGTACATGGTACATACTCATGTGACTCGGCCAATGTTGTCTACCTCATACGTTGCAAGAAAGGATGCCCTGGAGCATGGTACATCGGCGAGACCATGCGGACACTGCGACAACGGATGAACGGACACCGCACAACAATCGCCAGGCAGGAGTGTTCCCTCCCAGTCGGGGAACACTTCAGCAGTCAAGGACATTCAGCCTCCGATCTTCGGGTATGCATTCTCCAAGGCGGCCTTCGAGACACACGACAATGTAAAATCGTAGAGCAGAAACTGATAGCCAAGTTCCGCACTCATGAGGACGGCCTCAACCGGGATCTTGGGTTCATGTCATGCTACATGTAACCCCACCTGACGTAAGGTCATCCAGACTCGAGTCATCGATGGCTTGTTCTCTCTACACAGATGCGGCCGGACCTGCTGTGATTTCCAGCAAAGAAAATGTTTTTTGACTGTTTTTTGTTTTTCATACAGACCCCAGCATCTGCAACATTTTACCCCTTGTGACCCCACCTCATTGTTCTTTGATGTAATGTTTTCCTGACTGACCTGTTTGGACACCATTCACACCTTTGATTGCTGTGATTATCTCTCTGCCGAGGTATGATAAATGGCAGTTAGAAAGATTACCTGTAATCATCTGGCATTATTCTCTGACTATATAATCTGTGTCTATAGGCATCTCTCCACTTCACCTGACGAAGGATCGGCGCTCCGAAAGCTTGTGATTTCAAATAAAACTGTTGGATTATAACCTGGTGTTGTGTGACTTCTTACATAATATATAGTATGTTAGATGCAGAGTAAAGCTCTCTCCACTCTGTCCCAAGCTCACAAGAGCGCGTCTACCGCATTAATGTGGCACCTTCAATTTCTCACACCAACCAACCTGTGGTCTGTCTTACATAGATACATAGATACATAGAAGATAGGAGCAGGAGTAGGCCATTCGGCCCTTCGTGCCTGCTCCGCCATTCGATGAGATCATGGCTGATCCTTTAATTCAGTATCCCGTCCCCGCCTTCTCTCCGTAACCCTTAACCCCTTTTGCCCGTAGAAATATATCTAATTCCCTCTTAAATATATTTAATGAGCTGGCGTACACTGCCCTCTGTGGCAATGAGTTCCACAGGTTCACCACTCTCTGAGTGAAGAAATTCCCCCTCATCTCTGTCCTAAATGGTTTAGCCCTTATCCTTAAATTATGTCCTCTAGTTCTGTTCTCACCCGCCAAGGGAAACATTCCTTCTGCATCCAGTCTGTCTAGACCTGTCAGAATTTTATACACTTCTATGAGGTCCCCTCTCAATCTTCTAAACTCCAGTGTGTACATCCCTAAACTACATAGTCTCTCCTCATAGGTCATTCCCGCCATTCCTGGTATCAGCCTGGTGAATCGCCGCTGCACCCCCTCCATGGCAAGAACATCCTTCCTCAGATGAGGCGACCAAAACTGTACACAGTACTCGAGGTGTGGTCTCACCAGTGCCCTGTACAGCTGCAGCAAGGTATCCCTGTTCCTGTATTCTAACCCTTTTGCTATGAAGGCCAGCATACCGTTTGCCTTCTTGACCGCCTGTTGCACCTGCATGCTCGCCTTCAGTGACTGGTGTACAAGAACACCCAGGTCTCTCTGTACTTCCCCCTCTCCCAATCTATTGCCATTTAAATAATAATTTGCCCTCCCGTTCCTGCACCCAAGGTGGATAACTTCGCACTTGTCCACATTATAGTGCATCTGCCATTTATCCGCCCAATCGCCCAGTCTGTCCAAATCGCTCTGGAGCTTCCTGGTCTCTTCCTCTGAGCCCACCCCCCCTCCTAGTTTAGTGTCGTCTGCAAATTTGGAAATGCTGCATCCGACTCCCTGATCCAGGTCATTAATGTAAATTGTGAACAGCTGGGGGCCCAGGACAGATCCCTGTGGTACCCCACTTGTTACTGCCTGCCATTCAGAAAATGAGCCGTTTATTCCAACTCTCTGTTTTCTATCTGACAGCCAGTTCCCTATCCACGCCAAAACTTTCCCCTTTATCCCATGAGCCTCAATTTTCCATGCTAATCTTTTATGTGGGACCTTATCGAAGGCCTTTTGGAAGTCCAGGTACACCACATCTACTGGCTCTCCCCCATCTATTCTACCAGTTACTCCCTCAAAAATTCCAATAGATTAGTCAAGCACGATTTACCCTTTGTAAATCCATGTTGACTCTGTCCTATCCTGTCCCCATTTGCTAAGTGCTCCGCTATTTCATCCTTAATGATGGACTCCAGCATTTTGCCCACAACTGATGTAAGGCTTACAGGTCTGTAATTACCTGCTTTTTCCCTACCCCCCTTTTTGAATAGTGGGGTAACGTTAGCTACCCTCCAATCCATCGGCACTGTTCCCGAGTCTAATGAATTCTGAAAAATCATCCTTAGTGCATCCGCTATCTCTAGGGCCACCTCCTTCAGTACCCTAGGATGCATGTTATCAGGCCCTGGGGATTTGTCCACCTTCAATCCCTTTAGCTTCCTTAACACCATATCCTTAGAGATATTGATTTGCGTCAGTTCCTCCTTTGCCAATGTCCCTATTTTTCCCGATATCCCAGGGAGGTTTTTTGTGTCTTCCTTCGTAAAGACTGACCCAAAGTATGCATTTAGTTGATCTGCCATTTCCTTATTTCCCATTATATATTCCCCCGTATCTGACTGCAATGGACCAACTTTGGTTTTCACCAGTCTTTTCCTTTTGATATATTTATAAAAGCTTTTGGAGTTAGTTTTTATATTTTCCGCCAGCTTGTTTTCGTAAGCTATTTTGCCCCTCTTGATCATGCCCTTTGCCCTCCTTTGCTCTATCTTAAACTGTTCCCAATCTTCCGCTCTGGCGCTTTTTTTGGCTATTTTATACGCCCTATCTTTGGATTTTATGCTGTCTCTAATTTCCCCTGTTATCCACGGTTGAGTCACCTTTTTAGATTTCCTTTTATGCCAGATTGGTATAAACAATTTTTGCAATTGTTAGTGAGATTTTCTATTTAGTGCAAATTGGTGATGGCTTTTTGTTATGGTTTCTGGGTTAACACTTCCCAAACTCACTTCATATAACACCCATGCAGCTAGCAAACAAAAGAAAACCATCAGTCTAGGCTGAATTTGAGCCTGTGTACATGAGATGAAAGGGCACTACTTAACCAACTATCCCACAAAATACCTCTATATTTCCTAATTTGAGTTAATTGCACAACTATTGTACCTACCCTTCATATTTCCATATTTACCTGCTATGCATAATTTACTATTTCTTGGCAAAAATAAATTTGTTTAACAAGTGTAATTATTCATAAAACTTTACCTGCTTTAAGAAATTCAGAAAGTATATCTTCCTTTGTTTTTGGAGTTCCATTGGCATCTATATCCAGACTGGAGCGCCACAATTCTGAAAACCGTATCCTTTTTTCCTTTGCCATGTAGGCTCCATGCCAAAGTGCTTTCATAGTGTAGTCCACATCTATCAAAATCTGCCCAATTAGAGTATCATGATAAGCTGGTGACAGAAGACATGAGGTACTGCAATCATAGTTACCATCTAAATAAATAGTTGGAACTTGGTTCAGAATATAAATACCCATCACCAATTCTCTCAGAATTTGTTGGACATCTTTATAATTCAAAGGAGCATTTGGTACCACTGGAGCTAGAATTAGAGCATTGGAATAGGCAAAGTCTTTCATTTGGCTTGAGAGTCCATTGGGGTACTCCACTGGAAGGTGAAACTCTTCAGTGGACTGCAGCCAGCTGCAGGAGGCTGTGGTGAGCAATTCCTGTAGATCACTCAGGTTGTATTTGCCAAGGGCAGCACTTGCACTCATTTGCACTGCCACAGCAGCCAAATAGGCCTCTTCACTATTCTGACTGTCCTGCTTCAGCTTACCAGGGGAATCCAGATTGGCAAGTCTCTGCTTTCGACCAGTTTCCTCCTACAAAGTATCAGTACAGTTTTAGTGCATTGGTATTAAAACATTTTATTTTCTTATTATTAATCTAGTGTCTGTCTATAATGAGGCCTGTACATTTCCTAAACCAATTATGGAGTTGTTATTTACGATTGTAAATTATAATAGGCCTTTCTTTTTTGTGAAGAAAAAAAGGATAAAGATTTAAAAGATTTATTTATTGTCAATTTAAAAACTGGTAGGTTTATTTGTATTTTCTCCCCTTCATTTCGCTCAATTAAGTCCATGTGGTGCGGACTTGAATGTATATGGCAGTGCATTCCAAATCATAACCACTTGTTGCTTTAAAAAGTTTTCCCTCATGTCACTTCTGGTTCTTTTGCCAATCACCTTGAACCTGTGCCCTCTGGTTATTGCCCCTTCAGCCATTGAAAACAGTTTCACTTTATTTACTTGATCTAAACCTTTCATGATTTTAAACAGCTTTATCAAATCTCCTCTTAGCCTTCTCTGCTCTAAGGAGAACAACCCCAGCTTCTTCAGGCTATCCATGTAACTGTAATCCCTCATCCCTGGAACCAGTCTAGTAAATCTCTTCTGTAACTTCTCCAAAGCCTTTACATCCTTCCTAAAGTGTGGTGCCCAGAATTGGACACAATACTCCAGCTGGGGCCGAACGAGTGTTTTATATAGGTTCAGCATAACTTCCTGGCTTTTGTACTCTATGCCTCTATTTATAAAGCCCAGGATCCCATATGCCTTATTAACTGCTTTGTTAACCTGTCCTGCCACCTACAAAGATTTGTGCACAAGCACCCCCAGGTCTCTCTGCTCTTGCACTCCCTTTAAAATTCTACCATTTAGCTTGAATTGTCTCTCCTCATTCTTCCGACCAAAATGTATCACCTCACACTTTCCTGCATGGAATTTCATCTGCCATTTGTCCTCCCATTCTACCAGCCTGTCTATGTCCTCTTGAAGTTTTTGGCTATCTTCCTCACTGTTTACTAACAAAACAAAATTAGAGCTCTTGGGATTCGGGGTAATATACTCACATGGATTGAGGATTAGTTAACGGACAGAAAACAGAGAGTAGGAATAAACGGGTCATTTTTGTAAAGTCCGCGCCTCAATAATACACGGACTTCGGGAGAACAGTTTAACAGGTACTTTAGTGAACAAGAGGCAGCTTGAAACTGAAACTACAGAAGCCTGCTAGGGCCTTTTATACAGGGGTGGTCACTGCCGGTACTGCAGTCTAAGACCAGTTATTCCCTTAAAGGTACATACACAACAATTCCTCCCCTTTTAGATAAACAGTACATAACATTCATTTAACAACTAAATAATAACTAATTACAATTACAATTTTCTCAGTAATATATACATCAACTGAAATAGTCATTTATAAGTTCAGTCTTTGAGGAGGCTTCCTGATCCAGACTGGGTAGCGCCTTTCTCGAGTATCCTGTTCTGGCGGTGGAGTCAATTCTGGCTCATTGTCATTGGTTGGTTCGTCAGCTTCCAATACCCCTGCTTCTGAGGTAGATGCAATCTGTACTTCGGGCTCATTACCAGGTGCATATGCTTGTGGTACAGGTTTGGCTTGTTCCTGTGACTCTAGAATCTGGTCAGCATGGCGTCTCACGATGCTCTCTCCAACGTCCACTGTGTACATTAGTGGTCCCTGCTGTGTGCATATCGTGCCTGGCTGCCGTTTTTCTGTTCGGTAGTCGCGGGCCAAGACTGGTTGCCCTATCTTGAAGCTCCTGGTTGGCTTCTCATTTATGTGCTGGAACTGCTTATCCTCAACATCTCGTCTTATGTTTGGTTTGAGCAAATCCAAGCGGCATCTTAGTCTCCGGTTGAAAAACAGTACGGCTGGAGTTTGGTTGGTTACTGCATGTGTCGCATTCCGGTAAGCAAACAGGAAGTTATCCACCTTGTGTTGCAGTGGTATGTCGTCATTATACATTGCCTTTATGGCCTTTTTAAAGGTCTGAACAAACGTCTCAGCCAATCCATTTGTGGCTGGATGATATGGGGCAGATGTGTAATGTTTCACCCCATTATTCTTCAGGAACCTCCGGAAATCCTCAGACGCAAACTGTGGGCCATTGTCGGAACAGATCTGTTCTGGCAACCCATTCCTGGCGAAGATGGTCCCTAGGACTGCAATAGTTTTCTCCGTGGTGGTGGAGGACATTTTAATGACCTCTGGCCATTTCGAATGGGCGTCCACAGCGATTAGAAACATTGAGTCCATAAATGGACCAGCGAAATCAATGTGCACCCGTTGCCATGGAGATGAGGGCCACTCCCATGGATGTAGCGGGGCCTGTGGTGGAGCGTTTTGGACCTTCTGGCATCCTGTGCATCTCTTGGTCATATCCTCGATTTCTTTATCGATTCCCAGCCACCACACAAACGCCCTGGCTAGGCTCTTCATTTTTACCCCTCCCAGATGACCCTCGTGAAGCTCATTGAGCACTCTATCTCTCAACTTGGGTGGAATTACCACTCGGGATCCACACATCAAGGCTCCCCGGCACACTGACAGCTGTTCCCTCCTTGGCGAGAATGCTGGCAACAGTGAGTCGCCATATGCTGGCCATCCCTTCACCGTCAAATCATAGACCCGAGAGAGTGTCGGGTCATTTCGGGTTTCCTTCTCAATACTTGCGTTTGTAACAGGCAAACATTCGACTATGGTCGCATGGAATATCTCCACAGGGTCCACTGCAGGTGCTTCTTCCGCCATAGGCAACGGTAGGCACGACAGCCCATCAGCGTTTCCATGCTGTTTCGTACCTTTGTACTCTATGTCATACTGATGTGCCCCTAGAAAAAGTGACCATCTTTGCAGCCGTTGCGCCGTCATCACTGGAACGCCCTTCTTTGGGTTAAAAATTGAGACCAGGGGTTGATGATCAGTCAGTAGGGTGAATTTCTGCCTGTGCAGATAGTGATTGAACTTCTTCACCCCCCACACCAGGCTGAGCGCCTCCCTGTCAATCTGGGCGTAGTTACGCTCGGCTGAGGTTAGCGAGCGCGATGCAAAGGCTATTGGCCTCTCTGAACCGTCACGGAATTTGTGTGACAGCACCGCTCCAATGCCGTAAGGTCACGCATCACATGCCAACCGAATCGGTAGTGTTGGGTTGTAGTGGGCCAATACTTCTTTTGAAGTGATTTGGCATTTACATTCCTGAAAGGCGCACTTACACTCATCACTCCATTTCCATGTTACACCAGTTTGAAGGAGGGCGTTCAGTGGGTGCAGAATTGTAGATAACTTCGGCAAGAACTTATGGTAGTAGTTCACCAACCCGAGGAACGACCTCAGTTGCGACACATTTTCTGGTGCTGGAGCCTTGACTACAGCCTCAATCTTGTCCGGCGACTTATGCAACCCTTCCTCATCAATCATGTGGCCACAATACGAGATTTGTCTCCTGAAGAACTCGCATTTGGGATGGTTGGCTCATAGCCCATATTCCTGCAATCTCGTCAGCACCTGTTCCAGGTTGGCAAGGTGTTCATTGTCATTTTCGCCCGTAACCAGGATGTCGTCCAAATAACACTGGGTCCCCAGGATCCCTTGCAGGACTTGTTCCATTGCCCTCTGCCACATAGCCGGGGCCGATGCTACCCCAAATACCAGTTGATTGTACTGGTAAAGGCCTTTGTGAGTGTTTATCGTGAGGTATTTCCTAGATGCTTCTTCCACCTCCATTTGTAGATATGCTTGAGCCAGGTCAATCTTTGTAAAACGTTTCCCTCCAGATAGTGAGGCGAAAATATCTTCTGTACTGTGTGCAGGACTGGGTTCACAGTCACCTTGAAGTCCCCACAGATGCGAACCTTCCTTGGCTCCCCAGGCGTGATGCTCAGTGCTTTCTTCATTACAGGAACGATGGGTGTGGCCCCCTCGCTCCAGTCCACCTTAGACAGCAGCCCCGAACGCTCCAGACTCTCCAGTTCAGCTTCCACAGCTGGGCGTATCGCGTATGGCACCGGTGTGGCCTTGAAAAATTTTGGGGTTGCGCTATCCTCAATCTTTATGGTTGCCTTTACTCCTTTTAGAGTCCCAAGTCCTTGTTGGAACACCTCTTCCGCGTCAGATAGAATTTGTGACAGACGTCCAGGTGCGACGTCATCATCTTTTTTGTCAGTCACAGTTAGTGCCAGAATGGAATGCCAATCCAATTGTAGTCTTCGGATCCATTCACGTCCCAATAATGGTGGTCCTCCATCTCGTAGTATATACATGTATAGTTTCTGTGTTTCCTTTCCGGTATATTCAACTGGCACCCTTATTTTTCCTCTGGGGTAGACCTTTTGCCCCGTGTATGTCTTCAATACCATGGACGTGTCCTTCAAGGGTATGTGTGAGAACAGCCGCTCATAGTCTCGTCGATTCATGACAGTTAGGGCTGATCCTGTGTCCAATTCCATCTTCACTGGGGACCCTGCTATCATGAGGGTGACCCAAATGGTTCGGTGATCTTCTTTTGCGATCACGTTGTGTAACTTTAAACAACTTAGTCGCCTGCTCCCGGAGTCCTTATCACTCTCCTGATCTTCTGAACTACTATCTGTCAGTTGCTTTACTTTCCTGTACTGTTCCTTAGTAGTTCTTGTCGTGTTGGTCTTCTTTCCCGACCTGCAGACTCTTGCTATATGTCCCATTTTCCCACATTGCCTGCATATTTTGTCTTTAAACCAGCAGTCCTTCTGCTCATGGGTTGTTCTGCCGCAGCGATAGCACTTTTCTGCTCCATACGCCATTTCGTTAGCGCTGTATTCCTGTGGTTTCTGTTGTATTTCCGCAGCTCCCCGTGCTGCTGCTTCGTAGGATACTGCCACGCTGAAAGCCTGTTCTAGCATCAGGTCCTTTTTTGAAAGTAGTCGTTTCTGGGTTCCTTCACTCTGGAGCCCGCAGACAAACTTATCTTGTAAGGTGTCTGCCAGTCCTGCTCCAAACTGGCAGTGCTTCGATAACTTGCGTAGTTCCGTAAGATAGCCAGCATTGCTCTCATCTTTGTGCTGGTTTCTTTTATGGAACTTGAATCTTTCTGCTATCAGCAGTGGTGTAGGGTTTAGGTGTTCCTGTAAGATATGAACAATCTCCTCAAAACTTTTCTCCATTGGTTTAGCTGGGGTAATTAAATTCCGCAATAGGCCGTACGTACTCGCACCCATCAGATTTAATAATACCGACGCCCTCTTTCCATCAGCCACCTCATTTGCCTTGCAGTACACTTCGATTCTTTCCACATACGTGGTCCAGTCTTCTACCTCGTTGTCGAAAACAGTGATACTGCCACTTTTTGGCATCTTGGGCAATTTAAAATGGCGCCTCCCGTGCTTTTGCTTCTTCCCCAATGGAATAAAATGGCGCCTCCTGCGCTTTTGCCTCTTCCCCTTACTGCCACGCTGCTCCTAGCGTTCTACGGGGTAATGGCGGCGACCCGCAGCTTCGGCGCGTCTCGCTTTCCTTCTCCCCCCGTTTAGTTTCTCTCCGCTGTCCTGTTCTCGAGCACCGACCACGCCCTGTGCGCTCCACCCTCTCTCTCTTGTTTTCTTTTCCCGGCGACGCTGCGCGGCCCGATTTGTAGAGCCGCTCGATCGAGCTTGAGCCCGCCACAGTCCGGAAGGGTCAGCGCGCTACCTGCTACCAGCACGATTCGCTGGAACCACAGTCTCTCCCGCAATTCTCCAAACACCGATGGATTCTTTGGGCGGTTGCCCTCGGTCGACGCCCGTTGCTCAGACTATGACCTTCCAGGACCTTCCTTTCAGGCAAGATACCCGTGAGATGATGCAACACTGCAGGTGAGTTCGAACTTACTCGTTGCCACTGTAAAGTCCGCGCCGCAATAATACACGGACTTCGGGAGAACAGTTTAACAGGTACGTTACTGAACAAGAGGCAGCTTGAAACTGAAACTACAGAAGCCTGCTAGGGCCTTTTATACAGGGGTGGTCACTGCCGGTACTGCAGTCTAAGACCAGTTATTCCCTTAAAGGTACATACAGAACAATTTTCAGTTTGGCAGGCTGTAACTAGTGGGGTACTGCAAGGATCAGTGCTTGGGCCTCAGCTATTCACAATCTACATCAATGATTTGGATGAGTGGACCAAATGTAATATATCCAAGTTTGCTGATGATACAAAGCTGGGTGGGAATGTAAGTTGTGAGGAGGATGCAAGGAGGCTTCAAGGGGATATAGACAGGCTAAGTGGGTGGGCAAGAACATGGCAAATGGAATATAATGTGGAGAAATGTGAAGTTATCCACTTTGGTAGGAAAAATAGAAAAGCAAAGTATTTTTTAAATGGTGAGTGATTGGGAAATGTTGGTGGGACCTGGGTGTCCTTGTACACGAATCACTGAAAGTTAACATGCAGGTACAGCAAGCAATTAGGAAAGCAAATGGTATGTTGGCCTTCATTACAAGAGGATTTGAGTATAAGAGTAAAGACGTCTTACTGCACTTAAACAGGGCCCTGGTGTGACCTCATCTGGAGTATTGTGTATAGTTTTGGTCTCCTTACCTAAGGAAGGATATACCTGCCATAGAGGGAGTGCAACGAAGGTTCACCAGACTGGCTCCTGGGATGGGGGGATTGTCCTATGAGGACAGATTGAGCAGACTAGGCCTATATTCCCTAGAGTTTAGAAGAATGAGAGGCAATCTCATTGAAACATACAAATTTCTTACAGGGCTTGACAGGGTAGATACAGGGAGGATGTTTCCCCTGGCTGGGGAGTTTAGAATCAGGGTTCACAGTCTCAGAATAAGGGGTCGACCATTTAGGACTGAGATGAGAAGAGATTTCTTCACTCAGAGGGTGGTGAATCTTTGGAATTCTCTACCCCAGAGGGCTGTGAAGGCTCAGTCATTGAGTATATTCAAGATAGAGATCGATAGATTTTTGAATATTAAGGGAATCAAGGGATATGGGGATAGTGCAAGAAAGTGTAGATGAGGTAGAAGATCAGCCATGATCTTACTGAATGACGAAGCAGGCTCAAGGGGCCAAATGGCCTACTCCTGCTCCTATTTCTTATGTTCTTATGTACTACGCTTCCAAGTTTCATGTCATCTGCAAATTTTGAAATTGTGCCCTGTACTCCCAAGTCCATGTCATTAATGTATATCAAAAAATAGCAGTGGTCCTAGTACTGAACCCTGGGGAACACCACTGTATACCTCCCTCCCGTCTGAAAACAACCATTCACCACAACGTTTTGTTTTCTATCTCTTAGCCAATTTTATATCCATGCTGCTACTGCCCTTTTATCCCATGGGCTTCAATTTTGCTAAAAGCCTAATCTGTGGTACTTTATCAAACGCCTTTTGAAAGTCCATATGCACATCAACTCCACTGCCCTTATCTACCCTCTGATACCTCATCAAAAAACTCAATCAATCAAGTGGTCGCCTCCCAAATTCATACTATTTTCCCTGCAACTTCATATCAGGTTTCTGCCCCACCACAGCAATGAAACGGCCCTAATCAAACTAACAAATTACATCCTCTGTGGCAGTGATCATGATGCACTATCCCTCTTCGTCCTTCTCGACCTTTCTGCAGCCTTTGACACAGTTGACCACACCATTCTCTCCTCCTTTGTCCAGCCGAGTGGGACTGCCTTCGCCTCGTTCCTCTCTTATCAATCCAGTCATAGCCAGAGAATCTCCTGATATCGCTTCTCTTCTCGCCCCCAAGTTATTACATCTGCAGTCCATCAACGATCTAACCTTGGCTCCTTCCTATTTCTTATCTACATGCTGCCCTCAGCAACAACATCTGAAGACATACTGTCAGTTTCCACATATACACTGACGACACACAGCTCTACCTCACCACCAGCTTTCTCGACCCCTCCACTGCCTCTGTGTTGTCAGACTGCTTGTCCGACACCCAGTCTTGGATGAGCTGCAATTTCCTTCAATTAAACATTGGGAAGACTAAGTTGTTGTCTTCGGTTCCTGCCACAAACTCTGTTCCCTAGCCAAGATTCCATCCCCTCCCTGGCCACTGTCCGAGGCTGAACCAGGCAGTTTGCAACCTTGATATCCTATTTGACCCTGAGCTGAGCTTCTGGCCTTATATGAAAAATAATGGAATCCCTATGAAAGGAGAAAATAGAGAACATCTAGAAACCAAAAATATAATAATGAATAGCCAGTGTGGATTTCAAAAGGGAAAGTCTTGCTTGACCAACCTCATTCAATTTTTTGAAGAGGTAACAGAGAGAGTAGACAAGGGTACTGCAGTAGATGTAATTATCTAGATTTTCAAAAGGCCTTCGATAAGGTACAACATAATAGACTAATGAATAAGGCCAGAGACTGCGGAGTCAAGGGGCAAGTAGCAGAATAGATAACTAGCTGGCTTCAAGACTGAAAGCAGAGAGTTGGGGTAAAGGGTAGCTATTCAGAGTGGCAGAAGGTGGGAAGTGGTGTTCCACAAGGATCAGTGCTGGGACCACAGTTGTTCACAATTTATATTAACAATTTAGACTTTGGAATTAAAAACACAAATTCTAAATTTGCGGATGACACCAAATTGTGGGAGGGTTGGGGGGGTAGTCAATACTGAGGAGGACTGCAACAAATTCCAAGAAGACATTAATTGGCAAATGAAATTCAATACAGAAAAATGTGAGGTATTACATATTTTGGTAAGAAAATAGGGAGGTCACTTATTATTTGGAAAATACGAATCTAAATGGGGTAGAAGAGCAAAGGGATCTCGGAGAACAAATACACAAATCACTAAAAGTAGCGACACAGGTTAACAAGGCCATTAAAAATGCAAACCAAGCTCTAGGGTTTATTTCTAGAGGGATTGAATTGAAAAGTAGAGCAGCTTGGTTAGACCACACTTGGGAGTACTGCATACAATTCTGGTTGCCACATTAGAAAAAGGATATAGAGGTACTGGAGAGTGTTCAATAAAGATTTACAAGGATCATACCAGAAATGCGAGGGCATACATATTAGGAAAGGATGAACAGGCTGTGTTAGATCCGTGTATCTTGATGTTGTGTGTTCTTCAATAACTAGACGAGAGGCTGCAGGGAACAATCAACAGGTGTTTACTGGATGAGGGTTACTCTAAAACTAACAGTACAGATCCCTACTCAGGGTTTATATACAGGTGTGGCCACTGCCGGTACTACAGTATACAGGAGCTGTAAAAAGTAGTTCTCCCCTTAAAGGTACATACACTACAATTCCTCCCCTTTTAGATTAACAGTACCATAACATTCATTTAACAATTAACACTTTTAACATGCAACATTAACTGAAAATAGTCCATTTATAAATTCAGTCTTTGGGCGGCTTCCTGATCCTTTCTGGATAGCGCCTTTCCTGAGTGTCTTGCTCTTGGTGCGGAGGCGATTCTGGCCCCCTGTCGTCGGTTGGTTCATCAGCTTCCGATGCTACTGTTTCTGGGGTAGATGCTACCTGTATGTCGGGTTCATCACCAGGTACGCGAGACATGGGGTTGACTCGTTCCTGTGACTCTAGGATCTGGTCGACATGGCTTCTCACAATGTTCTCCCCAACATCCACTGTGTACATTAGTGGCCCCTGCCGTGTGCATATCGTTCCTGGTTGCCATTTCTCTGTTCGGTAGTCGCGGGCCAAGACTGGTTACCCTACATTGAAGCTCCTTGTCGGCTTCTCATTGATGTGCTGGAATTGCTTATTCTCAACATCTCTTGATACATTTGGTCTGAGCAAATCCAGACGAGATCTCAACCTTCGGTTAAAGAACATCATGGCCGGGGTCTGGTTGGTGACTGCATGAGTCGCATTTCTGTAGGCTAACAGGAAATTGTCCACCTTATGCTGCAGTGGAATGTCGTCATCGCACATGGCCCTTACTACTTTTTTAAAGGTTTGTACGAACCTCTCAGCCAATCCATTTGTGGCTGGATGATACGGGGTGGATGTGTAATGCCTTACCCCATTCCTTTTCATGAATCTTCGAAACTCTTCTGACACAAACTGTGGTCCGTTATCAGAGCAAATCTGCTCTGGCAAGCCGTTCCTGGTAAATATGGTCTGTAGGACTGCAATAGTTTTCTCCGTGGTGGTGGACAACATTTTGATCACCTCAGGCCATTTCGAGTGCGCATCCACGGCTATTAAAAACATTGAGTCCATGAATGGACCAGCAAAATCAATATGCACCCGTTGCCATGGAGATGAGGGCCACTCCCATGGGTGTAGAGGGGCATGTGGTGGTGCATTTTGGACCTTCTGGCATCCTGAGCAGCTCTTTGTCACGTCCTCGATTTGCTGATCGATCCCCGGCCACCACACATAAGCCCTAGCAAGTGAGCACCTGCTCCAGGTTGGCGAGGTGATCACTGTCATTTTCGCCCGTGACCAGGATGTCGTCCAAATAACACTGGGTCCCTGGAATCCCTTGCAGGACTTGATCCATTGCCCTTTGCCAAATAGCCGGAGCTGATGCTACCCCGAACACCAGCCGGTTGTATTGGTAGAGACCTTTATGAGTGTTGATCGTGAGGTACTGTTTCGAGGCTTCTTCTACCTCCATTTGCAGGTACGCCTGGGCCAGATCAATCTTAGTGAAGCGTTTCCCTCCAGATAGCGAGGCGAAAATATCTTCAATCCGCGGAAGCGGATACTGTACAGTGTGAAGGACTGGGTTCACTGTCACCTTAAAGTCCCCACAGATGCGAACCTTCTTTGGTTCCCCAGGCGTATTACTCAACGACCTCTTCATTACAGGAACGATGGGTGTAGCCCACTCGCTCCAGTCCACTTTGGACAGTACTCCTGAACGTTCCAAACCTTCCAGCTCTGCTTCGACGGCTGGGCGGATCACATAAGGCACCGGTCTGGCCTTAAAAAACTTTGGGCTTGCATTTTCTTCTATTTTGATCATCGCTGTTATGCCTTTTAGTGTTCTGAGTCCCTCCTGGTACACTTCTTGTGCGTCAGTTAGCATTTTTGACAGTCGTCCAGGTGTGACGTCGTCATCCTTTTTGGCATCTACAGTCAGTGCTTGTATGGAATGCCAATCTAGCTGTATCTTCCGGATCCATTCACATCCTAGTAGTGGTGGTCCTCCATCTGGCAATACATATAGGTCCATTTTTGGTGTTTCCTTGCCGTTATATATAACATTCACCCTTATTTTTCCTTTGGGGTAGACTTTTGCCCCGTGTACGTCTTCAAGACAATCTCTGTATCTCTCAAGGGTATATGTGAGAATAGCCGCTTGTAGTCCCTTTGGTTTATGACTGTTAGGGCTGATCCTGTGTCCAATTCCATTTTCACTTGGACTCCGGCTATCTTGAGCGTGACCCAGATAGTTTGGTGATCCTCCGTTTTGATCACCTTATGTAGTTTCAGACAACCCAGCTCCTTGCTTCCGGAGTCTGTATCACTTTTCTGTTCATCTGAACTACTCTCCGTCACCTTATGTACCTTCTTGTACTTCTCCTGTGGAGATTTCTTGCTGCTGGTTTTCTTTCCCGACCTGCAGACTCTTGCTATGTGTCCTACTTTTCCACACTGTCTGCACACTTTGTCCTTGAACCAGCAATCATTTTGGTCGTGCATTGTTCTGCCGCAGCGATAGCACTTCACTGTTCCATATGACATTTCATTTGTGTCATATTCTTGCGGTCTCCGTTGTATCTCTGCAGCACCCCGTGCAGCTGCTTCATGTGATACTGCCATGCTGAAAGCCTTGTCCAGCGTAAGATCCTTTTCTGATAGAAGCCGTTTCTGGGTTCCTTCACTTTGAAGCCCACACACAAACTTGTCCCTTAAAGTATCTTCTAGTCCCGTTCCAAACTGGCAGTGTTTCGATAGCTTGCGCAGTTCCATTAAAAACTCAGCATTACTTTCATCTTTATGCTGGTTCCTTTTGTGAAACTTAAATCTTTCTGCTATCAGCAGCGGTGTGGGGTTTAAGTGGTCCTGTAGGATTGACACTATGTTTTCAAAATCCTTTTCCACTGGCTTCTCTGGGGTTACTAGGTTTCGCAGTAAGCCATACGTTTTTGCACCCATTGAATTCAACAATACCAGCGCTTTCCTCTCATCTGGCACTTCATTCGCCTTGCAGTACACTTCTATGCGTTCGACATATGTCATCCAATCTTCGACTTCATTGTCGAATGCTGTGACACTGCCACTCTTCGGCATCCCTGGATGTGGTTAGACTGGCTCAAAATAGCGTTTTCCCACGCTCTCCCTTCTTCTCCGCTGTGGCTCAAAATGGCGTTTTCCCGCGCTCTCCCTTCTTCTCCGCTGTGGCTCAAAATGGCGTTTTCCCGCGCTCTCCCTTCTTCTCCGCTGTGGCTCAAAATGGCGTTTTCCCGCGCTCTCCCTTCTTCCCCGCTGACGCTGCTCGGCCCTTGAACACCGGCTGCGCTCTGCGCGTTTTCCTTTCTTCCCCGCTGACGCTGCTTGGCCCTTGAACACCGGCTGCGCTCTGCGCGTTTTCCTGCGCACCTCTCTCTCTCGTTGACGCTGCTCGGCCCTCGAACACCAGCTACGCTCTGCTCTCTCTCGTTGACGCCGCTCGGTCCTGAACACCGGCTGCGCCCTGTGCGCTCTACCCTCTCTCTTCTCCCATCGACGCCGCTCGGTCCTGAACACCGGCTGCGCCCTGTGCGCTCTACCCTCTCTCTTCTCCCGTTGACGCTGCTCGGCCTTTTTCTGTGCCGTCGGTCGGCTCTAGCCGCCGCTGTCCGGGAAGGGTCTGCGCCGTACCTGTTGCCAGCCCGTTTCGCTGGACCACCATGACTGGAGAACCAAGCCCAGCTCTCAACAGCCTCCCCTGCGATGCTCAAGTCTCCGCTGGATGGTCGACGCCCGTGCTTCTAGACTCGGCCTTCTTCTTTCACTTTTCTCCAGGAGCGAATCCCTGGGAGGTGATGCAGAGTTGCAGGTCGGTTTGAATCTTCTCGTCGCCAATGTTAGATCCGTGTATCTTGATGTTGTGTGTTCTTCAATAACTAGACGAGAGTCTGCAGGGAACAATGAACAGGTGTTTACTGGATGAGGGTTACTCTAAAACTAACTGTGCAGATCCCTACTCAGGGTTTATATACAGGTGTGGTCACTGCCGGTACTACAGTATACAGGAGCTGTAAAAAGTAGTTCTCCCCTTAAAGGTACATACACTACAGGCTGGGTCTCATAACTCTTGAAAAGAGAAGGCTGAGGGGTGACCTAATAGAGGTCTTTAAAATTATGAAAGGTTTTGATAGAGTAGATACAGAGGGCTCGATTTTAACTCAGGTGCGGGCTGTTGTCGTGTTATCCAAATTTCGTGTTTCCCACTCGAATCTAAATGGATGTGGGAGATTGATGCAATTTTAACTCAATTGGCCAATTGATTTCCAAGGTGTGGGAAGCCTTTGCAAAGGGGTTTTTCATGACTGAAAGTCCCCTCCGATGACGTCATCATTGCTGCTGCATTTAAGGTCCACAGCAAGCCTTGCTTCTTCTGCAGGCTTCCAAGCTTCCTCCATTTGGTGTCAGAGGGACCTGCAGGAAACATGACAAGCGGGAGGGCAAGAGCAGCTCCTCGTTTTGACGAGGCGGCACTGCAGGCATTGGTGGATGGGGCTGGGGCCAACAGGGAGGTCCTGTTCCCTTCATCAGGGAGGAAGAGGCCTCCCACTCAGACCAAGGCTGTGTGGATGCAGGTGGCTGAGGAGGTCAACTCCTTGGGAGTCACACGGTGAACCTGGATACAGTGCAAGAAAAGATTTCATGACCTTCAGTGCACTGAAAAAGTGAGTATGAATTTCCCATCACCCTCAATCTGATCCCCATTGCCTTTCCTCACCAGCACTCAGCTTTAGCAATCTCTTCCTCCACATCCCACTTGACACTGGCATCCATGCACCCTTACCCATTCCCTCTCCCTCTATGGTCACATTCACCTAACTATTCCACCATGCAGCCCTCACACTCCCTATCACTCTGATGCTTTGAACACAACTGACAACACACAGGGAGAGCCCTTGGTCTTGCAGCCTCACTCCATCTTTGTCTCCTTCTAAGTATCTATGCTATGCAATCTCTACACTCACTCCTTCATTCTCACTCAACATCCAATTGTCTCCCTCATTGCAGGAAAACAGAGCTCACAACAAAAGAGAGCGAGCCAGGACAGGAGGAGGGCCACCCTCAATAGCCCACCTGACCCCCTGGGAGGAGGCCGTCCTGGAAATCATCGGCATTGAGGATGATTCGCTCATGGGGGACAGACAGACGGGTGCAACACAGCAAGCTGGTGACAGAAAAGTTTCCCATCTCTCTCTTTGACATTGCATGAGTCGCTGATAATGATTGTGAAGCTGTAACAGATGCACTTATGAGCATCTGCAAAAAGTTATGTGCATGTAGCCTTTGCATCACACTCTTTCCTTTACTCCACCACAGGACCATCACAAGCATCCATCCCCCCTAGCCAGAAAGAAGAGACTGAGCAGCTAGAATCCTCAGAGGAAGCTGCAACCTTTGAGGGCGCAGCGTCAGCAGAATTCAGCGCACCCAGCACCAGCGCAGACACTCACACCTCAGTGGGACCTTCGGGACATAGAGTAGTGTTGTCACCTGGTGTATCACAGCTCACAAGTGAGCATCAGCAGATTGTGGAGACAGGGACAGCAGTGGAGAGTCCTAGTCAGAGGGAGTAGGACTCTGCCAGCTCGGCTCAGCAGCATGTCGACCCTCTGCCTCTGGGTCCATCCATAAGATCAGAGGTGATGGAACTCCAGGCACAGATGCAGGAGTCTCTGGCAGGTTTTGTCTCTAGGGTCGCTGCGAGTGTGGAGCGAATTGAGGAGTCCATAGTGAACATGAGCAGAGCCTTTGTGGAGTCATTGGCGCATGAACGCATCAACACGGAAAGGATGGCTACCTCCGTGGAAACGATTGCTACCTCCGCGGTAAGGCTGGCTACCGTACAGGAGAGGATGGCTACAGTAGAGGAGAGGAGGGCTATGGCCATGGAGGAGGTTAGTCGCCAGGGTATGGAAAACATGGTCACTGTTCAGAATAGAATGACTTCTCTTGAGGAGTGATGGGCATCTATTGAACATAGAAACCAGACCTTCATGGAAGTCCTTCTGA
The DNA here is from genome assembly GCF_052327205.1 of Somniosus microcephalus. NCBI lineage: Eukaryota > Metazoa > Chordata > Chondrichthyes > Squaliformes > Somniosidae > Somniosus > Somniosus microcephalus. The sequence goes on from NC_140990.1 coordinate 226,306,340, forward strand.
GTAGGACTGCCATTGCAAATACGGGTCCCATGGCCCCCCTGATGTGCAGCAAGGTGCTCTCCAGCCACTTGCAGGCGCGGAGGGGGAGCTGACCCATGAGAGGGAGGTTGGTGGCAGACCTCAAGGAAGTGGGGGTTCCTCTCCAAGCGCGCACACTTCTATGCCACTGCAGAGCCCTCGGTCAGAGCCCCACCGGAGTCCACACCCAAGTGAGATAGACGTCTCAACCCCTGCACAGCCGCAGGAGCAGCAGACTGTTGACGAGCCCTCACAGGCTCGCCACCCCAGAGGACGCCCGCCAAAGGTGTCGAGACAGGAGCAGCAGGAAAGTGAAGCCACAGGGGTACTGAAATGAAGAATAGATTTGCCTTTCTAATCTAGGCTTTATTAACTTAAAAATCCTGTAGCACATCTTTCAACACCCAGTCCCAACTAAAGGCTGGAAAGAACTGAATTTAAGATGGCCACCACAAATCACATGACATCAACTACCAATGAGATTACAGCATATATCCCAAGGCAGGAAACAAACAACCAATCACAATACTTCTTACTAAACATAAAGAATAATCACCACATTCACCCCTCCTTTTAAAATATACTCCAACCTAAATAACCTTTACAATTTATAATTAATTATTTACAACTAAAACTATGCACAGACAAAATAAAACTATTCAACATGACACAATACTAAGTGAGCAACAACAAATAGTAACATTGCACATAAGTATTAAGTATCTCTCAACTAAAACAATATAATATAATATTTCAACAATTTTAAAACATTACTATCAATTTAAAAGTCCATTTTCAATCGGTCGACCGGATATCTTGTTCGTGTCGACCTTCTTAACCTTGGTGAAATTCCTTGCCCTCCCACACCAGGAGACACAGAAGTATCTTCTGCAGGAAGGCTATCCATATCCCGATTTTCAACGGTTTCCGGATTAAAAATCCCATCAGGAGGTAAACTGGGACGGTCATGAACATCCATCGAGGGCTGACTAATAGAAGTATAATTATCTGCAGTCGGATTGGAAATATTCGTAGTATCTGTAACAGCATCCACATTATCTGAATCATGACTATTGTTAATATCCTCAGAAGAGGGCTGGCCACCACAAGGAGCCAAGTCTTTAATTGAAACGGTACTTTCTTTCCCATCTTGGAATCGAATATGAGCATATTGGGAATTTGCCTCCAACAGCTCCACCTCCTCCACTAAAGGATCATATTTTGACAATCTGACATGGCGTCGAAGCAGCACAGGTCCCTGCATAGTAAGCCATGAAGGTACCGAATATCCCGTAGTAGATCTCCGCGGATAGTTAAAGAGCCTTTCATGGGGGGTCACATTAGTAGCCGTTGAAAGCAATGATCTAATGGAATGCAGGGCATCAGGCAGTACCATTTCCCACTGTGTATTCTTAAGGTTCCGGGATGTCAAAGCCAACATAACTGCCTTCCAGATCACCCCATTGTATCGTTCGCACTGTCCATTACCCTGGGGATTATACGGGGTAGTTCTGCTAGTAGAAATTCCCCAACTCTGAAGGTATTCCTTCAACTGGGAAGACATAAAAGAACTTCCCTGATCCGAATGGATATACGCAGGCATCCCAAAGATGACAAAAAGTTGAGTCAGACATTTGATAACTGTAGCAGCTGATACATCTGTGCAAGGAAAAGCAAAAGGGAACCTTGAAAACTCATCCACAACAGTAAAAATATATCGGTTTTGAGTAGTTGAAGGAAGAGGCCCCTTGAAATCGACGCTCAAACGTTCAAAAGGAGAAGTAGCCTTTATAAGGCGAGCTCGTTGAGGCTTAAAGAAATTCGGTTTACACCGAGCACAGATAGAACATGATGAAGTCATCCACTTGACGTCTTCAACTGAAAAGGGCAAATTCTTACTGCGTACGAAGTGTATCATCCTCGTAACCCCAGGATGGCATAAGGCATTGTGAAGATTAATAAGCGTATCTCCGTGAATCACAGAACAATAAGCCCTCGACAGCGCATCAGCAGCAACATTATCCTTCCCCGGACGATAAACTATATCAAAATGGTAACATGCCAACTCAATCCTCCACCTCATTATTTTATCATTCTTAATCTTTCCAAAATGTTTGACATCAAACATAAAGGACACAGACTTTTGATCAGTTACCAACGTAAAATGTCGCCCCGATAAATAATGTCTCCATTTACGCAGTGCTTCTACTATTGCATACGCCTCTTTCTCTATTGAAGAGTGCCTTTTTTCACTATTGTTCAAGGTACGTGAGAAAAAGGCCACAGGTCTTCCATTTTGGTTCAGAGTAGCCCCAATTGCAAAATCAGAAGCGTCCGTCTCAATCACAAAAGGAGCCTGCTCATCAATAGAATGCACAACTGCTCCAAGGATATCCTTTTTAAAATGATCAAAACACGTCCTGGCCTCCCATGATAGAGGATATGTCGTAACCCGAATAAGAGGCCGGATCTTCTGTGAAAAATTTGCAATCCAATTAGAATAGTAAGAAAACAGTCCAACAACTCGTTGCAAAGCCTTAGAATTAGTAGGACAAGGTAAATCAATCAATGGTCGCAGACGTTCTGGGTCTGATTTAATCTTGTTTCCCGAGATAATGTACCCCAGTAGATTTACCTCAGTGGTCGAAAAGGTACACTTCTCTTTATTGAAAGTTAAACCAACTTTTTCCGCAGCTTGAAGGAATCTTTCTAAATTAGAATCATGCTCCACCCTTGATTTGCCACACACCGTGATGTCATCTAAGTATGAAAAGGTGTCAGAGAGAGAGTTATCACTTATAAAAGCATCCATTGCCCGTTGAAAACAAGCAACACCATTAGTAACACCAAATGGTATTCGGCAAAACTGATACAGCTTTCCACCAGCCTCAAAGGCCGTATATGGTTGATCCTTCTTAACAATAGGAATCTGATGATAAGCACTCTTTAGGTCAATAGTGCTAAAAACCTTATACTGAGATACTTTATTGATAAGCTCATCAATCTTAGGCAAAGGGTACGCATCTAATTGAGTATACCTATTAATAGTTTGGGAATAGTCTATCACCATTCGTTTCTTATGTCTCTCGTTAGTCGTGACAACTACCTGTGCCCGCCAAGGCGAACAACTAGGTTCAATGATTCCTTCCAATAAGAGACGTTGAACTTCAGAATTAATAAATTCTCTATCCTGACTGCTATACCTTCTTGACTTGGTAGCAATTGGCTTACAATCCGGCATCAAATTGGAAAAAAGTGATAATGGAGAAATGGATAAAGAGGTTAATCCACAAATAGATAAAGGTGGCTTAGTCCCTCCAAATGAAAGACTGAGAGACTCGTGTAACTGAAGCACACCATGACCAATCAAAATATCCACACAAAGATTAGGCAAAACAGATAGGCGTATATCAGTATACGTATTACCTAGAAGAATCAATTTCACAAGGCAACAACCAGCTACTTGTGAAGTGAGAGTCGTCTGAGCCATACACACCTGATAGGAAACAGGCGAAATTTTCAAATGCTTCTCCTTTGCAAACTGAAGACTTATAAAACTCTCAGTACTGCCCGTATCTATAAGGGCCTTCACTTCCAACCCATTAACTTGGGCCGTAACTATAGCTTTGTTTAGGCCATGAGCAAATGCAGCAGAAATTGATGCAATAAACGCCCTATCTAAAGGCTGAATAGTCACAGAGGAGGTAATTGAACCTGATGATTTACACACATGTGCGTAATGACCTCTCTTGCCGTATTTACTACACACAGCCTCCCGAGCAGGACACTTCCGACGAGGGTGCCGGACGTTCCCACAAAAATAACACTTCTGAATCCTAGAGGCAACAGCCGCTGAAGTAGAAACTGTTTCAGAATCTAGTAAACCACTCCTATTAAGTCCACATAATTCCTTTTCATCCGGAACTGCCGAAACCACAGTCACAGGCCGATTAAAAAGAGCATAAGAATCCGAACTTCTCTGAGCCACATCCAATGTAGAAGCTTGCTCAAAAGCACTCTTAAGATCCAAAGTCTTATTTTCTAACAACCGCTGACGAATTGATCTAGACAGTAATCCATTAATAAAAGCATCCCGTACCGATTCTTCCTTATATTCTTCAGCCGTCACGGCCTTATAATTACAATTAACACTAAGGCACCGAAGTGCTTGTAAATAAGTATCCAAAGATTCTCCCACCTGCTGCTTACGGGCAGATAGAAGGTGACGTGCAAATACCTCATTCTTTGGTTTAACAAAAATCTTTTCCAATGTAGAAATAGCCACTTCGTAAGTTTTACAGTCCAAAATATACTTATACACATCCGGAGCAATGTAGTTTATCAGCATATTCAGCTTATTTAGAGACTCTTGATCCAACACGCCCAAAAAGTTTTTAAATGTACAATACCCCAATGTTTCCATTTATCATCCACTCCTGCAGAATTAGGGTCAGCATTGAATCGTTCTGGTTGAAGATATCGCTCCATTCTGACATAAAGTTAATTATTTGAAATGAAGAATAGATTTGCCTTTCTAATCTAGGCTTTATTAACTTAAAAATCCTGTAGCACATCTTTCAACACCCAGTCCCAACTAAAGGCTGGAAAGAACTGAATTTAAGATGGCCACCACAAGTCACATGACATCAACTACCAATGAGATTACAGCATATATCCCAAGGCAGGAAACAAACAACCAATCACAATACTTCTTACTAAACATAAAGAATAATCATCACAGGTACCACTATGTAGGAGCACGTGTAAGAGGAAGATAAAGCACAAGTAGTCACAAGGGTAGTCACTTGGGTGAAATTTGATGTATTGTTAGAAAAAGCCATCAGATTAATAATGTTAATAAAAAATCTGATGGCTACTGCCGTATTTGTGGCGTGTCATTTCGCGAATGGGACTTTCACATTGAGGGCTTAGGATTACTTGCAATTGTCAGTATGATGGTCAAATTGCTAGGAATCTGCTGGTCCTTGGCCATTGTCGATGCTCCGGTAAGAAGCTGCGAGGCAAAAGTGCTTGATTGGCTAGGCTAAGCAAATCTGGCCAGGATGAGTGCGTTCCTTGCATCCCGGGCAGCAATGTTCTTGCGTAATGCTGCCGCTGGTTGATGGGCCTCTGCAGGATGTTCGTTTTTGCCCTCCTCCTCCTCCTCCTCCTCATCTGAGGAGGATATGTGAGGAGCCACTTGGTCCTCAGGAATCTGCAAGCCATGACGCTGTGCCATGTTGTGAAGTGCACAGCAAACCATGACGATTCTGGAGACCCTGGCTGCTGAGTACTGCAGGGCTCCACCTGATCTATCCAGGCATCTGAAGCGCATCTTCAGCAAACCGATGGTTTGTTCGATAATGGATCTGGTGGAAATGTGGCTGGAGTTGTAGCACTCCTCAGCTTCGTTGGCTGGCCTCCTCAATGGCGTCCTCAGCCACGTCCTCAGGGGATAGCCCTTGTCTCCAAGTAGCCATTCGTTAAGTTGGTCTGGCAGACTGAATAGCAGAGGCACACTAGACTGGTGCAGTATGAAGGAGTCATGGCAACTGCCAGAGTACATGGCACAAACATGCAAAATCTCCTTCTTGTGGTCACACACCAGCTGAACGTTGAGGGAGTGGAAGCCCTTGCAGTTGACAAAACTACCTGGATTGCGATGGGGTGCCCTAAGGGCCACATGTGTGCAGCCAACGACGCCCTGCACCCTTGGAAAGCCTGCCAGATGAGCTAATCCAACCGCTCGCACCGTGACACTTGCTTGATCCTTGCTGAAATGGATGTGATTGTGCGCGAGGGCAAAAAGGGCATCGGTTACCTGCGTGATGCAAGTGTGTGCGGCCGCCTGGAAGATGCCGCTGATGTCTGCTGCTGATCCCTGGAATGAGCCTGAGGCAAAAATGTTGAGTGCGGTGGTGTCTTCACGGAGGAATACACAAAAAACCTCCCAGAAATATGAGAAAACCAAGGGTGTGATGAGAATGAGGAACTTAAAGAAATTATTATCAGTAAAAAAACAGTACTAGCAAAATTAATGGGACTAAAAGTCGACAAATCCCAAGGACCGGATGACCTACATCCTAGGGTTTTGAAAGAGGTGACCATTGGAATAATGGACGCATTGGTTGTCATCTTCCAAAATTCTAATGATTCTGGAACGGTTCCTGAATATTGGAGGATGGCAAATGTAACCCCGCTATTTAAGAAAGGAGAGAGAGAGAAAACGGGGAACTACAGACCTGTTAGCCTCACATCAGTAGTTGGAAAATGCTGTAATCTATTATAAAGGATGCAATAACTAGACACTTAGAAACTAATAGTAAGATTGGGCAGAGTCAACATGGACTTATGAAAGGGAAATCCTGTTTGACAAACCTATTGGAGTTCTTTGAGGATGTAACTAGTGGAGTAGACAAAGGGGAACTGGTAGATGTGGTGTATCTGGATTTTCAGAAGGCCTTTGATAAGGTCCCACACAAGAGGATGGTGAACAAAATTAGGGCACATGGAATTGGGGGTAATATACTAGCATGGATTGAGAATTGGTTAACAGACAGAAAACAAAGAGTAGGGATAAACGGGTCTTTTTCAGGATGGCAGGCTGTGACTAGTGGGGTACCGCAAGGATCGGTGCTTGGGCCCCGGCTATTCACAATTTATATCAATGATTTGAATGAGGGGACTAAATGTAACATTTCCAAATTTGCTGATGATACAAAGCTAGGTGGCAGTGTCAGTTGCGAAGAGGATGTGAAGAGACTTCAAGGGGATCTCGACAGTCTCAGTGAGTGGGCGAGAACATGGCAGATGGGTTATAATGTGGATAAATATGAAGTTATCCACTTTGGTAGGAAAACCAGAAAAGCAGAGTATTTCCTAAATGGTGAAAGATTGGGGAATGCAGATGCTCAAAGGGACCTGGGTGTCCTTGTACATGAGTCACTGAAAGTGAATGTGCAGTTGCAGCAAGCCATTAGGAAGGCAAATGGTATGCTGGCCTTCATTACAAGAGGATTTGAGTACAGGAGTAAAGCAGTCTTACTCCAATTATTTCGGGCCTTGGTGAGACCACACCTGGAGTACTGTGTACAATTTTGGTCTCCTTACCAAAGGAAGGATATACTTGCCATAGAGGGAGTGCCACGAAGGTTCACGAGATTGATTCCTGGGATGGCGGGACTGTCATATGAGAAGAGATTGAGTAAACTAGGCCTGTATTCTCTTGAATTCAGAAGAATGAGAGGGGATCTCATTGAAGCATACAAAATTATTACAGGGCTTGATAGAATGGATGCTGGGAGAATGTTTCCCTTAGCTGGGGAGTCTAGAACCAGGGGCCACAGCCTCAAGATAAAAGGTAGGCCATTCAGGACTGAGATGAGAAGAAATTTCTTCACACAGAGGGTGGTGAATCTTTGGAATTCTCTACCCCAGAGGACTGTGGAGGCTCAGTCATTGCGTATATTCAAAACAGAAGTCGATAGATTTCTGACTAGTAAGGACATCAAGGGATATGGTGATCGGGCCAGTGAATGGAGTTGAGGCAGAAGATCAGCCATGACCTCATTGAATGGCGGAGGAGGTTCGAAGGGCCGAATGGCCTACTCCTGCTCCTATTTCTTATGTTCTTAAGTTGTTGTTGTTGTAGGTAGAATTCCATACAAAACTGTCTGCCAGGATACCTTTAGGCAGAACTGACATACATAAAATACAGGGCAAAGAAAGGAAAGCTAGCAGGCACCATTAACTGTATATATAACTATATTTATAATCTGTGTCAAACCAGATGATAACTCTTCCTTAACCAACATATTTTAATGTAAATTTTTCATATTTTTTCTATTATTTGTTTAATATAAGATTTAGTTGTGAAAAGGTTATGAGCAGGGCAGACATTTAAGACCTGGAGTAAAGCTGAAGACTCTCAACCTCAATGGGTATAAGTTTGAGTCTCAGGGCTATTTGTCACTTACTCACACTAACTTGCTCCAAATATGTGATCTTTTTTGCAGTTTTCAGCTGGGATTTCAGATATAGCACTCTGCAAATAACAAGTTAAGACCACCCAGCAAGAAATGGATGCATAAGTTTAATAAATCAGACCTTGGCACACGCACCTCAAAAAATGTCGGAGAACTGGAGGACTGCTAATGTGGTACCCTTGTTTAAAAAGGGAGAAAAGGATAGACCAAGTAATTAATTACAGGCCAGTCAGCCTAACTTCGGTGGTGGGAAAATTATTGGAAAGAATTCTGAAGGACAGGATGAATCTTCATTTAGAAAGACACAGATTAATCAAGGATTGTCAGCACGGATTTGTTAAGGGAAGGTCTGACAAACCTGATTGAATGTTTTGAGGAGGTAACAAGGAGCGTAGATGAGGGTAGTGTGTTTGATGTAGTGTATATGGACTTTAGCAAGGCTTTTGATAAGGTTCCACATGGCAGACTGGTCACAAAGTTAAAAGCCCATGGGATCCAGGGCAAAGTGTCAAGTTGGATTCAAAACTGGCTCGGAGGCAGGAAGCAGAGGGTAATGGTTGATGGGTGTTTTTGTGACTGGAAGGCTGTTTCCAGTGGGGTTCCACAGGACATAGTACTAGGTCCCTTGCTTTTTGTGGTATATATCAATGATCTAGATTTGAATATAGCGGGTATGATTAAGAAGTTTGCAGATGATACTAAAATCGGCTGTGTGGTTGATACTGAAGAAGGAAGCTGTAGACTGCAGGAAGATATCAATAAATTGGTCAGGTGGGCAGAACAGTGGCAAATGGAATTCAATCCAGAGAAGTGTGAGGTAATGCATTTGGGGAGGGCTAACAAGGAAAGAGAATACATTAAATGGTAGGACACTGAGTAGTGTAGATGAACAAAGGGACCTTGGAGTGCATGTCCACAGATCCTTGAAGGTAGCAGGCCAGGTAGATAAGGTGGTTAAGAAGGCATACGGAATGCTTGCCTTTATTAGCTGTGGCATAGAATACAAGAGCAGGGGGGGGTTATGATTCAACTGTATAAAACACTAGTTAGGCCTCAGCTAGAGTACTGCGTGCAGTTCTGGTCACCACATTACAGGAAAGATGTGATTGCACTAGAGAGGGTACAGAAGAGATTTACAAGGATGTTGCCAGGAGTAGAGAATCTTAGCTATGAGGAAAGACTGGATAGGCTGGGTTTGTTTTCCTTGGAACAGAGGAGGCTGAGGGGAGACCTTATTGGGGTGTATAAAATTATGAGGGGCATAGATAAAGTGGATAGAAAGGACCTAGTTCCCTTAGCAGAAGGGTCAAAAACCAGGGGGCACAGATTTAAAGTAATTGGTGGAGGGTTTAGAGGGGATTTGAGGGGAAATGTCTTCACCCAGAGGATTGTGGGGGTCTGGAACTCACTGCCTGAAAGGGTGGTAGAGGCAGAAACCCTAACCACATTTAAAAAGTACTTGGATGTGCACTTGGGATGCTGTAACCTGCAGGGCTACGGACCAAGAGCTGGGAAGTGGAATTAGGCTGGATAGCTCTTTGTTGGCCGGTGCGGACACAATAGGCCGAAATGGCCTCCTTCCGTGCTGTAACTTTTTATGATTCTATAAACCAGTACCTCATGGATGACGTGATGAATATGTTGGAGCCCCAACATGCTGTATCAGGACATGAGTTCTTGGCTGCAATCTTCTATACTTGAGGTAATGATCTGAGCTGTGCCATTGTAAGAGGGTGCAACACACAGAGCAGGTACTTCCCCACAAAGTCATTGAGGGATGGAGGATCACTTTGGTGTGCTCTCATATATTTTGTAGTGGCTATTTTCAGAAATTATTGGTGGAGGACTGGGACCAAGTCACTTGCCCGCTTGTCCTTTTAGTCAGGACAGTACTTGGAAGGCAGACACAAGGGGAATGTGATAAAATACTTTCAAAAGGAGTCTCACTCTCAACAAAAAGAAATAAAACAACATCTTTGTGCACTTCTTTACATGCATGAATAGGGCAAACAGGAATGTACATAAGCAGTGCAACTCTCTCAATTCACGAAAAACAGTGGTTTCACTGAAACTATAATAGGGTCAGTCAGACAAATCAACAAAATGCATTCCTGTATCATCAATTAAATGTTTTTGTTTTATTGAGAAAGCCATGTAAAGGATCAAGGCCTATGTTGCAGGACAACACCAAGGTTGAAAAGAGCAAGAAAGAAAAAAAAACACTTCGGGTTTAAAAGCCTGATGTAGCAGGAGGAAGGGAGACTGAGCAAAATAAGAAGCTTCACAGTACGATAGCCACCAAACGTATCTTCCCCTCCCCTCCCCTTTCAGCATTCCGTAGGGACCGCTCCCTCCGAGACACCCTAGTCCACTCCTCTATCACCCCAAACAGCCCTTCCCCTTCGCTTGGCACCTTCCGTGCAAGCGGAGGAGATGTAACACCTGCCCTTATACCTCCCCCCTTCCCACTGTCCAGGGCCCCAAACACCCCTTCCAGGTGAAACAGCGATTTACTTGTACTTCTCGCAATCTAGTATACTGTATTCGCTGCTCACGATGCGGTCTCCTCTACATTGGGGAGACCAAACACAGATTGGGTGACCGCTTTGCGGAACACCTCCGTTCAGTCCGTAAGGGTGACCCCGAGCTTCCGGTCGCCTGTCATTTTAATTCACCGCTCCATTCCCACTCGGACCTCACCGTCCTTAGCCTCTTGTATTGTTCCACGGAAGCTCAACGTAAACTCGAGGAACAGCACCTCATCTTCCGATCAGGCACTTTACAGCCTTCTGGACTCAATATCGAGTTCAACAATTTCAGATCATAACCTCAGCCCCTATTACACATTTTTTCTTGTAATTTTTCCACTCCTTTTCCTCCCACTTTTGTTTCTCTCTCACACCTGGCAGCTATCTCTTGCCCTGCCAGTACACTTTACACCTAATCTCAGCCTATTACCATCTCGTCTAGCTCTTTTACTTCTTTTGTTTCTTTCACTTCTTTTGTCCGATCGCAGCCCTGCCTTCGATCTATTTTCTTTTCTTTCCAGTTTTGAAGAAGGGTTCGACCCAAAACGTCAACTCAAATTTCTCTCCACGGATGTTGCCTGACCTGCTGAGTTTTTCCAGCATTTTCTGTTGTTATTAAGAAGCTTCACAGTGTTGAGCTTCTGGGAAAGAATGAATTACAATAGGATATTTCCTTACAGTAGTTGCATGGAGGAGTAAGAGGACGCACTTGGAGCAGAAAGGTTTAAAGAAGTGTGGGGAGCATAATGGATTTGAACATTATCCTTTCATCTCTCTGATGTGGGCTTGAACCATATACAGACTGACGGGACAAAAATATGTCATTCTTCCAGTTCTCAAGACATAAAATGAAATGAGTTAGGGCAGTCTAGTTCATAGCAGAGAACTCTTCTTAATTAACATGTGTAATTAATATAAACAAATACAGTGGAACCTTAAATATCTGTACTGCATTATCTGCCTTCCCATTTTACAAAAATTGTTCGTGATTAGAGCAACACTGGCATGTTTTATTACCCATCCCTGAGAAGATGATGGTTTGCCTCCTTCTTGAACTGCTGCAGTCCTTGTGGGATGGTTTTCCTATAATGGTGTTAGTTATGGAATTTCAGGATATTGACCCAGAGATGATGAAGGAATGGCAATATATGTCCTAGTCAGAATGGTGTGTGACTTGGAAGGGAACTTGGAGGTTATAGTATTCCCATGCCACTGCATTCTTGTCCTTCTTGGTGTTAGAGGTTGCATGGAAGGGAGATGCTATTGAAGTAAGTTTGGTGAGTTGCAGCAGGATCTGTAGAAAGTGCATCCTGCAGCCAAAATGAGTCAGTGGAAGAGGGGTGGATAGTGCGTTCAGTGGCGGGGTGCGATCAAACGGGGTGCTCTGTCTTGGATGGTGTTAAACTTCTTCAGTGTTGTTTGTGGCTGCACCCATTTAGGTGAGCAGTGAATATTGCACCACACTTCTGACATGAGCCTCGTCGATGGTGAAGAGGTTTTGAGGGATCATGCGTTGAGTCCCTTCCCTGCTCTTGTAGCCACAGTGTTGATATGGCTGACCTACTTACACTTCAGGTCAGTGGTGACCTCTGAGATGTTGAGAGGTTCAGCACTGGTAGTGCTGTTGTGGGCCAGGGGGAGGTGGTTGGACTTTTTCTTGTTGGAGATTGTCATTGTCTGGCACTTACGTAGCATAATTACTACCTTGCACGCCATCCCAAGTCTAGATGTTGTTTAATTCCAGCTGTAGGCCAGCATCTACTACTTCATTATAGGAGAAGTGACATTACACAATAGAGGGTGTCCTTACTGTGGAGATAGAAACTATGGCTGTGTGTACTGCCGACAATCATGCCACCACAAAAATAGAGGCAACATAGGAAAAGAAAGGCAAAGAAGACAGTGGATGTTTTTTGACTACTTAAGAGGAAATAGAAAAAGAAACAAAAGAGATAAAAAGACAAGAAACTTAGCCAAAAGGGGGTAATTTGAGGCAAGACTGATGTTCCCGATTGTAAAATCAGGTTTTGGGATCGATTTGAGCTGGTCTCAGGAAATTAATGGGGTGTATATGTTTAAAGAAGAACTGCAGCTTTCAATGTTACATGTGTATGTTAACACTTCATAAATAATCAAAAAAGACAGCACATATCAAAGTACTAATTCTGCATTTAAAAACAAAACTAAGTATAGAGAAAATCAACACATTGCTTTGATAAGTAAGACAGTCCAAAATGTCAACACATATAAAAGTTTAAAATTTGGCTGTAAGGAAAAAGCATCCTTTCATCAACACAATAAACCAGCAGGTTTCTCAAACTGCACAGAATCATATTCAAATATATTTTCTTGTATATTATTTATTGCATACTATAAATAGTACATACCATTGAAGTTTATGTGAGATGGCGCTCTGATCTATATCTTCTTGGAGTTGAGCATGAAACCCTTGCTTTGTTCTGCATACAGTAAGTCAATATATCAAGTTAGATCAGTTAATATGGTACAACAGCAACACTCAGAAAATTACAAATTCTGACTGTATTTGTGTCCAAATACGTAGATAAAAGAATACAGCTTTGCTCATACACTGTACTCATAAATTTGAAAATGGCATAGCTGCTGTAGAAGTTAACATGAGCATTGCTAAAGATGGTCCTACTAGGCTACTACAATGCTTTTGCAATTAGTACTCTTGGAATTGGCCTCTGGTTGCTGTTGTGCTGTTGCTGAATTTGTGCTGTTGAAGCTGATAGAGTGCCGTTGAAGTTGGTAAAGTGTTGCTGTGGCTGATAGAGTTCTGTTAAGGGCAAAGTATTGGTGAGGTTGGTAGAGTGTTGCTGAAGTTGGTAGAGTGTTACTGCAGCTGGTAAAATGCTGCTGTAGATCAATGAAGCTGATCGAGTGTTGCTGAGATTGGTAAAGAATGGTGAGGTTTGTAGACAGTTGCTGAGGTTGGTAGGGTATTGTGAGCTTTGTAGACAGTTGCTGTGGTTGGTAAAGAATTGGTGAGGTTTGTAGACAGTTGCTGAGGTTGGTAGGGTATTGGTGAGGTTGGTAGAATGTTAGTGTTGCTGGTAGACTGTCGCTGAAGTTAATAAGCTGTGGCTGAGGTTTGTAGCATTCTGCTGAAGATGGTAGAATGATACTGAAGTTGGTAGGTTGGCGCTGAGGTTACTACAGCTATCATAAAGTTGAGACTGTCGCCATGATTGAAGAGTTCTGCTTAAGTTAGTAGACGGTTGTCAAGGTTGGTAGATGTACTGAAGTTAGTAGAGTGTCACTGAGGATGGCAGAGTGTCCCAGAGGATGGCAGGATGTCCTGAGGATGGCAGGATATCCCTGAGGATGGCTGAGTGCCCCTGAGTATGGCAGAATGTCCCTGAGAATGGCAGGATGTCTGAGGATGGCAGGATGTCTCTGAGGATAGCTGAGTGTCTCTGAGGATGGCAGAGAGTCCCTGAGGATGGCAGGATGTCTCTGAGGATGGCAGGATGTCTCTGAGGATGGCAGAGTGTCTCTGAGGATGGCAGAGTGTCTCTGAGGACGGCAGAGTGTCCTTGAGGATGGCAGAGTGTCTCTGAGGATGGTAGGATGTCCCTGAGGATGGCAGGATGTCCCTGAGGATGGCAGAGTATCTCTGAGGATGGCAAGATGTCCCTGAGGATGGCAGGATGTCTCTGATGATGGCAGGATGTCCCTGAGGATGGCAGGATGTCTGAGGATGGCAGGGTATCTCTGAGGGTGGCAGGGTGTCCCTGAGGATGGCAAGATGTCTCTGAGGATGGCAGGATGTCCCTGAGGATGGCAGGATTTTTCTGAGGATGGCAGGATGTCCCTGAGGATGGCAGGATGTCCCTGAGGATGGCAGAGTTTCTCTGGGGATGGCAGGATGTCTGAGGATGGCAGGATGTCCCTGAGGATGGCAGAATGTCCCTGAGGATGGCAGAGTGTCCCAGAGGATGGCAGGATGTCCCTGAGGATGGCAGGATATCCCTGAGGATGGCTGAGTGCCCCTGAGTATGGCAGGATGTCCCTGAGAATGGCAGGGTGTCTGAGGATGGCAGAATGTCTCTGAGGAAGGCAGAATATCTCTGAGGATGGCAGGATGTCCCTGAGGATGGCAGGATGTCCCTGAGGATGGCAGAGTTTCTCTGGGGATGGCAGGATGTCTGAGGATGGCAGGATGGCCCTGAGGATGGCAGAATGTCCCTGAGGATGGCAGGATGTCCCTAAGGATGGCAGGATGTCCCTGAGGATGGCAGAGTTTCTCTGGGGATGGCAGGATGTCTGAGGATGGCAGGATGTCTGAGGATGGCGGAATGTCCCTGAGGATGGCGGAGTTTCTCTGAGGATGGCAGGATGTCTGAGGATGGCAGAATGTCCCTGAGGATGGCAGGATGTCTCTGAGGATGGCAGGATGTCCCTGAGGATGGCAGGGTGTCCCTGAGGATGGCAGGATGTCCCTGGAGCTGACAGAGCGCTGATGGGTCCGATGGTGTTGACTGCCGTACCAGCTCACGCTTCCCCTCTGTCCGTTGCCCAGGAACGGAGCCCGCCGGCTGAGACTGGACGCCGTCTCCTTGGCAACCCGTTGACCATGAGCCTCTGGGGCTAAGCGGCGGTTTCCGGTTCCGGGGCCTGAAGTGCGGCTGCCGATCGGTGACTCGGGGCTAAAAGGTAAAATTCCGCGTCCTGGGTACCGTAACCTTGGGGGATCGGCATTCAATCTCTGCGCGGCCAAGACAGGCATGGAGCTACTGGCCCCGAGTTCCCATTTGCCGCCTCCCTCCTGCCGGTCACTGGATGGTCCTTAGAGCGAGATCTTCACTGCCGGCTTCTGCCGTGCACTGGTCGGACGCTCGATTCTCTCTTGTTTTTCCCTTGTTATTTACATGCCTCAAGCCACGGCTCCTTGCTTGGCCGCAGTTCACTAAATCCGTTTGCCCTCTGACCATTGACGCCTGATCCTTTACAGATGTCAGTCAGCAGGCTGGCTCACTCTGGGGGCATTGCAGCTGAACCCGACTCGCACACAACAAGCACTTTCCAGCAGCTGTCCCCGGAGCGCTATCAGCAGCAGGAGGATTTCTCCCCCCACCCCCTCAAGTTGCTGAGGCATTGGGCCAGAAATTCGCGGCCAAAGGCGTGAGTGCGCTCGGGGTACTCACGCATCTGGCCGTTGGAAATGCCGGCGTTCAGCATGAACAGCGCATGCGGGGAACGCCGGCATTTCCAGACCTCGAGCGCGTGCGACTGCACAGGCAGCACTTGCGCAGTGAACTTCGTAGATTTCATTCATGAAATCCGTGAGGGTAAGTCCTCAGAAGTTACACGTAAAAAAAGCAAGTGTAAAGTGGTTTATTGGCTGCGGAGGAAGAAACATTTTATCGTGGAGCTTCTGAAATGCAATATTTTTGTTTGGGAAAGGGAGGGAAGTTATTTTAAGAAATTTTAAGTAAGTTTTAAAGTTAAATTTTTTTTTTTAAACGGTTTTCAGAACGGTAGGTAGAAGGAGCAATTGTGGCTGTGTGAATGGAATGTGAGAATGAGTTATGTATGTATGTCCACATATATTCCTTTACGTATATGTATGTATGTTTTACATTCATACACATTAGTAAAGGAATATATGTTTTTAATTATGATTTTCCAATAAGTTACTTTCTCTGAAAGTCATAATTAAATAATACATTCATACACATAAGTAAAGGAATATATACATAACACGCAAAGGAATATATACAGACATACATACTTTCAGAAGCTCCACGATAAGAAATATCTTCCTCCGCAGCCTCTGGAGCAACTGTACCCATGCTTTTTTCATGTGTAAGTTGTAATGACTTGACCTCACTGAAAGCATTAATGAAAGCGGCGAATTATACTGCGCACGCGCTGCCTGTGCAGTCGCACGCGTTCTGCCTCTGAACCCCTTCGTTCAGAGGACAGGAAATGCCGGTTTTCCCCACATGCACTGTGCATGCTGAAAACCGGCATTTCATCCAGCCAGATGCGTAAGTACCCCGACCGTACTCGCGCATTTGGAAGGGAATTACTGGGCCAACATTTTACATGTCAATAAAATGAAAAATTTAACAATTGCACGACTTGGCCCCTCGCATCTGCGACTGAGGGTCCAAGGAGGTGCATTGCGCAAGAGGTCATCATCGTACGTATCCTCACACTGTTCCCTTTGGGGAACTGTATGAAGTGGTGGAAGGATTTATGGCCGTGATTAACGCTCATTCCGTGACCGTAACCATCTTTGAACCAGCCATTAGGGTGGTTAGTCCTATGGCGGGAGGGTTTTACGGGCTCCCACAACCCATCTGAGGGGGGAGGAGGAGGGGGGGGGGCGCTGCCACCAACACCCACGGACGCAAGTATCCCGCTGGATGTCCACCCAGAATTTAAAGTTGGAACTCCGACTCCACTTGCCGGGACTGTCTGGAGTGGGGTTCAAAACCCTACTCCTTCTGGCCCAGCGGCGGGGATGCTTACTGCTACGCAAAAGGCCCACTCCGCACAAAAGGTGACACCCATACGTTTCCTGCGCCTTTTCCCTCCCCGTGACTGGAGCCCTATGCTGCCATTTCACGTTGCTAATCGGATTGGGCCTTTGTCATAGCGGTAGGATCCCCGCCGCTGGGCCAGATCAGGGTAGGGTTTCGAACCCCGCTCCAGACAGTCCCAGCAAGTGGAGTCGGAGCTCCGGCTCTAAATTCTGGGTTGACATCCAGTGGGATATTTGCGTCCGTGGGTGTGGGTGGCCCCCCTCCTTGTATAGCTTGTGGGAGCCCGTAAAACCCTCCCGCCATAGGACTAACCGCCCTAATGGCTGGTTCAAAGATGGTTACGGTCACGGAATGAGCGTTAATCATGGACATAAATCCTTCCACCACTTCATACAGTTCCCCAAAGGGAACAGTGTGAAGACACGTATGATGACGGCATTGCTAAATAAATAAATGGAATTAAAAAAATTCTTTTAGGGCTTTTAAAAGTCTTTAAATTGCTTTAATTCTCTTTAAAACTACTTCAGATTACTCAAAATAATGTAAACATTTTAAAAAGTTTATAAAAGTTACCAAAATCTTCAAAAAACTTCCAAAAACCTATTTAAACTGCTGCTTTGCATGTAAAAATGGTTAGCAGCTTGACAGAAACATTGGGGGCGTGTCCAGTGAAACTGAGACCTCAAGGGGCGTGTCTCACTTGCACTGCACGCTACAGGCTTCGCGCTGGCTGCACTCCTGGGCGGCGTGACGTCATACGCTGCCCGGGATTCTTCTTCTGGAAACACCAATTCCAGGCGCCCCTGGAGCTGATCGGCAGTAGCGCGGGGTAAGTGTAAATACGGGGCTTGCACGCGCTGCAAGCCCCGTTCTGGAATTTCTGGGCCAATGTGTTGTGCTCCTACCACCCAACCGAGACCAGGTAACAACAGAAAATGCTGGAAAAACTCAGCAGGCCAGGCAACATCCGTGGAGAGAGAAACAGAGTCAACGTTTTGGGTCGAAACATAGAAGGGTTTCGACCTGAAACGTTGACTCTATTTCTCTCTCCACGGATGTTGCCTAGCCTGCTGAGTTTTTCCAGCATTTTCTGTTGTTTCAGATTTCCAGCATCCGCAGTATTTTGCTATCGTACATCTGTTGGGTGAAGGTGGAAGAGGGCGAGGAAGAAATAGTTAATTGAAGTAGAACTGGTTATTTTTAGTGTGCGTGCTTTGTTATTTTAACGTTGCTTCGATGTGAAAGCATTTATAATATAAACATACAGTTTCCTTCTCTGAATGCCTACTTTAATAGAGTATCCCATGCGGCATCTGTGATATTTCCCTTTCCCTGGCACACGTTCTTACTTTAAGGGACTCCCGCAACACGGCATCAGATTTTTGTTTGTACACATTTGCGTGGCGTTTGACTATGAAAAGTTTTTCTAACCTTGTATCGATCCAAGGACTACCGTGTGCAACTTGGAGATCATAGCTTCAAAGGCATTGTGTGTTTTAGTTTCAAAAGGCCACCAGATTGCAGATTCTGTCAGAAAGTGCTTAAGATTGGCCTGTTGATGTTCATTTGGAGTGAATGGCGCTTTTTGCATAAGCCTCTCCTGTTCTGTAAATTTCAATACTGCTTTTACTTTTGACATAAACTGGATTGTTTTTTAATTCATTGTATGATAATATACCCTTCTAAAATCTAATAAGTTTAAACAGAAGAATGTGTGCCATGTGGAGAACATTCTCATGCTACCTTGGTTGTGGCAGTTTTGTATTGGTATGACAGCTATTTATTAAGAATCAAATTACTGGTTGCTTTTTGTGTATTTTAAAAATAACTTTACAATCTTTATGCCTCCCTTCATTTTAAAAGATACTCCCGGATTAGGTTGTATGGTGGCTGGATCCTAGATGGTCAATGTGGATCAAGTGGCCAGTCACACATTGAAAAATGAATTTTTATATTAAATAGGCAGAAGGTAAAATGTGATTATGATATGTAGGGAAAGGCCATTATAGAATAAAACCCTGGAATACTACTTTAGTAAGGAAAATCTGAACGTTGTTTAATATATTGGTAACATCACATGATGACTATTCTTTATCTAAAAATGTTTCTCCAGCAGGGTACACTGCACAGAAAGTATTGATATTATGAAGGCTATTATTCTGGCTGCTGGCTATGGTACAAGATTGAATCGTGATCTACAGAATGATACCAGTGGAGATTTTAAGCATCTCTGTGGCATCCCCAAGCCCCTTCTACCAGTAGGACATCAGCCGCTTATCAGTCATTGGATGGCAGCAATAGACAAGATCAACTTTATTGATGCAGTTTATGTTATTGTATGTCTACATTTTGATCTTTCCTTCAGAAAACTGCACAAGTTAAACTCTGTGGTCTACCTCCAAATGTTCATCTACAATTATGACCTGGACTTAAGTATACAGGGCATAATTTCAAAGTTTGCAGATGACACAAAACTCGAAAATGTAGTAAACAGTGAAGAGGATAGTAACAGATTTCAGGAGGACATAGACAGACTGGTGAAATGGGCAGACACATGGCAGATGAAATTTAAGAGAAGTGTAAAGTAATTTGGTAGGAAGAATGAGGAGAGGTACTATAAACAAAATGGTACAATTTTAAAGGGGGTGCAGGAACAGAAACAGACAGTAGAAACACAAGTCTTTGAAGGTGGCAGGACAAGGCAGTTAAAAAGGCATATGGGATCCTTAGCTTTATAAATAGAGGCATAGAGCACAAAAACAAGGAAGTTATTGCTAAACCTTTAAAAACACTGGTTAGGCCCCAGCTGGAGTATTGAGTCCAATTCTGGGCACTACACTTTAGGAAGGATGCCAAGTCCTTAAAGAAGGTGCAGAGGAGAATTATGAGAATGGTACCAGGGATAAAAGACTTCAGTTACATGGACAGAATAGAGAAACTGGGGTTGTTCTTAGAGCAGAGAAGTTAAGGGGAGATTTGATAGAGTTGTACAAAATTTTGAAGGGTTTTGATAGAGCAAATAAGGAGAAACTGTTTCAAGTGGCAGAAGGGTCGGTAACTAGAGGACACAGATTTAAGGTGATTGGAAAAAGAACTAGAGGCGACATGAGGGAAAAAATTTAAGCAGTGAGTTGTTATGATTTGCAGTGCAACGCCTGATCGGGTGGTGGAATCAGATTCAGTAATAACTTTCCTAAAAAAATTGGATAAATACTTGAAAAGGAAGAAATTGCAGGGCTATGGGGAAAGCAGGGGAGTGGGATGGATTGGATAGCTCTTTCAAAGAGCTGGCACAGGCACAATGGGCCAAATGGCCACCTTCTGTGCTGTATCATTCTATGATTCTAATTCTTCTGAAATCCAAGATTACTATTAAAAAAAATGCTTTCTGTTTTACATATTTCACTGACATAAATTTGAGATTTAAACTTGGTGTAATAGTGTTTTTTAGTTACATTTAATGCTATTTTATGTTTTTTTTGCTGTGTGTTGATGCTGGGATTTTGCAGTTGGAGTATGTAGAAGATAAGTTGATTTAAATTAAAACAGAAAAAGGAGCACCAAATGCCTGGTTTTTAACACATCTCTGCCAAAAAGAAAAAACATCCAATGGCCTCCAGTTTGATAGTGCGGCTAGCCATGTAGTTTTGATATTGGATAGTACCAGCCAGACCCAGCTTAAAAAAATTGTTAATCAAAAGTGAGAGGGCCTCATTTCTCCATTCTAGAGTAGTACCCTGTACTGAAGTACTGTACTAGAGTGCATAGAGATTTTTTTTTGAAACTTAAGATTGTATCATTATACAATTTTTGACACAGAATTGAAAATGTATGCCAAGATTTGGGTATTCACAATTTTGTACTTAGATATATACGAGGGGTGATGAGGAAGAAATAGACCCATTCTTTCTTGTGCTGTTTGACTATTCCAAATGTTAATTCCACTTTTAAACAGTGTCACTACTTTAATTCCCAGTAAAGCTCGTCTTTTTCTCATTCAGCAGTCCACAAAGAAGAAAACAAATGTGCTGAAAAATTTTGGTTTGGGAGGTACAGAATTAAAAATTGAGCTTGTGCAATTTTCACTTTGCAAATAAAATTGGTCAAAACTGTCTTTTAAAGCATATAACTGTAGTGGACACTGCAAGAATATCACACTTACAGGTATGCTAATAATTGCTAACTAATAATAATCCTTGCAGACAAATGATCTCTATTATGTGACGTTTGAAGACTGGGCAAAGAAGTTCCAAATAGTTAAAGTCCTAAATGATGGAACGAGAAGCAATGAGGTAAGTGCCCAGTTCTGCAATAGGAGGATACATAATGTATAAATCAGAACTATCACTTTCAAAAACATTAGATCATTAGTGAAAATTGCATTTAATTTCCAGACACAGTTACACTTCAGCTAGTTAAGATTTTTATGTTTGTAAAAGTAAAATATATTTGTTCAGAAAATGTGAATGTTGGCAATGTTAGAAGTAAAATTCTATATTAATAAAAGATCTGTAAGTGCTATTATTCATTTTAGTTTCCAACTTTTGTTCCGTACCAGTGAACGGATAACACCTACATAGAACATTACAAATCTGTAACAGATCATGATGTTCAGATAAGATTATAAACTGAGATTGAATCTTAGGCAGTTTATTGATGTCATCTGAGCTGTAAATTATTACTGCCTTTAAACACATTCCTATGTTGTATTATTGATTTGAGTAATATTTCCTGATGGGGTGTCACCATCTTTATAGAATTTTCACTTATTAACTGACCTATATGCATTTAAAAGTTGGAGAATAAAACAGTTTATATTGTACACATATTTTACAAGCTGAGTTATTTAAACTTAAGTAAAAGCCATAATTCAGTGTTCCAGACAGTTAAAAAAATTAACTTTTTCTCCCCATAGGAACGGTTGGGTGCTATCGCTTGTCTTCAGCTTGCCATTACTCAGTTTAACATCAATGATCATGTGTTGGTACTAGGCGGGTAAGCAACAATATAAATAGGTAGTAAAGCATACAAGTAGAATAGCTGGTAAAGGTGTTAAAGCCAGGTAAATTGCTTAAAATATACAATATTTAAGTTATAGATTGTAAAAAGTTTGTGTGTGTGTATATATATATATATATTTTTTTTATTCGTTCATGGGATGTTGGCATCACTGGCAAGGCCAACATTTATTGCCCATCCCTATATATATATATATAGTAAATTAAAAACAAACTTTTAAATAGAAAGGATATTCAATTTTAAAAAGAACTATTCAATAGCTTTAAGAAGCTTCTCTGTAGCTCACGAGGTAGCATGCATTAACTAATATTAGCAGTAATCTGTACTAAATGATTCAAGGAAAGAATAGAGAATAATTAATCAAACTGCAGTTTATTTCTATAATAGCAAAATACTGCGGATGCTGGAAATCTGAAATAACAACAGAAAATGCTGGAAATACTCAGCAGGCCAGGCAGCATCCGTGGGACCCTTCATCAGAACTGGAAAAAGCTGGAGATGTAACAGATATTAAGCAGGTGCAGAGACGGGGGTGGGGGGGTTAGGAGGGGAGGAAGGAATTGAAAGAACATCCTGTACTTTTGTAAGAGGCAGGAAAGATAAAATGTTGCAAATGGGAGTGGCAAAAATCATACTGCATGAAAAATGGGGGCAGGGATAATGATCTGAAATTGTTGAACTCAATGTTGAGTCCGGCAGGCTGTAAAGTGCCCAATCGAAAGATGAGGTGCTGTTCCTCGAGCTTACGTTGAGCTTCATTGGAACAATGTAATAGGCCGAGGACAGAGAGATCAGAGCGGGAGTGAAGCGGTGAATTAAAGTGACAGGCGACTGGAAGCTCAGGGTCACCCTTACGGACTGAACGGAGGTGTTCCACAAAGTGGTCGCCCAATCTGCGTTTGGTCTCCCCAATGTAGAGGAGACCGCATCGTGAGCAGCGAATACAGTATATTAAATTGCAAGAAGTACAAGTAAATCGCTGTTTCACCTGGAAGGGGTGTTTGAGGCCCTGGACAGTAGGAAGGGAGGAGGTAAAAGGGCATGTGTTGCATCTCCTGCGCTTGCACGGAAGGTGCCAGGTGAAGAAGAAGGGCTGTTGGGGGTGATTGAGGAGTGGACCAGGGTGTCGCGGAGGGAGCGGTCCCTTCGGAATGCTGAAAGGGGAGGTGAGGGGAAGATGTGTTTGGTGGTGGGATCACATTGGAGGTGGCGGAAATGGTGGAAGATGATCCATTGAATGTGGAGGCTGGTGGGGTGAAAGGTGAGGACAAGGGGAACCCTATTGTGGTTCTGGGAGGGAGGGGAAAGGGTGAGAGCAGAAGTGTGGGAAATAGAATGGACACGGTCAAGGGCCGTGTCAACCACAGTAGAGGGGAATCCTCGGTTGAGGAAAAAGGAAGACATGTTGGAAGCGCTGGTACGGAAGGTGGCATCGTCAGAACAGACGCGACGGAGAAACTGGGAGAATGGAATAGAGTCCTTACAGGAAGCGGGGTGGGAGGAAGTGTAGTCCAGGTAGCTGTGGGAGTCGGTGGGCTTGTAGTGGATATTTGTCGATAGCCGATCGCCAGAAATGGAGACGGAGAAGTCAAGGAAGGGAAGGGAAGAGTCGGAGATGGACCATGTGAAGGTGAGGGAAGGGTGGAAATTGGAAGTAAAGTGAATGAACTTATCTAGTTCAGGGCGAGAGCAGGAAACAGCACCAATAGTCATCAATGTACCGGAAAAAGAGGTGAGGGAGGGGACCTGAGTAGGACTGGAACAAAGAATGACTCTATTTTTTCTCCCCTTGTCCAGTCTCTTCCCACCTACATTCGCGACTCTTCCGACGCCCTCCGTCACTTTAACAGTTTCCAGTTTCCTGGCCCCAACCGTCTCCTTTTCATTATGGACGTCCAATCCTTCTACACCTCCATCCCCCACCAGGACGGCCTTCGGGTGCTCAGTTTCTTCCTTGAACAGAGGCCCAACCAGTCCCCATCCACCACCACCCTCCTCCGCCTGGCTGAACTTGTTCTCACATTGAACAACTTCTCCTTTGACTCCACTCACTTCCTCCAAATTAAAGGTCTTGCTATGGGAACCCGCATGGGCCCTAGCTATGCCTGCCTGTTCATGGGATATGTGGAACATTCTTTGTTGCACATGCAAGCGCAGGAGATGCAACACATGCCCTTTTACCTCCTCCCTTCCCACTGTCCAGGGCCCCAAACACCCCTTCCAGGTGAAACAGCGATTTACTTGTACTTCTTGCAATTTAATATACTGTATTCGCTGCTCACGATGTGGTCGCTACATTGGGGAGACCAAACGCAGATTGGGCGACCGCTTTGCGGAACACCTCCGTTCAGTCCGTAAGGGTGACCCTGAGCTTCCAGTCGCCTGTCACTTTAATTCACTGCTTCACTCCTGCTCTGATCTCTCTGTCCTCGGCCTATTACATTGTTCCAATGAAGCTCAACGTAAGCTCGAGGAACAGCACCTCATCTTTCGATTAGGCACTTTACAGCCTGCCGGACTCAACATTGAGTTCAACAATTTCAGATAATTGTCCCTGCCCCCATTTTTCATGCAGTATGATTTTTGCCACTCCTATTTGCAACATTTTATCTTTCCTGCCTCTTACAAAAGTACAGGATGTTCTTTCAATTCCTTCCTCCCCTCCTAACCCCCCCCCCCCCCCCCCCGTCTCTGCACCTGCTTAATATCTGTTACATCTCCAGCTTTTTCCAGTTCTGATAAAGGGTCCCAGACCTGAAACGTTAACTCTGTTTCTCTCTCCACAGATGCTGCCTGGCCTGCTGAGTATTTCCAGCATTTTCTGTTGTTATTGCAGTTTATTTCTTCCCAGCTTATCCATTAAAGAACCTGCCTGGTCTTCATCCCTGTGTCTGCTATGTGTATAGCTTTAAAAATGGCATCCCTTCAGTTGCTAAACACAATCTACCCTTCTGTTTCATTATCATCCATTTTCCTTTGCTTGTTCTAATCCTCCTCATTGACTTTTAGATGACTTCCAGTGTTCACTACTCTTTGATTCCCTGTATCTTTTCAAATATTTTTGCTTGGCCATTGGGGTAATTTTAATTTCCTTATTCTCCCACTATGGTCTTGATACAATTCTCCTTTACCCAAGCACATGTTCTTACCACACCAACCATTTAAATAGTCTTTTAAAAATGCATTTTATTTTACTTTTCCAGGTTTTGCTTCTCATTTAATCTATCTGACAATTCTTTGCAAAACTCCAGTGTTTTTTCTAAAGTCTGCCAACGTCATCGTTTTTGGCAGTAGTCCGAATTACAGTATCAAACCTAAAAAAATGATTAATCTCCTGCAGTTTGTACTCAATTTCTTCAGAGCAAGGAGAAACTTTAACATTTTCTTTTTAAGCGTACTTGCGATTACCAGGAATGAGAGGATATATCCTATATATGAAGGGAGATTTGAAAAACTTTAACAATATTCACCAAAGCAGAGGTGTTTAAGGGTGGGGGGGGGGGGGGATCCAATAGAAATGTGAAAAGTTTTGAACAGTTTGAGAGGATAAATAATGAAAGATTATTTCCACTTCTTGGTGAATTGATGACAAATCCCCTTTGTCATCCCTTTTGTCTCTTAATCTCTCCTGCCTTCCATCCTATCGGACCCTCCCTTTTGTTCTTTCCTCCCCTCCCCCCCTTTCCCTGCCCCTACACTTGCTTAAAAACCTGTTGCATCTCCAGCTTTTTCCAGTTCTGACAAAGGGTCATCGACCTGAAACATTAACTCTGCTATAATAACTTATTGTATGTTTTGGCTATCACTTTGACTGTTTATTTTTCTCAGGGACACCCTGTTCTATGAAGATTTCAGCCTCGCTGATGTCCTTGCACAATTTGCTGAGCTGCAGAATATTAATTGTGACAGCAGTTTGGTTCTGTCTTACCTATGCAAAGATGAAGGTCAATCTAAAATTTATTACAAAGCTCCCTTCTTTCTTGAATTGATCTTTGGGGAAAAGAATCTAACATCACTTCTCCTCTCAGCAGAAACTACAAAGTTTGGCATTTTAGAAATTGATGAAAAGTTCCAAGTCACTGCATTTAAAGAAAAACCCAGCTCCACTGAAACAACATCTCGCAGAGCAGTAAGATTTTTACTTTTTCTTAAATTGGCAATTCTTGACCATGTACTGTACCATTTTCTTTAAAAAAAAAATCTAATATTGGAACAAGTTACTGTATTTCAAAAGCATTTATACTGAAGCAGAATCTTGCTGTGCTGAAGTAGCTTGTTCTGATATTCGATTTCTTTTAGACAAACTTTTTAGCATTTTAAACACTACTTGTATTGAGGAATATTAATCTAAACTAAGAATTCAGTGTCTACTTCAATTTCCTGTCTTCCAGTGCCCGTGTTTCTATATATACTCAAAAAATACAGTTCCTTTGATTGCAAAATTTCTTCAAGAAAAGCAGGTACCTGTTTGTTGGCATTAACACCATTAAGTTAAACTCTGCTTAAAAAAAAAAGCCTAGTTAGTTTTTCTGGAAATATTACAACTGGATCAGGACTTTAAACATCAGGCACAATTAGCAATTGATGAATAATTATACCATGGTCCATTTATTTGTTAATTTAGCATTTAAACATTTTATGCAAATGATTTTCTACATTACCCTACTGTCTCTTGTGTAGGATTTAGTAGTGGATTGATTATGTATACTTCTGATCAGTATTTTGTATTTAAATATTGTTTTAATTTGGAATTCTATAGCATGGACTGCATTTTGATATACAGGAAACTCTTGTTTAAACGGCACCTAAATATCCGGAATTCTCTCTTAACCGGCAAAATTCATACTCCGAAAACAACACCTCAATAACCAGAAATGTCGCCGAGTCCGAGTCTCCTGCGGTGTCAGTTAGTCAGTGGGGGTAGTTCTCCAAACTGCCACTACTCAGCTTCTTGGCGCTGTCGGAAGTCCGAACACATGGAAACATAGAAGATAGGAGCAGGAGTAGGCCGTTCGGCCCCTCAAGCCTGCTCCGCCATTCAATGCGATCATGGCTGATCATCCAAATTCAGTACCCTGCCCCTGCCTTCTCTCCATATCCCTTTAGCCTTAAGAAATACATCTAACTCCTTCTTGAATATATTTAATGAATTGGCCTCTACTGCCTTCTGTGGTAGAGCATTCCACAGGTTCACCTAGGGTTGCAAAGGGGTGGAAAGTTTCCGGGAAATTTCCGGAAATTTTCCACGGGAAGTTTAGCTTGGGAATTTTGCCCAAAAAAGCATATGCTAGCATAATATTGTTTTTTTTGTATTTCTTTCTTTTTTTTTCCCCACAGGTCCTCTCTTAAAATTACTAACAGAGATGGAATCTTAATTATTAAGGAATTTCTTAATCAATATATGTTTATCTTAACTTGGCTTGTTTTAATAATTACAAGTTTTGTGTGTGACTGTGAACAAATGTGTCCAGATTGGTTGGATGAGCGATTAGCTCCCTCTATTTGTAATATTTGCATATCGAATTGTGATTGGCCTGCAGGCATCTGTAAGACTGCTATAGTTTTTTAAAGATCCAGGTTAGGGGTCCTGAGGGAAGTCATTTTGTTTTCTGCTGATGTTGTGATGATGCAGTAAGTAAATCAGACTTTATACCAAATAAACCAGTTACTTGTTGAACTCTGTTGTCCTTCAATTTAAAATATACAAAATAATACACTATTGGTGATGTAGCGTCGTGTGTGTACAGGTCATGCTTCCATCACATGGAGCATCAGCAAAAATGTACTCACCCTGTTGCAATCGTGCTGATCGACCGCAGTTCGACACAGAGATGAATGCCCTTTATTTCTCTGCATAGAACAATGCCACGTTTACCATCGGATGTGTGGAAGCATTTTACCCCAGGCATTAAAGATGGAAAGACTGTGTACATGTGCAAACACTGTAGAAAGCCATATGTAAAGAATGCCACAAAGATGCAGCAGCATTTATCCAAATGCAACAACTTCACTCAAAGCTCACAGCAGTCAGCCCAGAGATCCTCTGCTTCCATTCAAGAAGATGATGGTTCTCATTCAGCATCAGGCTCCTTATCATCAGCAACTCCTGGCCCACTTGGAAGGTTCTTTGATACAATGGATAACCATAGCCAGAAGAATGCAGATGAGTGCCTTGCTCGAGCTGTATATGCAACAGGCTCACCCCTCATGCTCACAGCCAATGTGTACTGGAAGAGATTTTTCAATGTTATTCGCCCTGCATACTGTCCTCCCACCAGACATGCTTTGTCTACTTATTTGCTGGAGGCTGAGTATAACAGAGTCCAAGGAAAGCTCAAAGAAACGATAGCGATGGCAGACTGTGTTGCAGTTATCTCAGATGGGTGGTCAAATGTACGAGGGGAGGGCATCATAAACTACATCGTCTCTACTCCTCTCCCAGTGTTCTTCAAGAGCACAGACACGAAGGACAACAGACACACAGGCACATACATTGCTGATGAGCTGAAAGCGGTCATCAACGATCTTGGATCACAAAAGGTCTTTGCAGTAGTTACTGACAATGCTGCAAATATGAAGGCTGCTTGGGCTCAAGTGGAGGAGGCCTACCCTCATATTACGTCTATTGGGTGCGCAGCTCATGGGCTTAACCTGCTCCTCAAGGACATCATGGGTTTGAGAACCATGGAAGCACTGTACAAGAGAGCCAAGCAAGTTGTTAAGTATGTCAGGGGAAAACAGGTAGTTGCAGCAACCTACAACTCCAAGCAAATGACAAAGAACAAGAACACCACACTGAAGCTGCCCAACAACACTAGATGGGGTGGTGTTGTCATAATGTACAACAGCCTTCTGGAGGGTAAGGAGTCGCAGCAAGAAATGGCAATATCCCAGTCTGGGGATATGGAAACCACCATCAAGAAAATACTGCTGGATGATGTGTTTTGGGAGAGAGTGGTTAGCAGCCTTAAACTACTCTCACCAGTAGCATCTGCAATTGCTCTGATTGAAGGAGATGACGCTGTCTTGTCAGATGTTCTCAGGCTTTTTACTGATTTAAAAGAACAAATCAGCATTGCCCTACCCACATCCCTGCTGCTCAAAGCAGAGGAGAAGGCAATTGTTCAATTCATACAGACGCGTCAAGAATTTTGTGTCAAACCGATTCATGCTGCAGCATACATGCTGGACCCAAAGCATGTTGGGAGACCAATACTTTCTGGAGAACAGATCAACAGCGCTTAGTGTGATTTCTACCCTCTCTCCATCTCAATCTGGATGTGGGCAAAGTCCTGGGAAGTCTGGCAAAGTTCTCTACCAAGCAAGGTCTTTAGAATGGGGATGGGATATGGGAATCATGCAAGCATATCAGTGCACATACCTGGTGGAAGGGACTTTGTGCATCTGAGGCCCTGTCACCTATTGCATCGGTGATACTTCAAATCCCACCTTCATCAGTGGCCTCTGAACGAAACTGGTCACTTTTTGGGAATACGCATACAAAGGTGCGCAACAGGCTGACTAACAAGAGAGTGGAGAAACTGGTGGCTATCCGGGCGAACCTACAACTTATTGAGCCAGATACAGAAGTGTCCACCACACAGCTAGACACTGACACAGAGGAGGAAATGGACACGTCAGAGCCAGAGTCAGAGAATCAGGAGGAGCAATGAGGAGTAGAAGACTCAGAAGACTCATGAGTAGAAGACTCAAAGGGACAAAATAAGGACAAATTACAGGCTAAATAAGCTGATGCTCTTTATTTTATTTTAGATGGGTCTTTTTTGTGGGGGTTCAATAAAGTTCAAAATTATAACCTAAATAAAGTTTTGAAAGCCTGTTTTTATTTGTATGGAACAGTATGTCTATTTTGACAACAAAGATAATATAAGGGTCAGAGACAAAAACCATCAGTGTGCAAAAAAACTCTAAATTCCCAAAAATTCCCATGGAAAGTTTCCTCTTTTAAAAATTCCCAGAATTTTGCAACCCTAGGTTCACCACTCTCTGGGTGAAAAAATTCCTCCTCATCTGTCCTAAATGGTTTACCCCTTATCCTTAGACTGTGACCCCTGGTTCTGGACTCCCCGGCCATCGGGAACATCCTTCCTGTATCTAGTCCTGTTAGAATGTTATAAGTTTCAATGAGATCCCCTCTCATTCTTCTAAACTCCAGTGAGTATAAGCCCAATCGACCCAATCTCTCCTCATGCGTCATTCCTGCCATCCCAGTTATCAGCCTGGTGAATCTTCGCTGCACTCCCTCCATGGCAAGAACATCCTTCCTTAGATAAGGCGACCAAAACTGCACACAATACTCAAGATGTGGTCTCACCAAGGCCCTGTACAACTGCAGCAAGACATCCTTGTTCCTGTACTCGAACCCTCTCGCGCTACGAAGGCCAACATACCATTTGCCTTCTTAACCGCCTGCTGCACCTGCATGCTTACCTTCAGCAACTGGTGCACAAGGACACCCAGGTCTCGTTGCACTTCCCCTTCTCCCAATCTATTGCCATTCAGATAATAATCTGCCTTCCTGTTTTTGACGCTCGCATTTATCCACATTATATTGCATCTGCCATGCTTCTGCCCAATCACCCAACCTGTCCAAATCATACTGGAATTTCTCGGCATCCTCCTCACAGCACACACGCCCACCCAGCTTTGTGTCATTTGCAAACTTGGAGATATTACATCTAGTTCCCTCATCTAGATCATTAATATATATTGTGAATAGCTGGGCTCCTAGGACCGATCCCTGCGGTACCCCACTAGTCACTGCCTGCCACTCGGAGAAAGACCCGTTTATTCTAACTCTTTGCTTTCTGTCTGCCAACCAGTTCTCTATCCAAGTTAATACCTTGCCCCCAATCCCATGTGCCTTAACTTTACACGCTAATCTCTTATGCGGGACCTTATCAAAAGCCTTCTGAAAATCCAAATACACCACATCCACTGGTTCTCCCTTATCTATTTTACCAGTTACATCCTCAAAAAATTCCAGTAGATTGGTCAAGCACGATTTACCTTTTGTAAATCCATGTTGACTTTGTCCGATCCTGTCTCTGTTTTCCAAGTGCTCTGCTATTACTTCGTTTATAATGGACTCCAGCATTTTCCCCACTACCGATGTCAGGCTTACCAGTCTATAATTCCCTGTTTTCTCTCGACCACCTTTTTTGAATAGTGGGGTAACATTAGCTACCCTTCAATCCATGGGTACTGTTCCAGATTCTATCGAATTCTGGAAGATGACCAGCAATGCATCTACTATTTCTAGGGCCACTTCCTTAAGTACCCTAGGATGTAGATTATCAGGCCCTGGGGATTTATTGGCCTTCAATCCCGTCAATTTCCCTAATACCATTTCCTTACAAATACTGATTTCTTTCAGTTCCTCCCTCTCATTAGACCCTGTGTTCCCTGACATCTCTGGGAGGTTATTTGTGTCCTCCTTTGTGAAGACAGAACCAAAGTATGTATTTCATTGGTCGGCCATTTCTTTGTTCCCCATTATAAATTCCCAATTCTGTCTGCAAGGGACCTACGCTTGACTTCACCAATCTTTTTCTCTTCACAATACCTATAAAAGATTTTAGTCAGTTTTTATGTTCCCTGCAAGCTTACTCTCATACTCTATTTTCCCCCTCTTAATTAATCCCTTTGTCCTCCTTTGCTGAATCCTAAACTGCTCCCAATCCTCAGGTTTGCTGCTTTTTCTGGCCAATTTATATGTCCTCTCCTTGGATCTTATGCTATCCCTAATTTCCCTTGTCAGCCACGGTTGAGTCACCTTTTTTGTTTTATTTTTATGCCAAACTGGGATGAACAAATCCTGTAGTTCATCCATGCGATCTTTGGATGTTTGCCATTGCCTAGCCACCATCAACCCTTTGAGTGACATTCCCCAATCAATCCTACCCAACTCACGCCTCAAACCATCATAGTTTCCTTTATTTAAATTTAGGACCCTAGTCTGAGTCAATTTCTTCACTCTCCATCTTAATTAAGAATTCTTAATTAAGAATTCTATCATATTATAATTGCTCCAACCCAAGGGGCCTCTCACAAGATTGCTAATTAATCCTTTCTCATTACATAATACCCAGTCTAAGATGGCCTGATCTCTAGTTGGTTCCTCGACATATTGGTCCAGGAAACAATCCCGTATACACTCCAGGAATTCCTCCTCCACAGTATTGTTACTAATTTGGTTAGCCCAATGCATATGTAAAGTCATCCATGATAACTGCTGTGCCCTTACTGCATGCTTCTCTAATTTCACTTTTAATGCCATCCCCAACCTCCGCATTACTGTTTGCGGGTCTATATACCACTCCCACTAACGTTTTCTGCCCCTTGGTATTTCTCAGTTCTACCCAGATTCCACATCATCAGAGCTAATATCCTTCCTTACAATTGTGTTAATCCCCTCTTTAACCAGCAATGCTACCCCACCTCCTTTTCCTTTTTGCCTCTTTCCTGAATATTGAATACCCCTGGATGTTGAGTTCCCAGCCTTGGTCACCCTGGAGCCATGTTTCCGTAATCCCAATCATATCATATTCGTTTACCTCTAGTTGCGTAGCTAATTCATCCACCTTATTGTGAATGCTCCTCGCATTAAGACACAAAGCCTTCAGGCTTGTTTTTTTAACGCTCTCGGATCTTTTCGAATTATTATTTACTGTGGCTGTGTTTGATTTAAACCCTTGATTTCTCTGACTGCCACCTTTGTTTTTCTCCTTCCTGTCTTTTGCTTCTATCCTTGTTTCCCTTTCCTCTGTCTCCCTGCTCAGGTTCCCAACCCCCTGCCATTTTAGTTTAAACCCTCCCCCAGAGCACTCGCAAACACTCCCCCTAGGACATCGGTCCCGGTCCTGCCCAGGTGCAGACACCTCAATAACAGGAGTCTGACTCTCCCGCGCTGCCGGTAGTCTCTTCCGATCCGCCATTTTTCTGTTTACTGTATAAGTTTTGTTTTACTGTTAAGTAATTAAAGAGTTATGGATTACCCTCAACTGGCAGTACTGTATTTAATCAAGCATCTTGCACCATCCATTTAACACATTCTGTAGGTGAGTACCCAATTACTGTATACTGCACATTTCTTGATTTTTTTATTTTTGTTCGTTAAAAATAGCCTCGGTAGATAACCCTCTCCGTCATCCGGAATTTTTAATCAACCGGCACCATCCCGGTCCCGTCGGTGCCGGATACCAAAGAGTTTCCTGTAG
This sequence comes from Somniosus microcephalus, assembly GCF_052327205.1. NCBI lineage: Eukaryota > Metazoa > Chordata > Chondrichthyes > Squaliformes > Somniosidae > Somniosus > Somniosus microcephalus. The sequence goes on from NC_140990.1 coordinate 226,339,648, forward strand.
AAACAAAAAACTTGCATTATATAGCATCTTTCATATGCACGGAATGTCCCAAATGCTTCACAGCCAATTAATTACTTTTGAAATGTAGTCACTTTTTTAATATAGGTAGGATAGACTATATTGGAATTATGCTTGGATCAAATGTGCTGCAAACTGCTTGTAGATTTAGCATGCTGTTGACACCTGCATAAACTCATCCAATTGACCTAAAAGTTCCAATGTACTATTCTCCTTTCACCCATTTAACAGATGTATAATTTCTTGGCAAAATATTGTGTTTATTTCAGCTGCTTATTATAAATAATATTTCAAAGAAGGGTTTTATTTTTGATAGAATTCACCCTTGGAAGAGAAGGATGCACCTGGAAACTTCTTATGTTGGGTCCACTCAAGGTGAGATTGTGCTTCAAGGAACTATCACTTTACTTTTAATTTAATGCCATGTACTATTTATTTTCTTTTTGTGTTGCAGGAAACCAGTTTTTGTTCATCACGTATGTGGCCGATTTGATGTTGGAAATCTTCCATCTTATGTTGCCTGTACCAAATATTTCCAGAAGTGTCAAGATGTATAATTTGATTGGAAAGCTGCTAGTCATTCAAATCATTTTTTTTAAATAGCTGTGGTAAATAGGCTTTGTACAGTATCTGTACACATTTCTGTTTTGTTAATGCTTTCTAAGATGAGCTGGATAAAGGTGAAAACAAAGGAAAACCTTTGGAAACATGCACTTAATTCCCAATACCCTATGGAGACATGATCTGAATTACTGTTTTTAAAAATACATTTCTATTATAGTAGGATTGAGTGTATACTAACCAGAAATGCACAGCTGTAGACTTCTCATCATGCTTAAATTGAAACTGTAATGTATTTTATTTAGTAATCAGTGATAGTACAACTAACAATAAATGACGACTTCTCATTATTAAGAATATGTCCCCATAAAGGTTTAGGTACAAAATGGTTCTACAAGAAATACTGTACTTATTCTTTTCGAATGATGCAGCCACAAGGTTTGGAAATTAAGTCATTTATATGGCTGTTCCTTTAGAGAATACGCTAAAATGGTTAAGGCAGATTTTCCTGCGCTTGTGGTTCATAGTTGCAGTGCTCATATGCCTCATATGGGGAGAGAGTGCCATAGTGGAATTAGTTTGTATCGTTCCAGCAAAGAGCCCACAGACACGATGGATTGAATGGTCCCTTTGTGTTGTAACAGTTATAAGTAAGGATGCCACAGTAGCAGTACAACAATATATAAATTTGATAAATCTCAGGGGTGTTTTCAAAATTTCTATTATGAAATTGTTATTTGAATTGCAAAGATAACACTTTGGCACTGATTTCATGCTTGTATCACATCAATGATAGTATTTTTAAAATTAAATTCACTCGATACTTATTTGTATATTCTTGAAGCTGAATTAATTGGAGGAATTCTGGAACTGAGGTTTATTGAGTCATATCAAAGTAAATTTTATTTCTAATTTTAAGTAATATTTTATGTCAAACAAACCAAGTAGGTTTGGAATTTAAATCTTTGTTGGAAATAAACTATATTTCTGAAATAACTTTTGGTGCTTGACTATCCCCAACTATTTTAATAAAGTGAAATACATTTTACCACTATTTAGCATGCAGAGTAATACAATGCAAGGACCTAGCCTTTTGTAGATATGCATAACATGTATGGGCCAGCCTCATCAAGGCCCCAAGTTTCATGCAAAAATACTTCGATGAGCAGATAAAACTATAGTGCAGTATTTGTGCTGAATATGATTTTTTTTCCTTCGGTGTCCATTTGGAATTGAGGCAAGGGAAACTCATGGGTGCAGGAGATCTTAATGTCAGAAGTTTTGTATCTTTATTTTTTTTTCAATGTTTGCAATACATTTTTAGGTGCAATGTTGTTGTTATTTAACATTTTTCTATTATAATTTAATTTTAGGAAAAAATACACTTTTAAAATCATGACGGTCCAAGCAGCAAGAGGCCTAGCAATTCATACTTGCAGATCATGTATCCTTACTACCAGATGTAAAACCAGTCCTTACTAAAAATACTATTCTTGTATCTAAAAAGAGTAAAGGACTCTATTCAAATGTTCCAGCTTAACATCAAGTTGACATAATAGAAGTGAGTCCACAATACTGTGCTTCCATTGCTCGACAGATACGAGGCTTGAAGAATCAAGGTTAGTGTTGTAGCCCTACCTCTGGCCCATGCTCCCTTGAACACCATTTTCCTGCTGGGATTGTGGAATCACCCCGATAGAGGTACTAGATTACATTCTGTGGAACCCATGAATTGGGCAAAGAAAGGCACAATGCTGAGTGAACTGCTGCATAACCATACAGATTTACAACTCCATCTCTCAGAGCAAGTGCAAACTATTACAAAAAAACCTTACATTTCACAGGTGACTGACATAGAAACTAGTCTTTGCACGGATACAGATGACAGGAACTGTAATGGATAATTGTTAAACTGCTGAACGTTTTTTTTTAAAACACTATTTGGAGGCTTACATTGATGATAGAGTAAATTCTGAAGTATCCCCGTTTTTACAGGATTAAACAAAACTGGAAATAAGAAACTATGCTACATAGGAGTAACATCTCAATCAAGTTGAAAGATACCATGTTATCTATTTTCAATAGGGATACCTGAACCTGGGTTTACTGGAGTACAGGAAACTTGAGATTTATTGGCACCGAAATAACCGGAAATCTGGGTTAACTGGCAAAATTCAGGAGTAGGTTCAGGTAACTTTTATTACTTGCCTTCCTCGATCTGTTGCCGTGCAAGGGTGTGGCTGCAGCTGTTGCTAAGCTACAGAGACGCTTGGAACTTGTGGCCATTGTTCTGAACCTGTTGCTAAGCAACATGGTTTGCTGCTTTATACGGAGCTCTCAGCTCCGTATCTTTTACTATAGTTTTCGGTTATCCGGAATTTTTTATGAACCGGCACCACGTCGGTCCCGTCGGTGCCGGATAAAAAAAAGTTTCCTGTACTCTGTCACCAGTGCCTGACCTCTGAGTTTACATGAATTAAGTATACACTTGATAAGGTACAGCTTTGCACATTAGTTTTTGAGATTCTGGGTCAATCGTCTGACAGAGCTTTCCAAAAAGCATTTAATTATTTCCTGTCTAAATTGTTTAGAAATAGCCACTTGAGGTGGCAGTTAGTGTTTTCTGGTTGCTCTGAATGGGAAACAACAAATTAATTTAACATGAAATGCAATTGTATTTTTTTGCACATTTAAATACTCCTGAATGGGCCCAACTTCACCTGTATTCATTTAGTTACATAACTATGTGTATGGTATAGAAACCTAGAGTAACTCAATAGCACCTTATCTTGTATTTTTTGTTGTTTTGAGTACAGCATTAAATATTGTAGCTCATTACCTTCCCTGAAACTGACAGTGAAAAACAAAGTACAGCACAAACGACTAATGCACCAAGCTCTGCAATAGCCTGTTACACTTATCAGAGGCCTTTTCTTTGTGGTTTTCCATCTTTGCGATTCTAGACCCAAACTGCATGGCTCTCTTCGGAAGAACAGCAGATGCAGTGAGACCCAGTTCTTTTGCAGCCATTCGTAGAAGCAGCTTTTCACCAATCCCACGAGGCAGAGTCAAGTCTGCTTTTTCCCACACGGGAAGTGCGTTTAGAAAAGAAACAACTGCTTCATCCAAAAAGGGAAACCTGAAATGACATAGAAATATAAAAATGATGCTTTAAATACTTTTATTCTTACGGGCATATTTGTGTAGTTTCCTGATCATTTATGTAACTTTTGTATTTTCCCCCGTGCCTAGCTGGCCCGATGTTGAATCTGAAATGCCAAGTGCACCATCCTCCCAGGTTGCCATCAATGCCCTCTGTCATTATTCATCAGGAGATGCCAGTGCCTTAGTGCAACTCTTTCATCCAATTTTTCTTAATACTGACAGATGCTGCAGTCTGGCCTCATAACGCAATCCATCCTCACTCTATGCCACAACACATCCATTTAAAGCATTGGTTTACTGCATTATGTACTGGCAACATCCAAATTATTAGGAGATTGAAATTTATTGAGTTGTGTCAAATGCTATTGTATTGCTTGAAAAAGCATAGCTGCATACTACAGGAAACTTTGGTTTATCCGGAGGTTAACTGTCTGGAATGCTCGAGCCACCGGCAAAATTCAGGAGTCGGTTCAGTAAGTTTTTTTTCTTTTCGTTGCTTTTTTTTCCACCAGTCAGGCTCTGCAAGGTCTAGCTAAAGCTGTTGCTCAGCTGCAGAGACGCGTGCAAGCTACGGCCGACTGTTTAGAAGCTGCAACAGGGTTTGTTGCTAGATACGGAGCTCAAAAGCTTCCGTATGTTTTAACATTAGCGCTGGTTTGTCCGGCAGTTTTGATGGGACGGCAACAGCTCGGTCCTGTCGGTGCCGGATATCACAAAGTTTCCTGTAGACCAAATTGAAAGTACACAAAATTCCTTTTGTCTTGTGTGGTCCAACAAGTCCACAATGTCAGCAGTAAGATTGCTATATTCCATTTTAGCTACTGCAGGTACCTGTAGTTGGTAAACTGTTTAAAGTGCTGTAGCTACAACTGCCATCAGAATTGTGTTTTTATCATTTCATGCTATAGTGGATTCCTTTTGTCACCTTCAGTAGCAAACTCTACCCTGCTTAATCTGATTAAAGCAGTTAGTACAATTAGATACTGATGAGACAGGAGGAGAATGGTATTTTGGGTAATGTTACAAACGAATATTTCAAAAGTGTTTGAAACTCAGTCTAAACAGTTAATTTGCTCATGTTTTCACTTAGGTGTGTTTTGGGAATCTCAGTTAGGAGGAAGGGAAAACTAGCTCAAGGATTCCACCCTGCATTATTCAAGCTCTCAAGACACAGAAGAATAGCTGCAACAGCACACATTGTCTCATTCCTCGCAACAGTCAGGAAATCAATTTCTCATTAGCACTTTGGGATGCCATGAAATACTACTGGCTCAAATAAATACCTCAAGTGATCAACTCCAAAATAAAAATCTACCTTTACACTACCATGACCGTTCCATTTCCCATACCCTGCCCTTTGACTTTTCTAAATAAATTACTTTAGTATTTAGTAAGTTGCACTAGTATTTAGCACTGAATGAGGATATTGAAACTCGTGTTCTGAGAAGTGAATTAAGACTATCTACAAAATCTTAAATTTCAGATCCTCAGTAGCTGTTCATCTACAGGAAACTTCGCGATATCCGGCACCAACGGGACCGAGCTGCTGCCGATCTATCAAAACTTCCAGATAGACCAGCGCTAATGTTGAAGGATACGGAGGTTTTCATCTCCGTATCTGACAACAAACACTGTTGTTTAGCAACAGCTTGTAAACACTCGGCCCGTACCTTGGAAGCGTCTCTGAAGCTGTTGCTAAGCTACAGAGACGCTTTCCAGAGCCTGACTGTTAAAAAAAAATGCTAGGAGAAGAAAAAAAACTCAACTAAAACAGCTGCTGATTTCTGCCGTTAGATCGAGGTTTCCGGACATACAACCTCCGGATAAACCAAAGTTTCCTGTAGTAGACTTTCATCTAATCTATCAGGGCAGGATTAAATCTCAAGAGTTATAGGTGAATGGACAGGGTTCAAGCTTACTCTGCCTCATCTTCATCTCTCCAATTTTAAGCTTCAGGTTTTTCTTCAGTTTACAACAAAGTAATTTCTATACAATAATTCAAGTATAGAGAATTAAAATACATTTTAGTATTTGAACACTTGCACAAAGTTAGCAAAGACTTACCTTGCTTCTTTCCCATGATCTCCAATGACTCGGTCGTCTCTTCCAAGATTACGTGAGGAGATGCGACCAAGTTCCATTCCCAGTTCTTTGACCAGGCCTTCAAAACCTGATGTTTTGTAGCAGACACGGTGACGGGAATAACCCGCAAGTTGTTCATCAGCTCCTATCCCAGTCAACACCACCTAAAAACAAACCTATTCATTAATATTGTCCATAAAAGTTTCATTCTTGAAAATATAAAACCATTTAAAATACACTGCACTGTCCCAGAGACAATTACTTTGGATAGTCAAGCAAACCCTCCTTTTACCATACTATATGTGCACAGGACAAAAAGAACAACTTAATTTTGGATATTGAGGCTTCAGATTACAAAATATTGTATTTCAACCATAAGTTAATTTTTTTTTAGCAAAATTGGGGCATATGCAGCTTTTTATAACAAGGCGGCCAACTTTGAAACCCATTTAGACCACTGATGGAGAGTGACGGAGTCGTATGGGGTAGATGATTTTTGGGGCATTACAGAAGGTTGAGGAAGAAGTTATGGACAGAAGTGGATGTGTGTGGAGAGTTGAGCCATCTGGAAAATAAATAGGAAGTAGAGGTTGTAAAAACTCATCAGATAGTAGTTACAAACCAAGGTGTTTCAATATAAGAAGCATTTGCTTTAGGTGGGAAATGTGTGAGGGACACAGTAAATAAGAGGGTGGATTAGAGAAAACCAAAGTTCCTGGTATCGGCAGCAGTGCAAGTGTGCTAGCATTCAGCACAAGGGAATCTTTGGAAGTTGAGAAATTCTAACAACTTTACACTGGAGAGTTTCCCTTTAAAAAAGCAAAATTTGGAGACTGGCCTATCAGTATAACGCAAAACATAGCAACAGCTTTATACATAGTCCTTTGAAAATGCATAAAGATTTTTAGTAAGAGAAGGGAAGAACAGCAGAAGTACCACAATGAAGATCATTGGCCACTGAATGCAGGGAAAATAAATTGGCAGTGGGAGGTCTGGGGCAAGATGGTCACGATGTAGTCTTAGATCAACCCAGCATCGTGGAAGGCAGCACAGAGGAACGTTTAAATGCCCCTCCAAAAAAAACCATGTAAAGGGAGAACTTAGGACAGGAAGTGTAATTCTTAGAAGATGCTTAAAGTCCCCAGTGTAGACAGATTAAAGGGAAAATCTACTAGAAGAACAGCAGTAGAGTTCTGAGCACAATAATACTAGAGGGAACCATTTTACCCAGATCTGTCTGCATCAGCGACTGACAGATTAATTGTAAGGGCCCTACTTGAATTTAGGATTATTTTAATGTTAAGGGAATTAGTATTCCTATAAATAATGTGTAATACATAAAATGCAACGTACTTTCCATGTAAGTTTCTTGTCTTTACTGTTACTTTCTATTTCATTGATGATTTAAACAGCCACACAAAAGATATGTGCTGTGACTCTTTCAGGAAAGAGTGCAATGTATGGATAATTTTTACATTCCAAATGGTGGGCGAAAATTAGTTTTTAAAAGTTTAGTACCTCACCTTTGCAGTGCTGATGTATGGTTGGATTTCTCCATTACTGGTGCTGGTACCAATACCTCTTGCAGCAAACCACACTGCACAGCCGATGCTGTCATCCAACACAGTATCCAAAGGTTGCACCAAATGGCTAATCCGCTGTTCTCTCATTTCCTTCAGCTCTTCTAATGTGATATTGATTTCTATAAAATTCCAATTTCTGGAAGGGTTTATAATTTGCAACTCTTTTAAACCGGACAGGCCAGTGATCCGGTCAGGCACATTAAAAGCACTCTCTTTAACACCACTGTTGTCACAGGTCAGAGCCTCCTCTTCAGGTGCACTGGAGGCATTGCTTTTCTTCTGCATCTTTTGCTTTGTTGAGGTCTTCTGTCCTTTCCGTTCTTGCTGCTTAAAGGCTACATTCAATAGATCAATAGGTTCATCTGGTGGAATATGACGGTCAGCCAAGGCTGAAAGAACCATAGAATCAACACCTCCAGAAAAGAGAATGGCAACTTTTGCTTTATCAGAAGCGGTGAACTGAGCTGCGCAGTCAGGGAGATTTTGAGTTCTTGGTAAGAAAAGTACTCGCCGTCTAACAGATTCACTCAAAACATCGATAAACTGATGAATTAATTTTTTCTTGTGTTCATCTGAAAGAAAAACCTCGACATTTAATGAAGATGTTTCACAGTCTGCAGCATCAGCACATGAATCTGGAATACTGTAATTCATAGGAGTGATGGGTGCAGTGGGGAAAAGTTTTGATTCATTCAAAAACACAGAAACAAAGTTAGGCAGTTCTTCAGTGAATTGAGCTTCGTCACCTAAACCGAGAGTCTCGGATTCATATTCAATGGGCCTTTGTTTCCATGGATACCATGTAATTGCCAATGAGTTAGCACTGGATTGTTTCTGGAGGTCAATTTTGTAAAGTCCACATGCTGGTACTTCCTGCCAGGGAACACTTCCACACTCTGGAACAGAAGTACTCACTGATGTAAGAGTAAGACGGGGGGTTTCTGCACTCTTAAACTGCCAAAGTAAACTGCGCCGACCAAAAAAGTCTCGACCAAACCACAAGCAGTGACTGGATGGTTGGTAGTATATAAAAGCCCATGGACCTTGAATAGATGAAAAGACAGATAGAATGGCTTCTTCATTCTTACATAAAGACAAATGTTGAAGAATAATCTGAGTGTCATTGTCTTCAGATCCAATTTCAATTCCTCCAAACACCTCCCCATTCCAAAGGAGGAGATTTCCCTGAGCATCCTGCATGGGCTGTGGGTTTAAGCACCCTCTCATATGAAGTATATGACCAGAGAAAAAGCAATTATAGCCCAGCTCAGGCACTGCTCTGAATAACTGCTGGCTACAGTTAGGACCTCTCCGTTGAAGGCTTTCAAGCATTTCCTTTCCCAAAATATCAGGAACATCTTTCTGAGGGACTAAAACTAACATACAACAAATTCCACACATTTTGTGCTTTTCAATTTACCCATCAGCATCAATCAGTAATGTAAATGTTGACACTGCTGTTTGTTACTTCTTCATTTTCTCAGAGTTTTCTAGGTCCTGGTATTCTTTTTTCATCTCTTCAAGGGCACCTGTAAAGTTACACACTGATTATTAGATTCTTTGGATGGTACATCATCTAAACTTCTATAACAGAGCAATACACTGAAACAAATCACTTTCACAGCAGTTTGAATACAAAAAAGTACCAAATTGATTGTGTTTCCTAATGATTTTAGTAAGGAGAACATCCCTTAAGTAAAAAATTCCTGTGGAAAAACAAATTGCTGCCTTATTCAACCTTTTAGGGTTAACAGAAGAACAAGCAAATTTCCCTCTTTCCACAGGCAAACGGCTTGCACCAATGTGATGGTGTAAGAATAGACAAATTCTATTCTAGGTATGACACATTTGGTGAACATAATACACATATGAACACATAAATTAATCTTATGAATAGAATAGAAATGTTTACCAAATATTTTATTGTACCACAGATTTAGCTATTTAAACATATTATTCAACCATTTGAGGACTGCAATATAATTTCTCGTAAAAATTAAATCTATAACTAGTTTTCCATTAAATATACTATTACCAGTTTTAGTTTGGTGCCTTTATTAGGATTCAGAGCTATGAGATACAATTCAATAATTGAATTGTTTATCACCAACCATATTTATCCATGTAACCCCTGCCAAAACAAGTGCAATAATGCAGCACCATGGAGTAATAAGATGGTGGATTGCACACACCTCATCTCAGCCAGACTGCAACAGGCAGAGGTCATTTGCTTCTCCCACAGGGAAGAGTGACAAAACAAGCATTTGGTTGAGTTACCTTAGACCACACTTATGCAGCTGTTAATGGCCAACTCAAGATGGGGACTGACAGTGATTGAGAGCTAGTCACCTGCCCATCCTCTCAGGTAAGGGATGGTGCAAAGAGAAAGGACGTATTAAAGGAGTGGGAGAAAGCAAATTAAAAATGCAAGGGGAAAAAAAGCCCCAATATAGGTGTGTTGCACCAATGTAAAAATCAAGGTAACAAAGAAACATGCAACAAATCTATAACTTATGCACCACTTTATTCACCCACCCCATTTTACAAAACACCTTACAAGAAATAACTTACATTTACATTCACTTAGAGTCTGTGTTCGATCTGCTGAGAAAAATATATTGCTATTGGGCTGCTGCTTATAAACTCTCTGAAATAGAATGAGTAATCATTATTAACAGTAAAAAAAAAATCAAAATGAATCATGGAATCACAAACATTCTTTAACAGCACAGCAGGCCATTTGGCCCATCGTGTCTGCAACAGCTCTCTGAAAGAACTTCCTACTCAATCCCATTCCCCATATACTTTGAAATCTTTCTTTTTCAAGAATTTATCCACTCTCTTGCAAAAGCTATTATGGAATCTGCTTCCACCACTGTTTCTGGTAGGGCATTCCAAATCCTAACAATGCCATATAAAAAAAAAAAAATCTCTTGATCAGCTCTGCATAAAACAAACATGGGCTCTCTACACTAAATATTCATTACCAGTGGGTGTTTTGTCAATAAAGGGTTCACTATTTGTAGATATACTGTGAACTGTCCATTGCTAAAGTAAAACAAAAATGAATTTCAACATATCTGCATTTCGTATTTGACTTTTAAAGCTCCTGGTAGGATCCTTGTTTGAATAGTAAGAGTTACAGTCCCTGCTGATTTGCCCGCTACACGCAGTAAACGCTAAAGCTATCTGAAACTTGGCTGGAAGGAGCGGCGAGTTGGGGGCTGGCGGCTAACATTGAGAACGTTGAGGTAAAATCAGCCACACTGGGCAAAGAGGGCAAGAAAGCCCTTCCGCCTGCTCCTGGTGATGCACAGCCCCCACTGGATTTTTTTAAATTCTTTGTAGCGGCAATTTTTTTTATTCTTTGTGAGCCCAGAGAGAGTAGGTGGGTTGTTTGGGTTCCGAGAGGATCCGGAGCTAACCGACATCATCTGTAGTAAGCAAACAGCTTATTGAAGCTGCCTGAAGCCTCCATCAGCTTTCGCACTGTTAACAACTATGACAGTAGGGAAGTGACAGTGTAAAAGGCAAACAGCGGGAGGAATTCCTGAAATGTGTACAAGAAAACTTTCTTGATAAGTATGTTTCCAGCCCAAACTGGAAGGAAGCAGTGCTGGATCTAGTTTGGGGAATGAAGTGGGGCTAGTGAAGCGTGTTTCAGTGGGGAAGCATTTGGGAAACAGTGAACACAATAGCATTAGGTTTAGAGTAGTTATGGAAAAGGACAAGGAAAAATCAAATGTGAAAATATTCAACTGGAGGAGAGCTCATTTCAGTGAGTTGAAAAGGCATCTGGCCCAGGTGGATTGGAATCAAAGATTGGCAGGTAAAGCAGTAAATAAGCAATGGGAGGCCTTCACATAGGATGTAGTTCAGGTACAGACTAGACACATTTCCACAAGGGGGAAGGAAGGGCATCCAAAGCTAGAGCTCCTTGTATGACTAAAGGTATAGAGATGAAAATGAAACAGAAAAAGGATTATGTTAAATGACAGGTTCATAATTCAGTAGCGAACCAAGCTGAATACAAAATGTACAGGGGAGAACTGAAAAAGGAAATAAGAGGGGCAAAGAGAATGTATGAGAATAGATTAGTGGGTAACTTAAAAGGGAACCCAAAAGTCTTTCATAAACATATAAATAGCAAAGGGTAGTCAAATCAAAGGTGGGGTCAATTAAGGACCAAAAGGAGATCTTTTTGTGGAGGCTGAGCTACTAAATGAGTACTTTCAATCTGTCTTCACTAAAGAAGAGGAAGCTGCCAATGTCACAGTTAAGGAAGAGGTAGTAGAGGAATTGGATAGGATAAAAATAGATAAAGAGCAGATACTTAAAAGGTTGGCAGCGCTCAAAGTAGAAAAGCCACTGGTGCAAATGGGATGCATCCTAGGTTGCTGAGGGAAGTAAGGCTGGAAATTGCAGAGGCGCTGGCCACAATCTTACAATCATCCTTGGATACGGGAGTGATGCCAGAGGATTGGAGGACTGCAAATGTTACACCTCTGTCAAAAAAGGGGAGAGGAATAAATCCGGCAACTACAGGCCAGTCAGCCTAATGTCGGTGGAGGAGAAACTTAGAGACAATAATCCAAAACAAAATTAATTGCCACTTGGAAAAATATGGGTTAATAAATGAAAGCCAGCACAAATTTGTTAAAGGCAAATCGGGTTTGACTAACTTGATTTGAGTTCTTTGCTGAAGTAACAGAGAGGGTTGATGAGGGTAGTGCAGTTGATGTTGTCTATATGGACTTTCAAAAGGCATTTGATAAAGTACCACACAATAGACCAGTTAGCAAAATTAAAGCCCATGGGATGAAAGGGACAGTGGCAGCATGGATACAAAATTTGCTAAGGGACAGAAAGCAGAGAGTATTGGTGAGCGGTTGTTTTTCAGACTGAGGGGAAGTGTGGAGTTGTATCCCTCAGGGAACCACTGCTCTTTTTGATATATATTAATGACCTGGACTTGGATATACAGGGCATAATTTCAAAGTTTGCAGATGACACAAAACTCGGAAATGTAGTTAACAGTGAGGAGGCAGAGGTACATAGACAGACTGATGAAATGGGCAGTCACAGGGCAGATTAAATTTAATTTAAATTGGGGAGACCAAACGCAGATTGGGTGACCGCTTTGCGGAACACCTCCGTTCAATCCGTAAGGGGGACCCCGAGCTCCCGGTGGCCTGTCACTTTAATTCACCGCCCCATTCCCACTCAGACCTCACCATCCTCGGCCTCTTGCATTGTTCCACAGAAGCTCAGCGTAAGCTCGAGGAACAGCACCTCATCTTTCGATTAGGCACTCTACAGCCCTCTGGACTCAACATAGAGTTCAACAATTTCAGATCATAACCTCGGCCGCTATCCTATATATATATATTTTCCCTTTTTTTTTAATCCACACTTTCGTCTGGGCTTTTTTCTTCCCTCCCACATGACAGCTGTCCTTCATTCTGCCAGGGCCATTCACACTTCATCTAGAGCCATCCTTTGTTCCTTGAATATCTCTTAATGTCTCTCAATGTCTCTTAATCTCTCCTGCTTTCTATCCTATCTCTGACCTTCCTTTTTGTTCTTTCATCCCCTCCCCCTTTTCCCAGCCCCCACTTGCTTAAAAATCTATCCCTCTTCCTGCTTTTTTTCCAGTTCTGACGAAAGTTCTTCGACCTGAAACGTTAACTCCGTTTCTCTCTCCACAGATGCTGCCCTGGCCTGCTGAGTTTTTCCAGCGTTTTCTGTTGTTATTTCGGATTTCTAGCATCCGCAGTATTTTGCTATCAGATTAAATTTAACACAGAGAAGTGTTAAGTGATTCATTTTGGTAGGAAGAACGAGGAGAGGCAATATAAACTAAATGGTACAATTTTAATGGGGGTGCAGGAACAAAGAAACCTGGGGGTGTACACACACAACCTTGGCTTTTAGTATCAGCCATGGCTCAGTTGGTTGTACTCTCGCCTGAGTCAGAAGGTTGTGGGTTGAAGTCCCACTTCAGAGACTCAAGCACAAAAATCTAGGCTGACACTCCAGTGCAGTGCTGAGGGAGTGCTGCACTGTCAGAGGTACCATCTTTCAGATGAGGCGTTAAACCGAGGCCGTCTGCTCCCTCAGGTGGACGTAAAAGATCCCATGGCACTATTTCAATGAAGAGCAGGGAAGTTATCCCTGGTCAATATTTATCCCTCAACCAACATCACTAAAAAAGATTATCTGGTCATTGTCACATTGCTGTTTGTGGGAGCATGCTGTGCGCATATTGGCTGCCACATTTCCTACATTATAACAATGACTACACTTCAAAAAGTACTTTATTGATTGTAAAGCACTTTGGGGCATCCGGTGGTCGTTAAAGGCGCTATATAAATGAAAGTATTTTTAAATAGACATTGAGTACAAAAGCAAGGAAGTTATGCTAAACCTTTATAAAACACTGGTTAGGCCTCAGCTGGAGTATTGAGTCCAATTCTGGGCACCACACTTTCGGAAGGATTTCAAGGCCTTAGAAAGGATGCAGAGGAGATTTACTAGAATGGTACCAGGGATGAAAAACTGGGGCTGTTCTCCTTAGAGCAGAGAAGGTTAAGGGGAGATTTGATAGAGTTGTTCAAAATCATGAAGGGTTTTGACAGAGTAAACAAGAAGAAACTGTTTTCAGTGGCAGAAGGGTCAGTAACCAGAGGACACAGATTTAAGGTAACTGACAAAAGAACCTGAGGCGACATGAAGAAAAAAAAGTATGCAGCAAGTTGTTATGATCTGGAATGCACTTCCTGAAAGGGTGGTGGAAGCAAATTCAATAATAACTTTCAAAGGGGAATTGGATAAAAACTTGAAGGGGGAAAATTTGCAGGGCTATGGGGAAAGAGCAGGGACGTTGGATTAATTGGATAGCTCTTTTAAAGAGCTGGCACAGGCACGATGGGTCAAATGGCCTCCTTCTGTGCTGTATCATTCTATGATTTTAGAAGCACTATCCAGGGATCACTGGATAATGCTCAGGAGTGGGAACTCTGGCTGATTTTTCCTGTCTGAAGCCTAGGGATGCTGAAGCCATTTGTAGCTCTCCAACTGCCATCCTACTAACTCAGCAGGGACTAAAAATTAAACCTGGGACATTCTGATCTTTGTGACCATCATGTCATCTATTTCTGAATAAATCCAATATGTTTGCCTCTATTTCCTTGATTGCTAGATTATTCCAAACATTTAATACATTGAAGAGTTTTCCTGATATCTGTTACGGGAATCATCCTCGCATTTATGCCGTAACCTAACTTCTACAAGTATTACCCTAAGATTTGCATTTCATTAACTTACCCGACTTTTCTTCAGGTTGGAGAGCTCATCAATGACAACATTTTGTTCTTTCATCTATTAAAACAAAGTTACATTTGACACTGAAATGACAAAATAGAAACAAAGAATAGCAGCTGCGTAGACGTTGCAGTTTAGCCAAAATCTCAACTTAAGGAACGAACTGTTCTCTTCAGTATGTATCGCAACATCATAAACACATTCTTTTTGAATGAATTTATGGAGTTGCCACATATAATGGCCAGAGCAATTATTCACACTTTTTAATAGACACTGTGCTTCATTTTCTAAACAGCAGATATAAGAAATGAGTCCCTGGAAATTATTTATGATTTATATATTCCTGCAATATACAAATAGAAAATTGTCCCAGGTGCTGCATTTATGAGAGAAAAATACATCTGCCTATTTTGAGAGCTATGGTCAAGGATTCAAGGTCCAGCAATGCCTCAAATTTAGAATTCCCATCCTTGTGTTCAAATCCCTCCACTGTCGCCCCTTCCTGTCTCTGTAAACTCCCCCTGCAACCATCTCTGAATTCTGCATTCCTCAAATTCTGGCTTCTTGTGCATGGCCGATTTCCTTCGCCCCGCCATTGGCTGCCGTGCCTTCAGCTGTCTAGGCCCTAACTCTCTAAGCCTATCTGCCTCTCTCTCCTCCTGAGACGCTCTTTAAAACCTACTGTCCTAATATCTCCTTCAGCGGCTCGGTATCAAATTTTGTTTGATAACGCTC
Source organism: Somniosus microcephalus (assembly GCF_052327205.1). Lineage (NCBI taxonomy): Eukaryota > Metazoa > Chordata > Chondrichthyes > Squaliformes > Somniosidae > Somniosus > Somniosus microcephalus. The sequence continues at coordinate 226,355,115 of NC_140990.1, forward strand.
CTGTGAAGCGCCGAGGGACGTTTTATTACGTTAGAGACGCTATATAAAAGCAAATTGTTGTTGATTCTTAAAATGTGTAACTGTCAGGCATCTACCTTAGGTGAGTTAAACACACGGAAATACAAATTTCAAATAGATATAAATATTCACACCATGATTTAAATTTGAGGAACCGAGATTGAAACTGTTTTAACTGGACACGTTACATTTGGAAAAATTCATGATACCATAGGTGTGAGATTACTCTAAAACCCATGGGAGCAGTTTGTGGCCCTGCACCACGACAGAATTCCCAGGGCTCGGTTACACCGGGTCACAGCCCCTCCTGCTGCTGGTCAGGCCACACTGATGGCAGCCATACCTGTTTATTCAGTTCTTCTTTCCGGTCCGCCTCGCTACTCTGTACTTTATCTGAGGTCCCCTCCATCACCGCAACTTAACCATCCACCTCCTGCTCTCTCCGAGTTGTTCCCATGTGCGACTCCCGGAAGTACACAAAGCGACTGCGAGCATGCGCCGTGGAGGCGAGTGCCAGACCGGGCTGGACAGCGCCCTCAGTGCTGAGCAGGATAGGAGGATACATTACATCGCAACTCGCAACCCTCGCTGGAACAGTGCTGAGCTGCAACAGGGTAGGACTTGTGGCAAAGGAAAATCCGCGTCACAACCAATACAACTGATTTGTGTTTATCGCAGAAATGTGAACGGAGTTGCGGCGTTTGGATCCCCAAACCACTGGTAGAAATCCTGTAATCCCATGTAGTAAGAACAGCATTTGACACTCAGTCACTGTAAACCACAGCTCATATGAAATACAAACACTGAATTAATTTCTGTAATATTTATTAAAAATTATCAGAAATTAAAAAAATCAAATTCAATAAAATAAGGCAGATTCCAGAAAATTGAAAAATGCAAGAACCAAATCCTCTCAAAACTTTTGGATGTGTGATGCTTCAATACACAGACATATCCACTTGGTCATCAAGGAAAAGCTGGAAGGACTTGGCATGTCTTGGAGAAAAAGCTGCATCAAGCTTGTTACAGCCTTAGAAAGTCAAAGACAAAAAAATAGAAATTAAACAATACAAAACATTCTAACCAAATTAGAAAAGGTTGCATCAGTCCCTGGAATAAACACAATGGTCTGAAATAAAAACATTAATCACCCAGTCAGTGAAATATAAAAGTGACAGAAAATTTAAAACGTGCAATCAATTAAATTGACACAATACACAAGTTTTCTCTGGGTGAACCAAGCAACTTCCGAATCTATTTGGGTTCAAATCTGGAAAATTCTTAGTGTGTAGCAAAAGGTCAAGTTCAATGTTTTTTGATTTATCTTCACTCAGTTGGTAGCACTCTTACCTTTGTGTAAGAAGGTGGTGCGTTCAAGCCCATACACTTGAGCAGACAATCTAGGTTAACACTCCAATACAGTACTGCAGGAGTGCTGCATTGCCAGTGCTATTGTCATTGAGATGAGATGTTAAACTGAAGTCCTGTCTGCCTGTACGTACAGTTCAAGTGGATATTCAATATCCCATAACACTATTCTTCCAAAATTCTTCCCTCAACCTACATTACCAAACAACAGATTAACTAGTCATTCGTCTCATTGGTGTTTGTGGAATCTTACTGTGTGTAAAATTGCTGCTACAATTGCCTATGTAATAGTCACTGAATTTCAAAGGAACTCACTGAACGTGAAGTTGTTTCTGAGAGATGCTATATCAATGCAGCTTTTTCTTTTTTATTGAGATGTAAGGCTAAGGCAATAGTACAGGCATCACTGATGTTCAAAGTGGAAAAGAGAAGAGAAAGTAAATCAGGAAGCAATGATTAGGTGACACCAAGCTTGGGTTTTTAAAGCCTAAAGATTACAGTAGGAAGGGCAGGCTGAGGGAGGTAAGTGGTTCCACAGTTTTGCGATCCCAGGAAAGAATGAGTCGGAGCAGGAGACTGAATGATGAGTCTTGAATTCAGCACAGTGAGGATGCAGGGAAGAAGAAAAACAAGTAGGATGAAAGAGCTAAGATACCCTGTGTATAAGTATTTATATTTTTTTGTAATATTATAGTAGAAGTTTCAAAATTGGAGAAATATTAGGAGTGGCATTTGTGACTGAAAGAGTAACCGAGAATCTACACCCATTCAAACATCTGAGAGGTAATTTTGTGAGATTCAGCTGCTGTCGCTTGCTGAACTTCACTATTTGCAAATACGGATCTGAAATAGGGCCACTAAAGCCCCAGTTCTCTGATTTGTGTTAGCAGCAGAGCCTCACAACATTACCCCTATGGAGCTATGTTTATTTTTAAGCATGACATAGTTTGAAATAGGTCACTTATTAAAACCAAAATAATTGGCACTCCCAGTGAAGTCTATCTTCTAAATAGTCATGAGCTATTCACTCCTTCAATAAGAAAAAAACTCAGAAAACCTAGCAAAAGTAATAAAAAATATCAAAAAGTATCAGCATTATATATATTATTAGTATTATATAGTATTAATGTTAATAAAACATTACAATAACACCATGTGGTTTAAAACTGTGTCAAAATAAATTGATCATTGTAAAACCTTGAGTAGCTGCTTGAAATGAATGATGTATATGAATATATATGTAAAATGATTTGAGCACAAATAGTAACAAAGAGATTGAAAATAATCCAACTAATATGATGTGAGATATATGTTATATGCATGTGTGACATATTCTTAGATTTTTTTGAGCAACTAAGCTTCTCTGAGCTGGGGCACAGTTCAACAATTAAATATCTCAATGCTGTAACAAACAAACAAATGAACAAGTTTGGAATTTTGCTTCAACCTAGATAGGCATGTCTTGACTTGTTTTTATGACCTTAAAATAGCATACAGTACAAGAGGCTTTGGTTTAGTCTGTTAGCGTAATATCACAAAAAAAAACTCTCTGGAAAAAAAACTTTACATAGGATTACGTAGGATATACGGCACAGAAACAGGCCATTCGGCCCAACAAGTCCATGCCGGTGTTTATGCTCCACTCGAGCCTCCTCCCGTCTTTCCTCATCTAAATCTATCAGCATAACACTCTATTCCCTTCTCCCTCATATGCTTGTTTAGCCTCCCCTTAATTGCATCTATACTATTCACTTCAACCACTCCCTGTGGTAGCGAGTTCCACATTCTCACCACTCTTTGGGTAAAGAAGTTTCTTCTGAATTCCCTATTGGATTTCTTGGTGATTATTTTATATTGATGGCCTCTAGTTATGCTCTTCATCACCAGTGGAAACATTCTCTCTGTATCCACTCTATCAAAATTTTTCATAATTTTAAGGACCTCTATTAGGTCACCCCTCAACCTTCTTTATTCAAGAGAAAAGAGACCCAGCCTGTTCATCCTTTCCTGATATGTATACCCTCGCATTTCTGGTATCACCTTTGTAAATTTTCTCTGTACCCATTCCAGTGCCTTTATATCCTTTTTATAATATGGCGACCAGAACTGCACACAGTACTCCAAGTGTGGTCTAACCAAGGTTCAATACAGGTTTAGCATAACTTCCCTACTTTTCAATTCTATCCCTCTAGAAATAAACCCTAGTGCTTGGTTTGCTCTTTTTATGGCTTTACTAACCTGTGTCACAACTTTTAGTGATTTGTGTATTTGTACTCCTAGATCCCTTTGTTCCTCTACCCCACCTAGACTCGCACCTTCCAAGTGATAAGTGATACTCCTGCTCCTATTTCTTATATGTTCTTATGTAACACCACTACCCACCTATTCTTCCTACCAAAATGTAATACCTCACATTTATCTGCGTTGAACTTAATTTGCCAATTATATGCCCGTTCTGCAAGTTTAGCAATGTCCTCCTGCAACTTGTTGCAGTCCTCCTCAGTATTAACTATGCCCCCCAATTTGGTGTCATCCGCAAATTTAGAAATTGTGTTTTTGATTCCTAAGTCTAAATCATTAATGTAAATTGTGAACAGCAGTGGTCCCAGCACTGATCCTTGTGTTTCCCCTGGCTGGGGAGTCCAGAACCAGGGGTCACAGTCTCAGAATAAGGGGTCGGCCATTTAGGACTGAAATTAGGAGAAATTTCTTCACGCAGAGGGTGGTGAATCTTTGGAATTCTCTACCCCAGAGGGCTGTGGAGGATCAGTCGTTGAGTATATTCAAGACAGAGATCGATAGATTTTTGATTAAGGGAATCAAGGGATATGGGGACAGTTCAGGAAAGTGGAGATGAGGTAGAAGATCAGCCATGATCTTATTGAATGGTGGAGCAGGCTCGAAGGGCCAAATGGCCTACTGCAGCTCCTATTTCTTATGTTCTTATGTAATACCACTACCCACCTTCTGCCACTGTGAATAGCTACACTTTACTCCTACTTTCTGCTTTCTGCTTTCTGTCCTGAAGCCAGCCAGCAATCCATTCTGCTACTTATCCCCTGATTCTGCATTCACTGACCTTGTTCATAGGAACATAAAAAATAGGAGCAGGAGTAGGCCATTCGGCCCTTCGAGCCTGCTCCGCAATTCAATGAGATCATGGCTGATCTTCTGCCTCAATTCCATTCACCGGCCTTATCGCCATATCCCTTGATGCCCTTATTAGTCAGAAATCTATCGACTTATGTTTTGAATATACCCAATGACTGAGCCTCCACAGCCCTCTGGGGTAGAGAATTCCAAAGATTCACCACCCTCTGTGTGAAGACATTTCTTCTCATCTCAGTCCTGAATGGCCTACCCTTTATCCTGAGGCTGTGGCTCCTGGTTCTAGACTCCTCAGCCAAGGGAAACATTCTCCCAGCATCCAACCTATCAAGCCCTGTAATAATTCTGTATGTTTCAATGAGATCCCCTTTCATTCTTCTGAATTCAAGAGAATACAGGCCTAGTTTACTCAATCTCTTCTCATACGACAGTCCCGCCATCCCTGGAATCAATCTCGTGAATACTCCCTCTATGGCAAGTATATCCTTTCTCAGGTAAGGAGACCAAAATTGTACATAGTACTCCAGGTGCGGTCTCACCAAGGCCCTATATAATTGGAGTAAGACTTCTTTACTCCTGTACTCAAATCCTCTTGTAATGAAGGCCAGCATACCATTTGCCTTCCTAATGGCTTGCTGCACCTGCACATTCACTTTCAGTGACTCATGTACAAGGACACCCTGGTCCCTTTGAGCATCTGCATTCCCCAATCTTCCACCTTTTAGGAAATACTCTGCCTTTCTGGTTTTTCTACCAAAGTGGATAACTTCACATTTATCCACATTATAACCCATCTGCCATGTTCTCACCCACTCACTGAGCCTGTCGAGATCCCCTTGAAGCCTTTTCACATTCTCTTCGCAACTGACACTGTATCATCAGCAAATTTGGAAATGTTACATTTAGTCCCCTCATCCAAATCATTGATGTAGATTGTGAATAGCTGGGGCCCAAGCACCAATCCTTGCGGTACCCCACTAGTCACAGCCTGCCATCCTGAAAAAGATCCGTTTATCCCTACTCTTTGTTTTCTATCTGTTAACCAATTCTCAATCCATGCTAGTATATTACCCCAATTCCATGTGCCCTAATTTTGTTCACCAATCTCGTGTGTGGGACCTTATCGAATGCCTTCTGAAAATCTAAATACACCACATCTACGAGTTCCCCTTTGTCCACTCCACTAGTTAGATTCTCAAAGAACTCCAATAGCTTTGTCAAACAGGACCTCCCTTTCATAAATCCATGTTGACACTGCCCAATCTTACAATTAGTTTCTAAGTGCCCAGTTATTGCATCCTTTATAATAGATTCCAGCATTTTCCCAACTACTGATGTGAGGCTAACAGGTCTGTAGTTCCCCGTTTTCTCTCTCCCTCCTTTCTTAAATAGCAGGGTTACATTTGCTATCCTCCAATCTGCAGGAACCGTTCCAGAATCTATAGAATTTTGCAAGATGACAACCAATGCATCCACTATCCCAATGGCCAGCTCTTTCAAAACCCTAGGTTGTAGGTCATCCGGTCCTTGAGATTTATCGACTTTTATTCCTATTAATTTTGCTACTAATGTTCATCAGTCTATTATGGGGTACCTTATCGAAGGCCTATTGAAAATCCAGATAAATTACATCTACTGCATTACCATTGTTTACTCTCTCTGTTACCTCTTCAAAAAATTCAAATGGTTGGTCAAGCAAGACTTTCCCTTTTGAAATCCATGTTGACTATTCATTATTATATTTTTGGTTTCTAAATGTTCTTCTATTTTCTCCTTTAGTAGGGATTCCATTATTTTTCCTATTTCCGATGTTAAGCTGACTGGTCTATAATTCCCTGGACATGTTCTATCCCCCTTCTTAAATATCGGTATTACGTTAGCTATCTGCCAGTCCTCTGGCACTATACCTTTTTCTAACGAATTATTAAATACGCGTAGTAATGCCTCTGCTATCTCTTCCCTAGATTCTTTTAAAATGTGTGGATGCAATCCATCCAGACCAGGGGTTTTATCCTCTTTGAGTTTGATTAATTTATTTAATATATCCCCTTTTTTTATTTTAAATGCATTTATCTCTTTACTAATCTTATCATCCATCCAACATGTCCACCTGTTCTATCCCCCTGGTAAATACTGAAGCTAAATAATTATTTAACACTTCTGCCATCTCTCTGTCATTACCTGTGGTATTATCCTGACTATCCCTTAATGGCTCAATTCCCATCCCAACCTTCCTTTTTTTATTGATGTGCCTATAAAATATTTTACTATTTTGTTTTATGTTCCTTGATAAATTAATTAATTTGCCTTCCCAATTGTTTTTTTTTGACTTCGCTCCTAATCTTTTCAAATTCTCTCTTATCATGCACTCCCCTGCTGTCTATGTACTTAATGTATGCCTCTTTCCTTACCCTCAATTGTTCCCTTATGGATTTCTTCATCCATGGAGTCTCATTATTGTTTAGCTTGTTCTTTCCTTTTAGCGGAATATATTTTTCTTGCACTCTGTTGAACACCATTTTAAATGTTTCCCATTGTTGTTCTACTTCATTGTTTGCCAATATTGTTGACCGTTTTTTTTCCCCAAGTTCTATTCTCAGCCCCTCAAAATCTCCTTTTTGTATTTTGGTTCCTGATTTAGATCTTTATATTTTTGCAGGAACTTTTTAAAATATGTATATGGTTTAGGTCTTATTGATCATCTTGCCCTTTAGGCAATGTTTTAGGATTACTTTGTTTCAACAATAACAACAACTTTTATTTATATAGCGCCTTTAACATAGTAAAACATCCCAAGGCGCTTCACAGGAGTGTCATAAAACAAAATTTGACACCAAGCCTCATAAGAAGAAATTAGGGCAGATGTCCAAAAGCTTGGTCGAAGAGGTAGTTTTTAAACAGCATCTTAAAGGAGCATCTTAAGAGCGGTAGAGAGGCGGAGAGGTTTAGGTTTCTACTTTGTAGTTCAATTTTGGGAATAACTGGTTTTAAGATAGATGCCATTTCTCATTGTTGAACGTAGAATTACATAGATTATCCAGCACAGAAACAGGCCATTCGGCCCAACCAGTCAATGCCGGTGCTTAAGCACCACTTGAGCTTCGTCCCATCCTTCCTCATCTAACTCTATCAGCATAACCCTCTATTCCCTTCTCCCTCATATGCTTATCTAGCCTCCCCTTAAATGCATCTATACTATTTGCCTCAACCACTCCCTGTGGTAGCGAGTTTCATATTTTCACCACTCTCTGGGTAAAGAAGTTTCTTCTGAATGCCCTATTTGACTTCTTGGTGACTATTTTATATTGATGGCCTCTAGTTTTGCTTTTCCCCACAAGTGGAAACATTCTCTCTGGCCGCGATTTTGTCATTGGCTGTGGGTTGGGAGCGGGTCAGGTGGTTTCCGGCTTCCAGTCCCGCCCCTAACTGCATCCAGCCCACGGATGTGATTTTACGTTGATTGACCTTGTTAAGCCCGCCCTGCGGGCTTGCCGGCCAATTAAGAGTAAGCCGGTCAGATGACGTCATTTGATGACGTGTCATCTGCTGGTTTTCTTAAAGGGACCACGCACAATTTTTCTTTGACAGCTAATTTCTCAGTGTTTGACAGCATTGAGGTGCTGCAAACAATGAAAATCACTGTACAAAGGTGAGTTCTTGCACCCAGGCTCTCCATTGACTCCCTCAATAGGCTGGATCAGATGGCAGCTACAGGTGAGGTGACAGGAGCGATCTGTCACTGGTAAGAGAGGTTCACCAATGAGGTGGCACTAGGCATCGTTTTCAAAAGCCCGCGGTATCCGAAAAACCTTAACATTCCGCTCATTAGCGTCTCATTATCCGCTCATTAGCGACAGAGTGACCTCGAGCTCGACCAATCGTACGCCGGGTTGCTGGCGTGTGCCGCCGGGCCAATCGGTGCGTGTGTGGGCGGCCCTTATCGTTCTGAACCGAGGTGAGTAGCCGCCATCTTGCTTCCATTCTTTTTCCTGCTTTCTGCGTCTTTCTTTTCAAATATACATTTCCAGCAAAATAAAATTGAATTTATTAAATTGTTTTAAAATAAATCACACATTTGTAAATATTTTATCTAACCTGAAGATTCTTTTTCCTACCTTTCCCCGTTTTTTTCTTGGGCCTGAAAGCCTGGGCCTTTCTTGCCCAGCCAGGCCCGAGCTAGGTAATTGGGAATTGGGCTTCTGCTAAGCTCCTCACCCACCGCCCCCCCCCCGTGTCACGTTACCCGGGGCAACGGCGTCAGCCACGAGGGTCAGGGTGCGCGCGCAGCAGGAGCAGGTGAGACGCGGCGTCTCTCTATTCCGCGCTCGGCTCGGGCGGGGCTCTCGAGAGTGCGGATCTCGGCCTTGGTGAGCGGGGCTCTCGGGAGGGTGGGGCGGCTGGGGCTTGGAGAGCGGGGCTCTCGGCTGGGGGGGGCGGGGCGGCGCGGCAGCGTTACCCCGGCAACCGGTCGTGGCCGTGGCCGTCTCTCAGCCTCAAGCCCTCCCTTCCCCTCCCCCCCTCTCCCCCCTCTCCCCCCCTCCCCTCCCCCTCCCTTCCTTCCCCCCGCCCCCCCCCGCCCTCCCTTCCACCCCTTCCCCCCCCGCCCTCCCTTCCCCCTCCCTTCCTCCCTTCCCCCCCGCCCTCCCTTCCCCCCCCCCGCCCACCCTTTCCCCCCACCTGCCCGCCCTCCCTTCCCCCCCACCCGCCCTCTCTTCCCCCCCACCCTCTCTCTCTCTTCCCCCCACCCTCTCTCTCTCTTCCCCCCAGTCGCTCTCTCTCTCTCTCTTCCAACAACAACATGCCCTCGAAAAAGCCTCGGCACCGCCGGGCACTTCAGCTAGTTATAGTATAAGAGGGAAGGTGCGGGTTCACCTACTTACAGTTACAACCGTGACTACACTTCAGAAGTACTTCATTGGCTGTAAAGCACTTTGTGATGTCCTGTGATTATACGTCTTTTTTTATTCTCTTTCTGTACCGTTGAGGCAGGCTCTACCTGAATCGGGCTGGGACCAGGGTCCAAACAGAAAGGATAAATAGGGCGGTCACAAGGACTTTAAACTTGTAAATGGGGGGGGGGGGGGGGGGGAGGACTCAGGTGGAATAGGTAGTATAAATAATAATTCTAAAACAAATGAAAAGGATGAGAGTAGCGTAAGAGACAGAAATTGTGCTTTAGGCACTACAGGTAAAGGTAAAACTAAAAGATGTAAAGTAATTAGATCTGGTGAGAGAAATAAGAGATCTGAATGAAAAACATTAGAGCAGAAGGACAGGTTAGGGAGTGTGGCCCAAATAAGTGTTCCTTATATAAATGCACGGAGTATGAGGAACAAATTGAATAAATTGCAGACGCAAATTCAACTTAGAATTACTGAGACATGGCTGCAAGACGGTCAGCACTGAGAACTGAATATACTAGGTTATAAGGTCTGCAGGAATGATAGGGAATCTGGTAGAGGGGGAGGAGTAGCCAAAGTGATTAAGGATGAAATTACTTCTATGTTAAGTGATGATATAATGAGAGGGAAGCTGGCAGTGGAGACTTTATGGGTAGAATTAAGAAATAGAAAAGGATTTAAGACTGTAGTAGGAGTTGTGTACAGGCCTCCTGGTAGCAGCTGTAAAGTGGCAGAATGTATTAATGCAGATATTAGACAAGCATGTGGTAACGACAGAGTGGTTTTAATTGGGGATTTTAATTTCCATATAGATTGGGATAAAGAGACGAGCTCATGGCCCTGAATTTCCGATCGGAGGCTTCCTGCGGGCTGATCAACAAAAAATCTACGAGCCTACCTGCTGGTCCCGGAGATACAGAGGCTTCCGATCCTGGGCCTCTCCTCTTGGAAATGCGCAGAGGCCCACGTGATCCCAGGGGCACCTGTGGTTCGCAAGTGCCCCTGGGATCACGTGGGCCAGCTCAACCAATGGAAGAAGGGAATCCCCCTTCATACTTTTGACAGTTCCGTGCGCACAGGACTATCAAAAGTATGAATGGGGATTACTACAAAATGCACCAACACACTGAAATAAATAAATAAAAACCATTACTTATATAAAATTAATTAAAATGGCATTTAATTAAATATGTTAAACAAAAATTACATTAAAATTTTTTTTAACATGTTTTAATGGGGCTTAATATAAACTTACCTTATTGGACAGGGTTTTTAATTTATAAGTAAGTGATAAAATCTTATTTTTCTATTTTTAAAAACTTTTATGCTGGTAAAAGCAGGCCTTACGCTTGCCTTTACCAGGCATAAGCATTCTATGGCCTTTCAGCAGGCAGAAGTTGGGCAAGTTGTGCAACTCTCCACCCGCAGAGGCCCTTTTCTTGGGCAGGCATTGGACCCGTCAAGAGAATTCTTGACAGATCACAAGTTCCGGGTTTCAGTGCATGCACTTCACGTGCCTAAACCCGGAACTTGTGTGGCTCCTAATGGTGTGTACACCCGTGGGGGTCGGAAAATATGGGCCCATGTCAGAAAAACAGCAAATTTCTTGAGTGTGCTCAGGACAGTTTTGTGCAACAATATGTCCTAGAACCAATGAGGGGGCATGCCATATTAGATTTAATAATGAGTTATGAGCCAGATTTAGTATGCAGCCTAATGGTGTGTGAACATTTATCTCATAGCAATCATAATATGATCGAGTTCAACGTTGTGTTTGAAAGGGAGAAACGCAAAACAGCTACTAAGATTCTAGATTTAGGTAAGGCCGACTTTGATGCGATGAGATAGAGACTGTCCACAGTAAACTGGGCAAATCTGTTAACGGGTAGCATGACAGAAGATCAGTGGGAGGTGTTCAAAAAAGAGTTTAATGTGATACAGAACCAATTTATACCCCTAAGGGGCAAGAGCTCTACTTGCCAAAAACCCAGCCCTGGACGACTAGAGAGGTAAAGGACAACATCAAACTAAAAGAAAAAACACACAAAAATGCAAAAAAAAGCACAGATCCTGGTGACTGGGAGAAATACAAAGAACAGCAAAGGGTGACAAAACAGATAGTAAGAGCTACAAAAAGGGAGTATAAAAAGAGTATCAAAATCAACACGAGAAACTTTTACAATTATATTAGGAAAAAGAGGGAGGTTAAGAGCAATGTGAGCCCCTTAAAAACAGATAATGGTGATATTGTGGCGGTACCACTGGTTGTCCCTTACATTGAGACACATAATTCCCTTTAACTTACCTAACTGTATGTACTTAACTTACTTATGTATGTATAACTTACCAGGTGGGGCTGTTGCCCCTTTAACTTACCTGTTGGGCCGTTGCCCCTTTAAAAGGCGACCTAACGCGCTGATGTCACGCATCACGTGACACATGTGCGCCGGCCGCCGGCCCGACTCGGTCTTCCAAGACGGCCGCCGGCACAGCCTGGCCTACCGCGACTTCGGCCGCATCGGCCAGCCGACGGGAGCGACGCGATCTCCTGCTCCCGCGGCAAGCACCGGCACAGCCTGGCCTCGCGACCTCGGCCTCAACGGCCAGCCTCCGTACCGGGGAGATGCACCGATGCAACGGCGCAGGTCACGTGACCGCCTAAGCGCACGCGAACGTGCTGATGTCACGACGCGGTCACGTGACACCCAAAGCATGGGAAGACACAGCAGAGCGTGATGACGTCATCACGCTCCCCACAGGACTGCGAACTCAGTCCTCGTGGAGTCCCCGCTGGGACAAGACCTACACCACGGTTCTCCTACAGTCAGCCATCTTACCTGCTATCTTACCTGATGTAATTAGCCTGTTCCTGTAAATAAACAACTTATTTATAGTTCGTCGAAGTCAAACTCTCTTATTTAGTGGCGATCTACACGAACCGCTACATTGATGACCCCATGACGTGAGTACGGGAGCTCATCAATTCCAACGCTACAATTGGTGAACCCATATCCATGAACGATTTTCACGGTAGCAACGCGCGCCTGAACCTCGTCTTCACTCAAGACGACCAACGCACAACCGACGAACAACCACGGAACAGCAACCGCCTAACACCGATTCCACCAAAAGCGACCCCGTCTTTGCGTACGTATTTGCAATGGAAGCATCAGCCATTCTGCTGTCGCTACCGCAATCCAGGGAGCCACGGTCTCCCTCGTGCTTTATGAAGGAAGAAGCCCTGTTCGCCGAGAACATCGATGCGGCACAGACCACGCACGTGCTCACGGACTCCGTATTCGACTCTTCTACCGCCACACGGATCGTCCGCCTCTACGTCCAAAGCAACAGCAAGTATACATCTCTCCAAGCGCGGGGTACAGCATGTTCGGGCCCACAAGATCGGAGCGCGCCCCGCGGGGATACCACGAGGACTCACCCCCGCAAAACACGAGGACGCACTCCTCGCGCACGAGGACCCATCCCTCACGAACCACGAGAACCCATCCCTCGTGAACACCGACGACTCTTTCCCCGCTGACGACGCACCAGCCCTTCAGTCTGCTGGTTGTGTTACCTACTACACAATTCGGCGTGAACAAAAGCGTGCCGCTCTCCCGGCTGTTTTCTCCTAAATCTACAAGTGTTGCCGCCCTCCAGGCAGAGTTAACCCCTCCTGAAAGCAACAACAACCTGGACCGTTGCCGCCCTTTCTCCAGTTTTCCCTTTAACAAACGCAAACGTCGACTGAAACTGCACACATCGAGGACGGGTCCAACGGGCATCCTGTGGCCGCAATCAGCCACGTGAAAGTTGCTAGCCTCACCGATCACTGATCAACGCAGCAACTCTTCACCCTCCATTCTGTTCACGTCGTAGCACTATGGCACGCACCGTTCCGTGCGTTCCAGCCTCCCGAAGGTTTCGCTCACCAGCCAACGGAGACATCGCCCGCATCCGCCCAACCTGCCCATCACTCTGACAAGGCCTGCTGTTTCGCACGTCTCCACGGTCCTTCGCCTGACGGATACGTTTTATTCGCCACGACACGCGTAAGGATCCGCTCACGAGCAGCATTTTCATACCTCGCCTACCAAGTCGAGACAGCACGACCGTCATGACCACCAGCTCGTCAGACCATCTCATCCTTGGACTTTCGTTAAAGCGAATTCTGGGGGGGCCTATGTGGCAGTACCACTGGTTGTCCCTTACATTGAGACACATAATTCCCTTTAACTTACCTAACTGTATGTATTTAACTTACTTATGTATGTATAAATAACTTACCTGTTGGGGCTGTTGCCCCTTTAACTTACCTGTTGGGCCGTTGCCCCTTTAAAAGGCGACCTAACGCGCTGACGTCACGCATCACGTGACGCATGCGCGCCGGCCGCCGGCCCAACTCGGCCTTCCAAGACGGCCGCCGGCACAGCCCGGCCTACCGCGACTTCGGCCGCATCGGCCAGCCGACGGGAGCGACGCGATCTCCCGCCCCCGCAGCAAGCACCGGCACAGCCTGGCCTCGCGACCTCGGCCTCAACGGCCAGCCTCCGTACCGGGGAGATGCACCGATGCAACGGCACAGATCACGTGACCGCCTAAGCGCACGCGAATGTGCTGACGTCACGACGCGGTCACGTGACACCCAAAGCGCGGGAAGACACAGCAGAGCGTGATGACGTCATCACGCTCCCCACAGGACTGCGAACTCAGTCCTCGTGGAGTCCCCGCTGGGACAAGACCTACACCACGGTGCTCCTACAGTCAGCCATCTTACCTGCTATCTTACCTGATGTAATTAGCCTGTTCCTGTAAATAAACAACTTATCTATAGTTCGTCGAAGTCAAACTCTCTTATTTAGTGGCAATCTACACGAACCGCTACAATATAAATTAAAATAAGGAAATGGCAGACATGTTAAATAATTACCTTACGTCAGTATTTATAGTGGAGGAAGAATATAGCATGCCAGATATCCCAAGGAAACTAATATTGAATCAGTGATGGGGGGGCTGGATTTTGCCAGCAGAGGCGAGTTCGCAGCAGGAGAGGTAGTTGGCGGGTTTCAATCCTGCTTCTGGCTCCAGCCGCTCTGTGCAAACAATTTTGCATTGATTGGGCTTGTTAAGCGCGCCGTGCAAGGTGCGGGTCTGGTGAGGTCCTCTGATGACGCATTTGTTGCCGAGCTATTTAAGGGGGCCATGTCCCCATTTGCTCTCACTTCTGATTTCATGTTCCTGAGTGCTGCTTGTTTGAGAAATGACTGCAGAGAGACAAAAGACTGCACCACGATTCAACAATGACCCCCTCCATGTTCTTGTGGAGGGAGTCAGAGGACACAGGGAGGTACTATTCCCGGGGGATGGAAGGAGAAGACCTCCTCGCCAGACAAAAGCAGCCTGGCTGCAAATAGCTGAGGAGGTGAATGCAAGGTCTGTGGTTGCTCGTACCTGGGTGCAATGTAGGAAGAGGTTCAATGATCTCCTGCGTTCAGGAAAAGTGAGTATAAAAGCACACTTACCTTCATTCTGCTGTGCCTGTCATCACATCCCCATCACTCTGCATTGCCAGCCCTACTCCTGAACATCCTAACTCACCCCAACATCCCTTGTACCATCACCCATCCATCTCTCCCAATGTACAGAATCACATCCCCATCTTACTATGCACCCTTCACACTCACCCTCAACGTTATGCAATGACAACAACTAACAACTTCAAAGGATGCAACTTGGTATTGGCACCCCACTCCATCATAGTCTCCCTCTAAACATCTATCCTATCCATTCTTTATACTCATTCCATCACTCTCACTAAAACTGCACTTCTTTCCCTCATTGCAGGAAAAGAGAGGATGAGAGGGAGAGAACAGGAGGGTGACCACCATCGTTGGCTGAGCTCACCAATGCAAAGGATGCAGCTCTGGACATCGCAGGAGTAGTTGACCAGCCTGAAGTGGGGGACAGAGAGAGGGGCTCATTGGAACAACCTGGTGACACAATTATTCTGCATACATCTTATTTGGCATTCATGAGTGAATCAATTGGGATCTCATGTCAATAGAAATGGAATGTTCCTCATCATGTACATAATGGGATGTGTGTGCAATCTACATATCACATGTCCAACTCATGTCTTTACTCTCCCACAGGACCATTAAGAGCCTCCCCACCCCCACTGTCCAGGAGGAAGAGCAGGAGGACTCCTCAGAGGATCCTCCAGCCTCTGAGGGAGCAGCGTCAGCAGAAATAAGCTCACCCAGCACTAGTGCAGAGATGCACACCTCGGTGGGTCCAATGCAAGATAGAGTAGTGTTGTCACCTGGTGTATCACAACTCACAAGTGAGCAAGATCAGATGGTGGAGACAGGGACAGCAGTGGAGACCCCTCGTCGGAGGGCGCAGGACGCTCCTAGCTGTGCTCAGCTGCATGTAGACGCTGAGCCTCGGGGGCCATCCAGGAAGAGAGCGATCGTGGAGCTTCAGGAACAAGTGCAAGTGTGGAGAGAATAGAGGAGTACACCTCAAATATGAGCAACGTCATGGCACACGCACTGGCAACTGTAGGTACTGCCATGGAAAGGATGGCAACCTCCATGGAGGACATAAATCGCCAGACTCAGGAGAACATGGTAACACTTCTAAATAAATGGTCATCTATGGAGGAGAGATGGGCATTTATCGAGGAGAGAAACCAAAGGTTTATGGGCGTCCTTGTTATGTGGAATCTTAGTACAGACATGGGTCCTCATGGCTCCCCCGCCGCTTGGTGTTGGGTCGGTTCTGAAATCGCAGACCTGACACTTTGGAAACTTACATGGAGGCGGGTTCACAGCGGGTTCCAAACCTGCCATCAATCATTTCGATTTAGACAGCGGACCTGCCTCCGAATCCACCCTTTGAGCGTCAGCAAAATTGCGGCCGGGGACTCACCATAATTAAGCAAATTAACAGTAATGAAGAAAATAATGGCACTAAAGAGTGACAAATTCCCAGGACCAGATAGTTTTCATCCCAGAGTTTTAAAGGAAGTAGGTGAGAACATTGCATAGAATCATAGACATTTATGGCACAGAAGGAGGCCATTCGGCCCATTATGACTGTGCCGGCCGAAAAAGAGCTATCCAGCTCGTGGTCCGTAGCCCTGTAGGTTACAGCACTTCAAATGCATATCCAAGTATTTTTAAAAATGTGATGAGGGTTTCTGCCTCTACCATCCTTTCAGGCAGTGAGTTCCAGACCCCCACCACCCTCTGGGTGAAAAAAGTTCTCCACTCCTCTCTAATCCTTCTACCAATTACTTTAAATCTATGCCACCTGGTTATTGACCTCTCTGCTAAGAGAAATAGGTCCTTCCTATCCACTCTATCTAGGCCCCTCATAAATTTATGCACCTCAATTCAGGTCTCACCTCAGCCTCCTCTGTTCCAAAGAAAACAACCCAGCCTATCCAATCTTTCCTCATAGCTAAAATTCTCCAGTCCTGGCAAAATCCTCGTAAATCTCCTCTGTACCTTCTCTAGTGCAATCACACCTTTCTGTAATGTGGTGACCAGAACTGTATGCAGTACTCTAGCTGTGGTCTAACTAGTATTTTGTACAGTTGAAGCATAACCTCCCTGCTCTTATATTCTATGTCTTGGCTAATAAAGGAAAGTATCCCGTATGCCTTCTTAACCACCTTCTTAACTGTCCTGCTACCTTCAGGGATCTGTGGACATGCACTCCAAGGTCCCTCTGTTCCTCTACAATTCTCAGTATCCTACCATTTATTGTGTATATCCTTGCCTTGTTAGCCCTCCCCTCACACACCTCTGGATTGAATTCCATTAGCCACTTTTCTGCCCACCTGACCAGTCTATTGATATCTTCCTGCAGTCTACAGCTTTCTTCCTCACTATCAACCACACGGCCAATTTTTAAATCCTCTGCAAACTTCTTAATCATGCCCCCTACCTTAAAGTCTAAATCATTGATATGTACCACAAAAAGCAAGGGACCTAGTACTTAGCCCTGCGGAACCCCACTGGAAACAGCCTTCCAGTCACAAAAATGCCTGTCGACGATTACCCTTTGCTTCCTGTATGGTTCAGTCGCTGACTGGATAAACTCACGAAACCAGTGGGAGATCTATTCAATTGTTTTTAAGAAACTCAAAACTCATCAAATCTTAAATTTAAAATAATCACCTAAAAAGCAAACCACCCTGATCAGAATAGTTTGGTCAACTAATATGTGAATTTAAATTCAGTTTTCTTCAATCCACTCTCTCTCACTCTCATAAATATGGCAGATTGTATTCATTTTCTTTTTCATACCAGATTTTTTAAAGCTGAACCTGCTTTGAGAATTTATGATAGTTATTTTTCAATTAAAGTCTCCTTTTGCACTTTGAGGATTTTAATTTCTATAACCAGCTTGCCGTGTTTTTTCTTTATTCCAAAAATACATCAATGTGTGTTGTACAATTATACATATTTTCCTTATTAAACTTTAGGCCATTTTATTTCTTTCAAAACACAGAAAATAGTTTTAAAAATAGCAAAATAACCTTTTGTATGTGTGTTTGTAAAGAAAAGAACTGATATACAGTAACTTAGCTCTGACACATTCCTGAAGTCCCATGAGTCCACATTCCTAACCCAAACTGTTGCCGTGATCCTCCCAAACAGTGTCCCATAGGCAGAGAGTTAGTATTTTGTGCATCGCAGTTGAATAGCTGATTAAAAGGGGATTAAACACTTTTGAAGTTTCCCTAATCCAGTGAGTGCTACTGTATTAAATGTTGTTGAGGGAAGTATTTTCAGTGTAAAACACTCTCCCTCACAAAGACTGAAAAACGCTTCATACATCTTCTACCACAAGGGTAGTCACTTGGGTGAAATTTGATGTTTTCTGTGAAAAAGCCATCAGATGAATAATGTAAATTAAAAATTTGATGGCTACTGCTGTAGTTGTGGCATGTGTCATTTCGCGAATGGGACTTTCACATTGAGGGCTTAGGATTACTTGCAATTGTCAGTATGATGGTCAAATTGCTAGGAATCTGCTGGTCCTTGGCCATTGTCGATGCTCCGGTAAGAAGCTGCGAGGCAAAAGTGCTTGATTGGCTAGGCTAAGCAAATCTGGCCAAGATGAGTGCGTTCCTTGCATCCCGGGCAGCAATGTGTTCTCGCGTACTGCTGCCGCTGGTTGATGGGCCTCTGCAAGATGTTCATTTTCGCTCTCCTCCTCCTCCTCATCCTCCTCCTCCTCCTCCTCCCCCTCATCTGAGGAGGATCTGTGATGAGCCACTTGGTCCTCAGGAATCTGCAAGCCACGACGCTGTGCCATGTTGTGAAGTGCACAGCAAACCATGGCGATTCTGGAGACCCTGGCTGCTGAGTACTGCAGGGCTCCACCTGATCTATCCAGGCATCTGAAGCGCATCTTCAGCAAACCGATGGTTTGCTCGATTATGGCACTGCTGGACATGTGGCTGGAGTTGTAGCTCTCCTCAGCTTCGTTAGATTGACTCCTCAACGGCGTCATTAGCCATGTCTTCAGGGGATAGCCCTTGTCTCCAAGTAGCCATCTGTTAAGATGGTCTGGCGGACTGAATAGCGGAGGCACTCTAGACTGGTGCAGTATGAAGGAGTCATGGCAACTGCCAGGGTATTTGGCACAAACATGCAAAATTTCCTTATTGTGGTCACACACTAGCTGAACGTTAAGGGAGTGGAAGCCCTTGCGGTTGACAAAAATACCTGGATTGTGATGGGGTGCCTTAAGGGCCACATGTGTGCAGTCAACGACGCCCTGCACCCTTTGGAAATCCTGCCAGATTAGCTAATCCAACTGCATGCGCCGTGACACTTGCTTGATCCTTGGTGAAATGGATGTGAATGTGCGTGATGGCAAAGAGGGCATCGGCTACCTGCATGATGCAAGTGTGTGCGGACGCCTGGGAGATGCCGCTGATGTCTGCTGCTGATCCCTGGAATGAGCCTGAGGCAAAAAAGTTGAGTGCGGTGGTGACTTTGATGGCCACTGGTAAGGGTTGTCCACCTGGTCCTCTGGGCAGCGGGTCTTGCTGTAGCATTGCGCAGATGTCACCCACTACCTCTCGCGAAAGTCGGAGCCGCCTTTGGCGCTGCTGCTCAGACATGTTGATGTAGCTGACCCTGTGTCTGTAGACCCTGTTTGGGGGGTATCTCCTGCGCCGACGGGCTTCCATGCGCTGGCCCCTTCTGGCCTGTGCAGCTTCAGGTGGGTGAGCAGCAGCTTGACGCTCCTGTTGTTGCTGCTGCTGTTGGTGCTGCTGTTGTTCCTGGTTCTGCTGGTGCCACGGCTGGTCTTCGTCCTCATCTAATGTCCAGAAAGGATGGAAATAAATGGCTCCCATGCTTCTGGTATATACCTCAGTTGAGGAAGCGCTCAGTGAAGGTGGCGAGAGGGGTTTCCGAGGAGGTCACACTGGAGATGTGTGTCAGGCTCCAAATTCCACAGCTGTGGTTATGTCTTCTAAAAGTTCCCCCAGACCTGAGACTATAAAGTCCTGCCACCTGCAAATGATGGCTGATCAAATCTCCTCTTTAATGGTTGAGCTGCAGCTGATAGTCAGCAATCCAATTGTGCTCCCGCCAGGTTTCACCATCGTGTTTCAGAACAGGTGTGTTTCACGTGGGAAAAAGGTTAAAATTGCAAAGGCCTTTCAAAATGGCATTATAGAGGCAATTTAGTGCTTGTTAAGGGCCTTAACGGCCTATCCCGCCTCTTGGAGGCGGGACGGACACGGGACCATTAGACCCGAATTAATGAAAATTGTTTGGAGGCGGGATGAAGGCGGGGTTGGGCCTGCACGCCAGTTTTTGCAATTTTAACCCCCCACACGCCTCCAATCCCGCCTCCATGGCCCAATGAAAATCCTGCCCATGGATTCCATTTATTTCCACACCAGATGGCTTTTCATTCAAGGTGGTCATTTTATTGGCAGCCTCGTAGATCAATTGCTTGACACCTGGAATGAAGGGAACGGTCAGAGTGTAGTCTTTGCCATTCTCTCTATGCAGAGGCAGTCTGAAACACTGAGAAAAACAAAACGATCTCACTCTCTAGTCAGCCAGGGAGATTGAGAGACTCCAGATCTAGCATGTACACATACAGCCTATAAACAAGGAAGTTAGTTCCAGGACAAATAACTTGTAAGTGAATTTTGCTAGAATAGCGACAAAGGCACAATCGTTTGTTCTCTTACGGTACAAGGACTGGTAGGGAATTGATTAAACCTTGCTCTGGAAACTGTATTCTATTCATTAATCTATTTCAGATAGAATAAATCAGCTTGTTGATTTACAATCAGCTTTGTCTCACTAGAATGCTTCTCAGTCCACCTTCTGAAAAGAAAGGAGACTGCATATGGTGACATATGCAAAGTTATAGCATGCAGTACACACAACAGGGGATCTATGGTATAATTCTGGTTCACGCTATCGTTTAACTAGATATTGGCCAGTATAGAAATACTGCTGATTATAGGGGACATGAGGTCCACTTACAGAAGTGACCAGTAATGCTGAGCTTGAAAGAATATCTACTCTGAGCCTGTGAAATTTGTAATTCTGTCCTATAAATATAGCAGAGAAGAGAGTGGTTAATTTTTTGTACTTTTTTTTAGCATATTGCTTAACATGTTTGTGTCAAATTCCTATGTAGCTAGTTTAACAACGTTACTTAAATAGTTCACACAGGAATTACATGCAAGTATATTAACATGTGCAACAAAAATAATGCACAGAAGAGTGTCAATATCCAGGTTCCCTGTACCTGAACAGATACAACTATTATATACAACTCTGTCCACAAGGGGGGGCAATTGTTTATCAAATGTTAACTAAAGTATAAGATTAAAGCTGTGGTAGTCGGGGTGTGAGCTATAGATGAACTTTGCACCATTTATTTTGGAGTAAATGCGTAACAGATTTAAACAAGAGGATTTTGTAACACGCATTGCATCATTTATTTCCCAGTACAGCCTTTTATTTTTGAAACTGTGTTTTCCTGTAATAAAAACAGAAAATGCTGGAAATACTCAGCAGGTCAGGCAGCATCTGTAGAGAGAAACAGAGTTAACGTTTCAGGTCAATGACCTTTCATCAGAACTGGAAAAAGTTAGAGATGTAACAGATTTTTAAGCAAGTGTAGGGGCAGGGAGAGGGAGGAGGGAAGGAAGGAACAAAAGGGAAGGTCTATGATATGATGGAAGGCAGGAGAGATTAAGAGACAAAAGGGATGATGGTGCAGGCAAAAGGAGATGGTTGTGGCGTACCGATCACAGAAAGGACACAATCCGCTTTTCGGTCCGTAGACTATAAATCAGGCGTCATGCCTTTAAGAAGGATCACACCTTTAAGAAACTCGATCTGCAACATAGTTAAGCCCAGAGCGGGGGAGGAGGAGTCGAAGCTGTGGACTGATGAAAGGCAGTCGGACTTGGTGTAGTCTCTGACTCCATTTTGTGTTCAACATGCAGCCTCAACAATTAAACCTTTTCTGTTGAACCTCTCCGAGTTCAGTATTTTTTGCTAGGAGTACGTAGACTCCTACATTGGTGACCCCGATGCTCAGGACGACTCCTAAGCATAACCATGGCTGACACAAACGCAGTTTCTGTGAAGCTGCTGGAGTTCTGGGAGAACCTGGCCACCGCCTGGTTCCTTCAAGCCGAATCGCAATTCCGACTCCGCGGCATCACCGCCGATGCAACGATGTACGACTACCTCCTCGCCTCCCTGGGCAGCTCCACAATCACAAAAGTCTGGACAACACTACAAAACCCTCCGGAGGAAGGCAAGTACGCACATCTCAAGGCCGTGCTCATTAAAAAATTCACAGCCTCCCAATTTTTGCGCAACTGCCACCTCCTCGACCTCCCGGGCTTCGGTGACTCCATGCCGTCAGACTTGCTCTCACACATGCTTGCTCTGACCGACGAGAAACCGCCCGGCTCCCTCTTCCGCACGCTCTTTATCCGCCAACTACCTCCCAGCATCCGCCCAGCGATCATGGCGTCCAGCCTCACGGACCTCGAGGCCCTGGCCGACGAAGCCGATAAGCTCCCGTCCGCCAGCTCCAACCACGCCGTCACCCCCGACCTGGCCTCCGCAGCGTCGGCGCGCGCTCCACCCTCTATCGCACGGCCACACAGCTCGGCCACGAGGCCCCCCAGGCCCCCACATCCCCTAAGCCCTCTGACCCAGGGCTACTGCCACTTCGATACCCGGCTCGGCGCACGGGCACGCCGCTGCAGCCATCCCTGCACGTTTCCAACCGCCCCCACACCGGCCTACATGATGGCCGTGGGGCAAGCAGGCGCGCTGCTGTACGTTACGGACAGCGCCTCCGGACGTCGTTTCCTATGCGACACGGGCGCGCAGCGCATCATCATCCCCGCGTCCGCCCTCGAGATCCAGCGAGGCGGCCGCGGCCCTGCGCTGGCTGCCGCCAACAGCACCGGCATCCGGACGTACGGCACCCGCACCATCACCATCGACCTCGCAGGCTGCCGCTACCACTGGGTGTTTATCACCGCCAAGGTGCTCTCCCCGCTCCTCGGTGCGGATTTCCTGTGCGCCCACGGCCTGTTGGTCAACAGGCCTCGGTGCCGCCTCGTGGACATGAACACCATGTCACCTATCCCGGGCGCCATGGCCACCCCCAACCTGCCGAAATGGCGTGGCAGTGCCGCGCCCGCTCAACGGACGACTACTCAGCACTCCTGGCTGAGTTCCCAGCCCTCACCAACCCGACCTTCTCCGCGAAAGTTGCTAAGCACGGGGTAGAACACTTCATCCCCACCACAGGCCCACCGGTGTATGCCCACGCCCGCAGGCTGGACCCGGCCAAGCTGGAGATCGCGCGGGCCGAGTTCGCCACAATGGAACAGCTCGGCATCATCCGCCGCTCCAACAGCCCCTGGGCCTCCCCACTCCACATCGTCACCAAACCCGACGGGGTATGGCGCCCCTGCGGGGACTACCGGCGCCTAAACGACGCCACCACGCCGGATCGGTACCCCATACCGCACATTCAAGACTTCTCGGCTAGACTGGCCGGCAGCTCAGTCTTCTCCAAAGTCGACCTGGTGCGCGGTTACCATCAGGTGCCAGTCCACCCCAC
The DNA here is from genome assembly GCF_052327205.1 of Somniosus microcephalus. Lineage (NCBI taxonomy): Eukaryota > Metazoa > Chordata > Chondrichthyes > Squaliformes > Somniosidae > Somniosus > Somniosus microcephalus. Next base: position 226,378,667 of record NC_140990.1, read on the forward strand.
GGACGTTCCCAAGACGGCCATAATCACCCCTTTTGGGCTATTCGAGTTCCTCCGAATGCCCTTCGGCCTCAAAAACGCGGCCCAGGCCTTCCAGCGGCTCATGGACTCGGTCCTCCGGGACCTGAAGTTCCTCTTTGTCTACCTGGATGACATCCTGGTAGCTAGTTCCTCCAAGCAGGAACACATCAAGCACCTCCGCACCCTGTTCCAGTGGCTCAGTGAGCATGGGCTCATCATCAGCCCAGCCAAGTGCCAATTCGGCCTCAGCAGGATCGAATTCCTCGGCCACCACATCACGCAGGACGGAGCCATTCCCCTGCCCGCCAAGGTGCAAGCCGTCCAGCAGTTCCCCCGGCCTACCACCATCAAAGGCCTCCAGGAGTTCTTGGGGATGATCAACTTTTACAACCGCTTCATTCCCGGAGCGGCCTCCCTCATGCGGCCTCTATACGAAGCCCTCCGGGGTAAGAAAGACAGAATGGCGATCGAGTGGTCGGCGGACATGTTGACCGCTTTCGACTCGACCAAAAAGGCGCTCGCCGATGCCACCATGCTCGCTCACCCACAGCCCAACGCCAGGGTGGCCCTCACCACGGACGCCTCCGACCACGCGGTCGGCGCCATGTACAAACAGTGGGTCGATGGGGCCTGGCAACCGCTGGCCTTTTTCAGCCGCCAACTGCGCCCCCCGGAGGCCAAATACAGCGCCTTTGACCGCGAGCTCCTCGCACTGTACCTGGCAGTCCGCCATTTTAGATTTCTTCGGGAGGGCCGCCCCTTCACCGCGTTTGTCGACCACAAACCCCTGACATTCGCGATGGCGAAATCTGTGGACCCGTGGTCAGCCAGGCAACAACGCCAGCTCGCCGCGGTGTCCGAATTCACCACGGACATCCGGCATGTCTCCGGTTGAGACAACGTGGTGGCCGACTGCCTATCCTGCCCCGCCGTCCACGGCGCCCACCTGGCAGTGGACTATGCTCAACTGGCAGCGGAGCAACGCACCGACCCCGATCTGCTCTCCACGCCCACAACCCTCCCAGGGCTGCGACTGACCGACGTCGCCTGCGGCCCGTCCGCTGTCACAGTCAAATGCGATACCTCCTTGGCGCAACCCCGCCCTGTAGTCCCGGCGTCCTGACAAAAACGGGTGTTCGACATCGTCCACGGCCTCTCACACCCCGGCACCCGCGCGTCCATTAGACTGGTGGCCAACCGATTTGTCTGGCGCGGCCTGCGCAAAGATGTGCGTGTCTGGTCCAGATCCTGCATAGCTTGCCAGCGTGCCAAAATCCACCAGCACGTCAAAGCCCCACTCGAGGAGTTCACTGTGCCAGAAAGAAGGTTTGACCACGTCCACATCGACCTCGTCGGCCCCCTGCCGCCATCACAAGGTCACACGCACCTGCTGACAATCGTGGACCGTACCACCCGCTGGCCCGAGGCCATTCCACTGGCGTCCACCACCACCGCCGACATCGCGAGGGTGTTCATCGGTACCTGGGTCGCTCGGTTCGGCGTCCCCTCCGACATGACGTCAGATAGAGGCCCGCAGTTCACCTCTGATCTGTGGGCCGCCATCGCCCGAAACCTCGGGGTGGCCGTTCACCACACCACGGCTTACCACCCCCAAGCCAACGGACTGTGCGAGCAATTCCACAGGTCCATGAAGGCGTCCCTCCGCGCCAGCCTCGAGGACGAGGCTTGGATTGACCACCTCCCGTGGGTGCTACTTGGCCTACGCTCCGCGGTCAAGGAAGACCTGCAAGCCTCGGCGGCGGAACTCGTGTACGGCCAGCCGCTGTGCGTACCCGGAGAGTTCCTACCCACCGCCACGACCCCCTGGTCGGCTGACCAGCAACGCCGCGCTTTCGCCAACCGAGCACAACAGTTCGCTCCGGTACCCACCGGCCGGCACGGCGAACCAGCAACCCACGTACCACCTAGCCTGCACATGGCCAAATTTGTTTTCGTGCGCCATGATGCCCACCGAGGACCTCTACGGCCCCCATACAACGGACACTACAAGGTACTCCAGACGGGGAACAAGTTCTTCCTCCTCGAATTGGGCGGCAGAACTGACAAGGTGTCGGTCGACCGGCTCAAGCTGGTGCACCTAGAGCCCGATGAACCCGTTCAAGTGGGCCAACCCCCACCGCGGGGCAGACCGCCTAAGAGCCCGACGCGTCTGACCGCCCCGCTCCCGACACCAACCGCCAAGAGCCATTCCGGCCGTGCCATCAAGCCGCCATGCTGGTTCGTACACTCCCTACTAGCGGATTCTGGGGGGAGCTATGTGGCGTACCGATCACAGAAAGGACACAATCCGCTTTTCGGTCTGTAGACTATAAATCAGGCGTCATGCCTTTAAGAAGGATCACACCTTTAAGAAACTCGATCTGCAACATAGTTAAGCCCAGAGCGGGGGAGGAGGAGTCGAAGCTGTGGACTGATGAAAGGCAGTCGGACTTGGTGTAGTCTCTGACTCCATTTTGTGTTCAACATGCAGCCTCAACAATTAAACCTTTTCTGTTGAACCTCTCCGAGTTCAGTATTTTTTGCTAGGAGTACGTAGACTCCTACATGGTAATGGGACAAGTTAAGAAACAAAAGATGACTCTAGATGAAGTGTAAATGGCAATGGCAGAATCATCAACAGCTGCCATGTGAGAGAGAAAAAAAGTGAAAAAAGTAAAAAAATAGGGGCCGAGGTTATAGTCTGAAATTGTTGAACTCGATGTTGAGTCCAGAAGGCTGTAAAGTGCCTAATCGAAAGATGAGGTGCTGTGCCTTGAGCTTACGCTGAGCTTCGTTGGAACAGTGTAAGAGGCCGAGGATGGAGAGATCAGAGTCAGAGTGGAGCAGAGATTTAAAGTAGCAGGCGACCAGAAACTCAGGCTCACGCTTACGGACTGAATGGAGGTGTTCCGCAAAGTGGTCACCCAATCTGCATTTGGTCTCCCCAATGTAGAGGAGATCTCATTGTGAGCAGCGAATACAGTATACTAAATTGCAAGAAGTACAAGTAAATCGCTGTTTCATCTGGAAGGAGTGTTTGGGGCCCTGGACAGTGGGAAGGGAGGAGATAAAAGGGCAGCTGTTACATCTCCTGCACTTGCATGGGAAGGTGCCGTGGAAGGGGAAGGGGTGTTGGGGGTGATAGAGGAGTGGACCAGGGTGTCGCAGATGGAGAGGTCCCTTCGGAATGCTGAAAGGTGAGGGGAAGATGTGGAGGTGGCGGAAATGGCGGAAATGGCGGACGATGATCCGTTGAATGTGGAGGCTGGTGGAGTGAAAGGTGAGGACAAGGGGAACCCTATCATGATTCTGGGAGGGAGGGGAAGGGGTGAGAGCAGAAGTGCAGGAAATAAAATGGACACGGTCAAGGGCCGTGTCAACCATGATAGAGGAGAATCCTCGGTTGAGGAAAAAGGAGGACATGTCGGAAGCACTAGTATGGAAGGTCGCGTTGTCAGAACAGATGTGGTGGAGATGGAGAAACTGGAAGAATGGAATAGAGTCCTTACAGGAAGTGGGATGGGAGGAAGTGTAGTCCAGGTAACTGTGTGTAGGGTTCTCAAAATTCCCACATTCCCCAAAGTTAGTAATAAAGGGACCCCGAAGGACAAATCAATAAGGGTACCTTAAAGAAAATGGCTTCTGGACCTAGTGGCAGAAGCCTGCAATATTGGAAAGCAGGGCCCTGCAAAAACGGCAGGTCAAATTAAAAAAGGGCTTTGAAAAACCTGACATGCCTGGGCCTGTGAGAGACTTGTTATTTCTGAAGCCAGACACATAGACAATGCAGAATACGCATTCTTAATCAACTCAGGAAAGACTTAATCTTGAACCCATCCAACTTTTGCATAAATAATCGGTTACAGCTCGAAGTAGCTACCAAGCCAGGAAGACACCGATTAAAGATTATGAATAACAAACACTGAGACATTAAAGATAATTTAGCAACAGGGCAACCACCCAAAAAGCAGTTAAGGTGAACGGCTATAATCACTTTAACGAGCCCGCCAAAAATTGGACAAAGAACTAACCCTGATTTGGCGTGCAGATAACAACCTCCGAAAGAGTATAACTGTAGGCCCACCGGTAACCGACAGGCAAGCAGGAACTAAGGCAAGCGGGCTGGAGCAGACGAAGGCGGGCCGACGAGCAAGCAGAGAAGGGCAGTGTGGAGAAGCGTTGGGGGATGAGCAGGCACATGCTCAGGTCCAGAGTAACTCGAAACACAACGAAGCATTGGGGACGAGCAGGCACATGCTCAGGCCCAGAGATAATCGAAATGCAAAGAAGCGTTGGGGACGAGCAGGCACACACTCAGGTCCAGAGGTACTCGAAACTCAAAGAAGCAGAACGACCACGAGCACCGCGGTAACAAAAGGGCCGGGTAAACCATGCCTTCGGATCATTACCACTGCACAGGTACTGATCTAGGCCACCGCGACCGAGCTAACACCGAAGACCGCCAACCAAACCCCAACCGCAACAAAACTTCGACGACCAGACCACCACCAGAAGAACAAAACCTGAAGTTTTCCACTCTACAAGGTAAAGTACCCAACAAAGACTTTACTCCATATCTCTAACGGAGAAAAGGAGGGTACTTTACTCAGACGACTCCACCGCCGTGCCCTGGGACCATGTGACGACGGCAGGCCCCAAAGGACACAAAGAGCGAACCCCAAAACCGCAACCGGCTTGATCGACAGGATTTGACCTGTCCAGAAACCCTTATTGGTAAGCATAATCCCTGGCCCCGCACAGCACAATTTAGTTAGATATTGGGGGTGGGACAAGGGTAGGGGGATTATTACTGTGATTTTTTTTCCCTCGATGTGCCATGTGTTCCCCATTCCTAATTAAGTGTACTCTTGTAAGCCTGTAACCATTCCAGTAATTTTCAGTGTTGTAAATTTTATTGTGCCTTTTAATAAAAATACGGTTTTCTTGTACCAAATCAGTTGTCTACTCCAATTCTGTATCGCTACCTGTACCTAAGTCCGGTGTCTAGAACCCAGGGGTGTGGGAGCAATTTGAACCGCTCAAAACCCAGTCAGGGGCAAAGCTGACTGCACACACACCACCCCCTACATGTAGGAGTCAGTGGGCTTATAGTGAATGTTTATCAATAGCCTATCCCCAGAAAATGGAGACAGAGAAGTCGAGGAAGGGAAGAGAAGAGTCGGAAATGGACCATGTGAAGGTGAGGGAGGGGTGGAAATTGAAGCAAAGTGAATGAAATTTTCTAGTTCAGGGTGAGAGCAGGAAACGGCACCAGTACAGTCATCAATGTACTGGAAAAAGAGGTGAGGGAGGGGACCTGAATAGAACTGGAACAAAGAATGTTCCTTATATCCCACGAAAAGGCAGGCATAGCTCGGGCCCATGCGGGTTCCCTGTAGAAGGCTAAAGTTTTTTTGTACCTTTTCGTAGATTTTTTTTTACACAGCTATGTTTTTCCCTGAGAACCTGTTGGTATTTTTCTGTACATTATATCCAAGCGACATGGTCAGATATTTTAGGTATATAATTTTGTGTACTGTACATAGATTTTATAAAGTAATCAAAATACTTAAGTTTAGAAAAATAAGATTAACACATACTATTATTGCAGTTATTTTATAAAATGAAAACCAAATGTAGAAACAAAAGCATTCAAGTTCCTTTCTAATAGAAGTGAGCCGCATGCACACTTCATTTCAATTCTTGATGCAAGATTGGCTTCAAGTTGTAGCAATTGGCCTCAACTATGTTGAATGACACATGAAGTAAAATATTCAGATACCACTTTGTTGGACAGATGAGCCCGCAGCAATCACATGTGGCAGGATAAACAACCATAAAATAAGTTTGGACAATAATGAGAATTAAGATAACTTTGTATGTTTGGGATTTTTAAATTTCCCTGATGTGATGCCCATATTGATTTATATGGGCAATGAATAATTATTTTCTTGTGGCATCATTGAGAGATCATGTTTCAGTACTTAATCCTCCATCTGTTTTCATCTAACTTTATGAAATTAGGAAACTGGCCATCCAAGGACTGCATATCGCCCATTCCTGGGCTTTCCTATGGGGTTTCTAAGTTTTTGTGTATTTCGGGCCCAATGTTTCCCAGAGACAGAGGCCCCAATCTTGACTGGGGTGGGATTTCCAAGCGGGGGGAGGAATTGTGGTCAGGAAACCCGGCCGACCAGGGTTAAACATGGAAGAGAAATAAACTCTGAAGCACGCAGCCTCATTATAATATTTAAATGACCAACCTGCCTCCTGGCAGCCGGTTGGTTGCCCGTTCCCCCACCACCACCCTGCCTCCATTAAAACCGGAAGTGGGCGGGTTGGAGGCGGGATGGGGTCGGGTATGAGATTTTTTTTAATTTCACATCCCACCCGACCCATCCGTTTTTGGGGGTTAAAATTCCCCTCAGACTCTCGCAGTTGTTGACAATGTAAAACAAAGAACTTTTTCACTAAATTCAAAACAAGAACCAGCTGATCTTATCTCTGTCCAGTTAGTAAAGCAATGATGTACAATCTTCTCTGCTGAATGCAGAATTATGAAACGGGTTCATCATTTTCATGTATCTTGAATGGAGTCATTAGGGATCCTTTTGCAGTTCCTTAATTTTTTTCTTTTTGCCTAAAAATTTAAATCCTTCTTATACATGCTAATAGTTAGTACAAGTCTGCCAATGCAGACACCAAAGTAAAGTGTGTGCTATCTATTTTAAAATCTAAGCTGGAAGTGCAGGCTAGTAGAGCAGCATGCAACATCAGTCAGAGAAAACCCTATGTTCTGTAGAATATATAAGATAAGATTGTTTTGCCTGTCTGTATCATTATAGTCATTACATTTACTGCTGTTCATTTTTCTGAAGGAGATTGTTTTATCTAACCCCATAAGGCTTTTTGATCTCTGATAGACTCTTCCATTGACTTTCTACTGTAGGTGCCTAATTCTGGCATGTCTCGGATTTAATTTAAATCTTTTGCCTCATTTCATTCAACATTCATGAGATTTTTAACATTTGTTTTTATTTCACTTTTTATTTCTCTTGTTACCAAATTCTCCTTTACAGCAAAGGCAAGGCCTATTTGTACAATAAAGTGGTCTTGATTCCGATATGTCTTCCTTTTTCCTCAACCGAGGATACCCCTCTACCATGGGCCCTGGACCGTATCCGTTCCAATTCCCACACTTCTGCTCTCACCCCTTCCCCTCCCTCCCAGAACCAGGATAGGGTTCCACTTGTCCTCACCTTTCACCCCATCAGCCTCCACATTCAATGGATCATCCTCTGTCATTTCCACCGCCTCCAGCGTGATCCCACCACCAAACACTTCTTCCCCACCCATCCCCTTTCAGCATCCCGAAGGGACCGCTCCCTCCATGACAACCTGGTCCACTCCTCAATCATCCCCAACATCCCCTTCCCTTCCCACGGCACCTTCCCGTGCAAGCACAGGAGATGCAACACCTCCCCTTTTACCTCCACCCTTCCCACTGTCCAGGGCTCCAAACACTCCTCCCAGGTGAAACAGCGATTTACTTGTACTTCTTGCAATTTAGTATACTGTATTCTCTGCTCACGATCTGGTCTCCTCTACATTGGGTGACCCCGAGCCTCCAGTCGCCTGTCACTTTAATTCTCCGCTCCACTCTCACTCTGACCTCTCTCTCCTTGGCCTCTTATACTGTTCCAACGAAGCTCAAGGAACAGCACCTGATCTTTCAATTAGGCACTTTACAGCCTTCTGGACTCAACATCGAGTTCAACAAGTTCAGACCATAACCTCTGCCCCTATCTTTTTCACATGGCAGCTGTTGATGATTCTGCCATTCCCATTTACATCTCTTCTAGACTCATCTTTTGTTTCTTTACTTGTCCCATTAACATTTCCTTTTGCTTTGTACTATCATACCTTTTATCATTTAATCACTCCTGCCTTCCACCCTATCACAGCCCTTCCCTTTTGTTCTTTCCTCCCCTTCTCCCTTTCCCTGCCTCTGTACTGGCTTAAAACCTGTTACATCTCTAACTTTTTCCAGTTCTGATGAAAGGTCATCGACCCGAAACGTTGACTCTGTTTTTCTCTCCCCAGATGCTGCCTGAACTGCTGAGGATTTCCAGCATTTCCTGTTTTTATTTCAGATTTTCAGCATCCGCAGTATTTTGCTTGGTTTTGATTACTGTTCAGTTTCCCTTCCGTCTTTAGTTTCGCATTTTTTTGTAGATTTATGAGATGTTGTGCTTGTTTATTTTGCAGCATATTGCAAACATCTAACTGGAGCTGATAATAGAGATTAGACAATGGCCAGTGGTCTTGATGTGTAGTTAATTTTCATATGTCACAGCCCCTCAAAATTCAGTTCAGTACCAACCTTTAAAACACTTATGAGGCATACTATAACAGGGAAACTTCAGCTGAGTACCCACACTTAAAACACTTGTGTGTATGCCCTGAACTATTTCACCTCATTTGACTTCTTCCCTCACCTTTATTCGAAAGAGAACTAGGAATTTCAGGTGGCTGAGTATGGGGCAGGTCAAGAACTTGGGCACAGGGCATGTCAAGATTCTACGTACAGTATACGGATGTCAGGTGGCAGGGTAAGCCATCTTCCCTTATACATTCATATCACGGAACATATTTTTATGAATGTTTGTATAATTATTTATTAGTCATTTAATTTTTGTTTGCACTGACTCAAAAACATGGCAGAAGACCATGTTTACATGAACTCAAATAGGTGATTCTGCCCCTCCCCTGTTATTTTTATATAGGCCTATAAAAGCGTCAAGATAACGAATAGTGGTGCCTAATGAGTCCTAATGATTCCCTGTGTGAAAAAAGTTTGAATAAAATCAACTTAATCACATTTTAATTGCATTTTGTATAAGAAAGAAAGTGTAATTATATTTGGATGGTAAACTGTGTGGTACATAGGATTAGAACACTGCCATTTTAGCTTTGGAGCTTGGATTAGAATTCAGATTAATCAGATATGAGGGAATTTAGGGGTATTAGGAGAAATTAATTTACTCAGTCCAGATCCCAACAGATCTGAGTCCAAAGTATAAATCTGTCCTCAGAGTTAATAATAAGCACAAGAACGAGAAAAGTATAGCATTTCTAAGATTCTAAAAGAAATATAAGGCACAGGGGAAGGGGAACTTTCAACTTACTGCTGGAGTGTAAAACTGGTGTTGCAGGTCGGGCACTCATTATAGAAACCGCCGGATTTTTTTTCCAATTAAATCAATGGAAAGGAAAATCCAACGGTTTCTATAACAGGTGGCAGATCCGCAACAGCAGTTTTATACTCCAGCCGGTAGTTGAAAATTACCCCCGTAATATTTTCAGGCATGTTGTGCTTGTTGCTATGTCAGCTGTGAATACATGTGACAAGAAGGGCACAGTTAACAATTTGCATGAAATGTTGTCAGGTGTAAAACAGGATCGAAGGATAAAGTCAGGACTCCCTGGATGACAAAAGAGATAGAGAATATGATGAAGCAGAAAAAGAGCGTGTAAGACAGATGTCAGGTTGCAAATACATCTGAGAATCAGGCTTTATAGAAAGGTCAGCGGAGAAGTGAAAAAGAAAATAAGAGGGACAAAGAGAGGCTATAAGAATAGAATGGCAGCCAACATAAAAGGTAACCCAAAGGTCTTCTATAGGCATGTAAATAGTAAAAGGGTAGTAAGAGGAGGGGTGGGGCCGATTAGGGACCAAAAAGGAGACCTATGTATGGAGGCAGAGGGTATAGCTGAGGTACTAAACGAGTACTTTGCATCTGTCTTCACTAAGGAGAGGGTGCTGCCATAGACATAGTAATGGAGGAGGTAGGGGAGATACTTGATAGGATAAAAATGGATAAAGAGGAGGTATTAGAAAGGCTGGCTGTACTTAAAGTAGATGAATCACCAGGAGAGGATGGGATGCATCCTAGGATGCTGAGGGAATTGAGGGAGGAAATCGCCGAGGTACTGACCATAATATTGCAATCCTCCTTAGATACGGGAGTGGTGCCAGAGGACTGGAGAATTGCAGATGTTCAAAAAAGGGTGTAAAGAAAAACCCAGCAACTACAGGTCAGTCAGTTTGACCTTGGTAGTGGGGAAGCTTTTAGAAACATTAATCAGGGACAAAATTAACAGTCACTTGGTTAAGTATGGATTAATTAAGGAAAGCCAGCACAGATTTGTTAAAGGCAAATTGTGTTTAACTAACTTGATTGAGTTCTTTGATGAGTTAACAGAGAGGGTTGATGAGGAATGCAGTTGACGTGGTGTACATGGATTTCCAAAAGGCGTTCGACAAAGTGACACATAATGGGCTTGCCAGCAAAGTTGAAGCCCATGGAATAAAAGGGGCAGTGGCAGCATGGATACGGATTGGATAAGTGATAGGAAACAGAGAGTAGTGGTGAACGGTTGTTTTTCAGACTGGAGGAAGGTTTACAGTGGGTCGGTTCAAGGACCACTGCTTTTCTTGATATATATTAATGACTTGGACGTGGGTGTACAGGGCACAATTTCAAAATTTGCAGATGACACAAAACTTGGAAGTCTGGTGAACAGTGGGAAGGAGAGTGATAGACTTCAGGAAGATATAGACAGGCTAGTGAAATGGGCAGACACGTGGCAGATGAAATTTAACGCAGAAAAGTGTGAAGTGATACATTTTGGTAGAAAGAATGAGGAGAGGACATATAAACTAAATGTTACAATCCTGAAGGGGGTGCATGAACAGAGAGACCTGGGGGTATATGTGCACAAATCATTGAAGGTGACAGGGCAGGTTGAGAAAGCAGTTAAAAAGGCTTACGGGATCCTGGGCTTCATGAATAGAGGTATAGAGTACAAAAGTGTGGAAATTATGATGAACCTGTATAAAACACTGGTTCGGCCCCAACTGGAGTACTGTGTCCAATTCTGGGCACCACACTTTAGGAAGGATGTGAAGGCCTTAGAGAAGGTGCAGAAAAGATTTACGAGAATGAGTCCAGGGATGAGGGACTTCAGCTACGTTGATAGACTGGAGAAGCTGGGGTTGTTCTCCTTGGAGCAGAGAAGATTGAGAGGAGATTTGATAGAGGTGTTCAAAATCATGAGGGGTCTGGACAGAGTAGATAGAGGGAAACTATTTCCATTGGCAGAAGGGTCGAGAACCAGAGGACACAGATTTAAGGTGATTGGGAAAAGAACCAAAGGCAACGTAAGAAAAAGCCTTTTTACTCAGCGAGTGGTTAAGATCTGGAATGCACTGCCTGAGAGGGTGTTGGAGGTAGATTCAATCACGGCTTTCAAAAGGGAGTTGGATAAGTATCTGAAGGAAAGAAATTTTCAGGGCTACGGGGAAAGGGCGGGGGAGTGCTGACGTGCTCCTGCAGAGAGCCGGCACGGGCTTGACGGGCTGAATGGCCTTCTTCTGTGCTGTAACCATTCTATGATTCTATGATTCCAAGATATTATGGCGGTACCACCGGGTGTCCCTTACTTCTAATACATAATTCCCTTTAACTTAGCTATTGTATGTATATAACTTACCTGTTCGGGCCGTTGCCCCATTAAGAACGCGACGTAACGCGGTGACGTCGCGTCACGCATCACGTGACTCACCGAGACGCGAGCCGGCCCAGCTCGGCCTCCCGCTCCCGCGGCGGCCGCCGGCCTGGTTCGGCCTTCTGCTGTCGCGGCGGCCGCCGGCCTGGTTCGGCCTCTCGCTCCCGCGGCGGCCGCCGACCCGGTTCGGCCTCCTGCTCCTGACTTCGGCCGCAACGGCCAGCTGCAGTGCCGGGCTAACGCGCTGATGTCATCACACACATCACGTGACTGCCCTAAGCGCGGGCAAACGTGGTGACGTCACGACGCGCATCACGTGACCGCCCCAAGCGCGGGAAAACGCGGACAATGTGATGACGTCACGACGCAAATGTGATGATGTCGTCACGCAATCCACAGGACTGCGGACTCAGTCCTCGTGGCGTCCCCGCTGGGGAAAGACCTACTCCAAGGCTCTCCTGCATCCATCTCTCTTACCTGCTGTATTTCATCTGTTTCCTGTACCTACCTGTTGGAATTCGGTTATTCTTGAATTAAAGAACTTCTTGATTGTTCTCCTGAAGTCGAACTTGATTATTTAGTAGGAATTCATCCAATACCTACTTAGGTGAACCCGAATACCTACAATATGATATAAATATGTGTGGGTACAGTAGCATAGTGGTTATGTTACTGGACTAGTAATCCAGAAGCCTGGATTAATATTCTGGAGACGTGAGCTCAAATCCCACCACAGGCAGCTGGGGAATTTAAATTAAATAAATTTGGAATTAAAAACTAGTATCAGTAGTGGTGACCATGAAACTACTGGTTTGTTGTAAAAACACATCTGGTTCACTAGGGAAGGAAACCTGCCATCCTTACCCTATATGTGACTCCAGACCCACAGCAATGTGGTTGTGGGCAGCACGGTGGCATAGTGGTTAGCACTGTTGCCTCACAGCGCCAGGGACCCGGGTTCAAATCCGGCCTCGGGTGACTGTCTGTGTGGAGTTTGCACATTCTCCCTGTGTTTGCGTGGGTTTCCTCCGGGTGCTCCGGTTTCCTCCCACAGTCCAAAGATGTGCGGGTTAGGTTGATTGGCCATGACAAAAATTGGCCCTTAGTGTTAGGGGGGGATTAAATACATGGGGTTACGGGGATAGGGCTTGTGTGGGATGGCTGTCGGTGTAGGGACCGGGTGCTAGGGTTTGGATGATCAGCCATGATCTCGTTGAATGGCGGAGCAGGCTCGAAGGGCCGAATGGCCTACTCCTGCTCCTATCTTCTATGTTTCTATGTTGACTCTTACCTGCCCTCTGCAGGTCAAGAAGATGGCTCACCACCACCTTCTCAGGGGCAATAAGGGATGGGCAATAAATGCCTGCCTTGCCAGTGATTCCCATGAACGAATAAAAAAATATATATGAATATTGAGGCAGCTTTGGCCAAACAGTTTTGGGTAAGTGAAGAGTTTCTCTGATTTTGTGTGGCCATTAAACACAAGGGCCTAGAAATTGAGTGGGCTTAGCGCCCATTTTGCGGCGCTAGAGGGCATTGCGCTGGACTTACAGCTGGTTTTGAAATTGACTAGGGCCCAACATCGGCGTTACACCGGTAGCGCTGCGCCGGCACCGATGACGTCATCGTGGTGACGGGCCCCAGCGCCGAAATTCAGTTGCGGCCGCCTCGCCCGTGGCAGCCGCAACTGAGACTCTGGCAACAGAGTCTTGCACGACTTTGCGCCGGCGCATGAAGGTGGAGCGGCGGCCGGCCGCTTTCCCGCCGGCCGCCTGCCCGCACCTCCCTTCCCGGACTCCCCCACCCCCCCCCCGCGGAACAGATGCTTCTCGGCTGCGAGCCCGGCACTTCCCCGAGGTGCCGGGCTCATTTTTGTGAAGATTTTACCGGCCAGCGGGCGGGTGCAGGCAGCTCCTCCTTAACTGAAGGAGGAGGCCTGCACTTCCCGAGCCTGCCGCACCGCATCGGGCGCCGCAGCGCCGGAATAGCGCCGCAATGCGGCGCGTAGCGCCAGTTTTCAGGCGCAAACAGCCTTCAGTAGCGCCGGCAGCCGTTTGGGCGCGGCGCTACTGAATTTTTGGCGCGCACAGCGCGACTTAGCACCGGCGCTAAATTTCCGGCGTTAAGCCCCGGCGCAGCGCAACCTCAATTTCTCGGCCAAGTAGTATGCACTCCATAGCTGGTTGAATTAACTTTTCATAATTTCTACATTTAAGTGCTAATTTGCTTTTGAGAAGTGTAAAAGGAGCATTATTGCACATTAACAAATTTGAATAAAATCCATAAAAAATAAATAGCGTTATTAATCCTTTCGACACCAGAGAGAAAAATATTGTGGCCTAAAAATTCATTGTAGCCACTTTTGGGGCAGTAAAGTCGGGCGGCCGCTAAAGTTTGCGCCCGCCGCCAAATCGAGGTCACTTCTCCGATATTCATTAGCTTCGCCCTAAGAGTTTGCTCGAGCGCTAAAACTGACGCTGGACGCCTCTCTTTAGGCGCTAAGCCGGAGGTGCTGCCGAGAGCGCCGAGGCCGGGCGCAGCGCAGGTGCGGCCATCTCGTGATTGACAGCAGACACCCTGGCGCCGGCCAGCTCTTAAGGGGGAAGGGTCGACTTGGTCTGCTGCCACGCCCTGGATAGTGGAGCCCTGCAGCTAGGCCTGAACACTGCTGCTGGACCCAAATAGCGCCTGAAGCCATGCAGAAGGCCCGTGAATGAGCGCAGCGCTTCTCAAAGCGTGATCTGAGTGTGCTGGTTGGTGGTGTGGAGAAGAGGCGCCATCTTTTATACCCGGACAATGGCAGGAAGGCGCCGGTCCGCGTCTACCGGAGAGCCTGGAGGCATGTCGCCAGCAAGGTGTCAGCCAACAGCGAGGTCCCCAGGACCGGTGTCCAATGCTGCAAAAAGTTTAATGACCTCACTCAGATTGTCAGGGTGAGTACCCTTTCCAGTGACCTCCTCATCCTTGCATGTGCACCTCACATTATGGGCAAAGGGACCTGAAAGCCCTAATGGCCAGCCCTCATCCAGCAGCTATGGGACAGGCATGAACATCAATTGCACATTCTGCACTTAACACACTGGCCAAGCTATTCCACCATGGGAGGCAGTGCGCACAAGATCAGGGCTACACACTGGCCAAGCTATTCCACCATGGGAGGCAGTGCACACAAGATCAGGGCGACACACTGGCCAGGCTATTCCACCATGGGAGGCAGTGCACACAAGATCAGGGCGACACACTGGCCAGGCTATTCCACCATGGGAGGCAGTGCACACAAGATCAGGGCTACACACTGTACTTAGAGGCCGTCCTTTCTCTTGCAGGCCAAGCTGGAAATAATAGGAAGAGCCGGACTGTGACCGGGGGAGGCGGACCCCAGATCCAGCCGCTCACTGAGCTGCAACATCGCGTGGAGCGCATCATGGGTGGCCGGGTGATTGGCCCCGTTGCATGTGGAGATGCCGACCCTGTTCTGGGCACCAATGGTAAAGACATCAACGTTTGGACCTCTCTCGTCCCACTTGCGCATCAGATCTACATCCTTTGCCACTGTCTGACCAATGCGCTGAATGCCACCACTCATGCATCCCTCGCTGACGCCCTCTCCTCACTCTAAAGCTACTCTTGTGCCTTCCTGCTTTCAGATGGTGAGGAGGAGTCCCTGAAGTTGCCAGTGACAGCCCCTCAGAAGAGGAGGAGGAGGAGGAGCAAGAGGAAGGCGGCCCATCAGGGGAACCCTCAGCCGTGGCAACCCATGCCAATGTAGGGGACACGTCTTCCCTGGAGGTGAGCATGGCGGAAGTGTCGGAGGGGAGGGGAGCTCATGGGACCTGCGGCCTGCAGAAACGCGGGAGGGGGGTGCCAGCTCGGCGGCCTTCTCCCCAGAGGGGGGAAGGGTCGGAGGGGAGTTCAATTGCTGGTCCCAGCGGCGTCCAGCAATGCAGGAACGGTCGGCCAGCTCGGCGGCCTTCTCCCCAGAGGGAGAGTCCGGCCTCCAGTCCGGAGATGGTCTTCGCCGAGGAGATGGAACGCCTCGAGGACTTGTCCGCGGACTCAGAGCGCCGGCACACGGAGCTCATGGGGGTAGTGGCACGGTTGCCTGAGGCCATCGAGTCCCTCTCTTGGAGTGTCACCGACGTTGGGGCCTCACAGGCCATCAGTTTGGCGGAATTCGGGGCAGAGCAGGCAGCGAGTCGGGCGGCATTCGGGGCAGCTCAGGCAGCGAGTGGGCAGCTGATCAGTGGTGCCGTGCAGTCACTGGGTGCTCTGATGAGGTCACTGAACAGGTCAACACGGGCACTCACTGCTGCCACACTCGCTGTGTTAGCCAGGCATCGCCAGGGCACCCGGCGCGCTGCAGCAGCACAGCGGTCTGTCCCTCGGCAGATTGGTGCACATGCTGCAGTGCTGGCCCGGGCGAGTGCCAGTGTCTCAGGCGACCAGCGAGCACCTGCCATCCGCCAGCTTGCCCCCATTCCTCCAGCCGCCACTGCCACTCCCCCAGTGGAGCTGCCAGGAGCTGCTGCAGCGACTGATGCTGGCCAGCCACAGCTGCAGCATTCAACAGCCGCCCGCTCGACGGCCAGACCTCGACTAGGCCGACCCCCAAGGGCATCTGCCGTCATGACATGTGCCCCTCTGGAGCCTGCCCCCAGCCTTGCAGCAGCCAATGGCCTTACTTTGAGGAGGAGCAGCAGGGCAGGCAGGGGCCACACAAAGATGGCCAAGGCATCGCCCTAGCGGGCCAAAAAGTCAAATGTGTGGCCAGTTGTGTTTGTTTTTTGAGGCCGAGAATTGGTTGTTTGTTTTTTGAGGCCGAGAATTGGATGTTTGTTTTTTGAAGGCCGAGGATGTGATGTTTGTTTTTTACGAAGGCCGAGGATGACGGCCATTTTAGTTGCACTGTTTTGTTAATCCTCTCCAGGTTGTGGGAGCGAGTAATGTGTTTGAGTGTTTTTTGGGGGTTTCGTCTGTTTTTGGTTTTCATGTGGGAAGGGCCCTGAGTTTGTACAATAAAGCATTTTATTTATTAACATTGTCCATGTTTGATCTTTGAAGTGTTTGTTGCCTTAACCGGCTGAGGGCTTGCGGAGCGGCTGCAATCATGTTCTTTCATGATTGGCACAAGCCATTCCCTGACAGGGGGCCTAGAAGTGACGTTCAATAAGCCGCCGACGGGCGGCCCTTGGACCTTCTGCCTCCCTCCTGGGCTGGTACTCCTCGTCCTCCTCCTCCTCATGCTCCTCCTGCTCCTCCTCCTGAGGTGGGGGTCCAACATGAGGTGGCAGTGCCTGAGTCCTGCGGATAGCCAGGTTGTGCAGCATGCAGCAAACGACGACGAATTGGGAGACTCGCTCCTGCGAATACTGGAGGGCTCCCCCGGAGCGATCGAGACAGCGGAACCGTTGCTTGAGGACGCCGATTGTTTGTTCTATGATGTTCCTAGTCGCTTGATGGCTCTCGTTGTATGCCTCTTCAGCAGGGGTCGTGGGCGCGCGGAGCGAGGTCATGAGCCAGGTACACAAAGGATAGCCTTTGTCTCCGATAAGCCATCCTCTTGGGTGAGGCTGTGCCTGGAACATGTCAGCCACAGTTGTCTGTCGCAGGATAAAGGCATCGTGGCTGCTGCCTGGAAAGCGGGCATTGACAGCTAGGATGCGCTGCCTGTGGTCACACACCAGCTGTACGTTGAGGGAATGGTAGCCCTTCCGGTTGCGGTAATCCTCGGCATGCTCCAGAGGTGCCCGCAAAGCCACATGCGTGCAGTCAATGGCGCCCTGCACCATGGGGAAGCCCGCTATTCTTGCAAATCCCACTGCACGCTGCTGCTGCTTGTCCAGGGTCATGGGGAAGGAGATGAATTGATGTCTCCTTGTGAAAAGGGCTTCGGTCACCTGGCGGATGCAGCAATGCACGGCGAACTGGGAGATGTTAGCGATGTCCCCAGCAGTGGATTGGAAGGAGCCGGTGGCATAGAAGTTGAGAGCCACCGTCACCTTCACTGCCACCGACAGAGACGTCCTGCGCATCAGCTGTGGCTGCAGATCTCTGTGAAGCAGCTGGCAGATGTCTGCAACCACCTCCCTTCTGAATCGCAGCCTCCTTACACACATCGCGGCAGACATGGTCAGATAGGAGGACTGCTGGCGGTATACCCTGGGTGGGTAAGGCCTCAGTTGGCGACACCTGTTGCCCCCTCTGCGTCTAGCCAGGGCTGCCACTCTCTCATGGCGTCTGTAAGCCCTTCTGGCATAAGGCTGAAAGTCAGCGTTGGCACCCAATGCAGCCCCCATTATATGCTGGCATACACTGAGCTCTCAATGAAGGCAAAGATAATTGCTAAGCTCTGGCCTGAGCCAAAAATACCTGTCCTAGTGTTGGTCCAAACCAGTAAGCTCTCCTCCTTGGTCTCTCTCCAAAAAACCGTTGCACAAGAGTGAATGCTGCAAAATGGCTGGCCTTTATAGTGCAGGGTAAGTGCCCTTTAATTAGCGCTCCCCGCGGCCCGCCTCGGCTGTGTACCGTTCCACTTCACAGTCGTTTGGGCCGCCCGGTGCACAATGGCCCGGCGCGAGTGAAGTTCCGGTTCGGGGCGCACAAAGGGCGTTGCACTAGTAAATAACGTCATGATCTGCGCGCGCAGCAGGGCGCGTGCTAAGACTTTGCGCCGGCGCTAAATGTGTACTGAAGTTGGGGCGAGGCGCAGATCGCGCTGCGCCCGGGTGCTAAGTGCCTAGCGCTCGAGAGCTACTCCTCCTAAGGCGCTAACGGCTGGCGCGCCCAACTGAATTTCTAGGCCTGTGTCCCTTTGTAATTACAACATTCATTTATTATAAATCTCTTTTTAGCACAACATTTATTTTTATTTCGCAACAGAATTTCTGTCACAGTTAGTAAAGGAGCTTAAATATAATCCTTGATAAGCGGAATTATTGCATAATTGTATTTTGAACATGTGCTATGATAATTTGCATCTGTAATCTGATCATGTTGTGGGGTTAGTGAGTTCAGCCCAATCTCTTTCTGCCAAGGAATGCATGAATGAACACAGTTACCAGGACAGAGAAAACTTTCAACAAGCAGCAAGTGGAGTCCTACACAAAACAATTAGCCTCTGAGAGTTATTTATTTTCTTTGAGTGTGCATTATATCATTGATAGTGAAGGCGATTAATTAGGAATTATTCATTTCCTGTGGACCTGCTTGTTGCTTTGCAGTTTGCAGTCTAATTCACAAAGCACAGGACTTCCAACAGTTTGTGTACAAATGGCTTGCCTTGATTTCTTGGTTATTGTTGCCTTTATTTCTCAGTGACTGCTTTTCTCGATGTTATTGGCGAACCTGCAAATTCAAAGTTGTCTACTTTGCTTTGCCATTGGGCTGCAGATTTGCTGTCACCCGTTTTATATTATCGCACAGTCAAAATCTACCCCAATAAGAGCAGTGTTTGAAAGTAGGTATCTTATGGCATTCAGTCCATTATCATTAATGCTGATGGGTGACTTGATATACTGTTTTCTGGGTACAATTTTGGTACATTACCTTTATGCTTTCTTAGATTGACATTAAGCCAGTAATTCTTCATTGCTACCCCAAATCCATGATCAAGTTTCATGACCACATAGGAGAATAGAGATCACAAATCTTCCCGTGTGTGTGCTGCAAATGCAGTTTTTGAATGAGTGCCTCATTAACATTGAACGGAATACACAGGCCTAGAAAATGGTTTGTGCTGGAGTGAACTGGGCGCAGGGAACAAGGCCTACCCAATATTGGACCTCAGGCCTCAGTTACATGAGACCGATGAGCTGCAGACACCTGCTGTGCATTCCCAGGCAGCTCACCAGTGAAGGCGATTTCAATTTCAGGAAAAGTGGGGGTGGGGTGGGGGCGGAAATTGATTGGGTGGGAGGATGCAACTGGGAGAAGAGTAGTGATTGGGAGAGGGCCGAGTGGGGGCTGACAATGGTCTTCGGTGCTGCAGTGGACCAGGGAGGAGCACCCCTGCAACTTTCGGCTCTGCATTTAAAAAGTACCTTTTTCATGACGGCCTCTAGCAGTCCTTTTAAGGACCATTGGCTAGGTTGCATGTAGACCACATTTTTCTGAATGTCAGCTGCATTCAGGGCAGCCGAATTACACAAAGGGTTCTCAAACAGTCGTTCGGCCTCCTATTTTATATGCAAAGGGCCTAATGCCTATTGCAGGCATGAGCCCTGGATGTCTCTTTATGTGCCTTTACCAATATGACGGGCACCACACCCCTGGTGGGTAATGAGTGCGCATGCCTCACCTGCCATATTGGAAGCTTTGGTGCACTTTTTGCCCCTGAAACATGGGTGTGGTACCACTGAATTTCAAGGCCAATATATGCTCAAGTCGAACAGGATTGAGCTATATGAATCAAAGTAAAGGATTCCATCGCTGGAGAACATAGAGCTGAAATTCCACAGGCATTTTGGCTCACACTCACCATAATTTGGGAATTAAACCAATAAATTACACCGGAACATGGAAACACCAGTTACTTGCCGGCACTGCTACTCTCTGCAGAGTCTTGTTTGGGATGGAGCCTCCATCTGCCGCAAAAATGGTCTCCTAAGCCAGAGGAGGTGTGGCCCCAGCCAAAGTTCCACTGGGTGGCCTGTTCTCTGGATGAAAGGTGTACTGCCCTCTTGGTTGGCAGTTGGGGCCATCTGGAGGCCCAGGCCCAGGCCTGCGTCTTGACCTACGACCCTGAAGACTTAACATTGGTTTTAGGCCTGATTGGCTGTCTTCACAAATTTATTCCAAAAATGGTATGAAATCATTTATCTAATCTCATTCGATAATATTCCTACACATTTACAGAAAATCAATTTTGTAGATTAAAAAAATTAGGAATTTTGAAAGTTGAAAATGTAGTTCTTAGGTGCTGATTGAAGGAAAAGTTCTTATTCTTCCTCAGTAATTATGTACTGTTGCAAAAGACATTCATTATTCCATAATAATAGTTAATAAAGCCATAAATGAAGTAATAAGAAGTTGCAATGGGATGCCAAAAGATTCTGTGCAGGTGTTCATGGATCAGACTCTAATTTGACATTCTTCTTTGACCTAGTGCCTAGTACAAAAAAGGAACATCATTTATTTTCATGGTACCTTTTTAACCCCAGGCAATCTGCTGTTGCTACACAGGAGGTGTTTATGCACTACTTTAAAAGGGTGTGGAGTCATTAAACACTATGCCAGGTTCAAAGTGGAACAACATCCAAACTGCCTTTGCAATCTATTCTTTTTCAGGGATTGCTTACAAAGCATTTACAGTTTTAAAAATCAGACATACTAGCAAACATAAAAGCAACCTTTCTTGTCAATACAGTATGGGGAATACAAATAAATATTTCAAGCACAATTCTGATCGAAACGTGGAATTAAAATTAAAAAAAGAATTTCCCACCCTATCAAGTTAGATTTTACTTTGTTCTTGGGATGTGGATGATGCTGGCAAGGCCATATTAATTGTTTATCCAGAGAAGGTACTGGTGGGGCCTTCTTCTTAAATTGCTGCAGTCCTTGTGAGGCTGGTGTTCCCACAATGGTGCTCAGTATGGATTTCCAAAATACCGGACCAGCAACAATGAAGGAACAGCATTACATGTCCATGTCAGGATGGTGAGTGACTTCGAGGGGAACTTGGAGATGATGCTGTTCCCATGACATTACTGCTCTTGTCCTTCTCAGCGATAGATGTTGCAGGGGAGAGAGGTGCTGTTGAAGTAACCTTGGTATGTTGCTGTAGTACATCCTGTAGGATAGTGCAAACAGCAGCCACAGTGTGCCAGTGATGGAGGGGTGGATATTGAGTCCAGTGACAAGGGCACCATTTAAGTGAACTATTTTGTCCTGGAAGGTGTTCAATTTCTTGAGTATTGTAGTGGCTGCATCCATCCAAGCGAGTGCCGAGTATTCCATCACACTCCGGATTTGAGGCTTGCAGAGGTATGAGTGATCAGGAAGTTAGCCACTTATTGAAGACTGCTTAGCCACTGCCCTGTTCTAGTTAAAGTTCTGGACAATGGTGATCGCCAAGATGTTGGTGGTGATCACCTCTCATTCTTCTAAACTCCAGAGAATATAAGCCTAGTCTACTCAATCTGTCCTTGTAGGACAATCCCCCCATCCCAGGAACCAGTCTGGTGAATCTTCATTGCACTCCCTCTATGGCAAGTATATCCTTCCTTAGGTAAGGAGACCAAAACTGAACACAATACTCCAGGTGTGGTCTCACCAGGGCCCTATATAATTTCAGTAAGACGCCTTTACTCTTATACTCAAATCCTCTTGTAATGAAGGCCAACACACCATTTGCTTTCCCAATTGCTTGCTGTACCTGCATGTTAACTTTCAGTGATTCGTGTACAAGGACACCCAGGTCCCTCTGAACACTAACATTTTCCAATCTCTCACCATTTAAAAAATACTCTGCTTTTCTATTTTTCCTACCGAAGTGGATAACTTCACATTTCTCCGCATTATATTCCATTTTCCATGTTCTTGCCCACTCACTTAGCCTGTCTATATCCCCTTGAAGCCTCCTTGCATCCTCCTCACTTAGATTCCCACCAAGCCTTGTATCATCAGCAAACTTGGATATATAACATTTGGTCCCCTCATCTAAATCATTGATGTAGATTGTGAATAGCTGAGGCCCAAGCACTGATCCTTGTGGTACTCCACTAGTTACAGCCTGCCAACCCGAAAATGACCCGTTTATTCCTACTCTCTGTTTTCTGTCCGTTAACCAATCCTGAATCCATCCTAGTATATTACCCCCAATCCCATGAGCCCTAATTTTGTTTAATAACCTCTTGTGTGGCACCTTATTGAATGCATTCTGAAAATCCAAATGCACCACATCCACTGGTTCCCCCTTATCTATTCTGCTAACGTTTCTCTCTCCTGAGGTATTGTCTCTCTCAAATCTGCCATCATTACCCCTTTCCTCAAAAAAACAACCCTTGACCCCACCGTCCTTGCAAACTACTGCCCCATCTTCAACTTCCCTTTCCCCTCCTAAGTCCTTGAACGTGTTGTCGCCTCCCAAATCTGTGTCCATCTTTCCCGCAACTCCATGTTTGAATCCCTCCAATCAGGTTTCCATCCAACCACAGTACCAAAATGGCTCTCATCAAAGTCACAAATGACATCGTTTGTGACTGTGACAAAGGTAAACTATCCCTCCTCGTCCTTCTTGACTTGTCTTTGACACAGGTGGCCACTCCATCCTTCTGCAATGCCACTCCACCGTCATCCAGCTGGGTGGGACTGCACTCACCTGGTTCCATTCTTATCTATCTAATCGTAGCCAGAGAATCACCTGCAATGGCTTCTCTTCCCACTCCCACATCGTTGTCTCTGGATTCCCCCAAGGATCTATCCTTGGCCCCCCTGCTATTTCTCATCTACATGCTGCCCCTTGGCGACATCATCTGAAAACACAGTGGTCCGTAATTTCCGATAGGAGGCTTCCTGCGTGCAGATGCCTCCTATCGGAAAAAGATCTATGAACTTACCTGAGGGCTTCCGAGGTCCGGACACTTCTGCTTCTGGGCCTCTCCAAAGTCGAAATGTGCAGGGCCCAAGTATCCCAGGGGCGCATGCAGTTCGCAAGCGTCCCTGGGATCACGTGGGCCAGGCCAGCCAATAGGAGAAGGGAATCTCCCTTCATACTTTTGACAGATAGACCTGTCAAATATATGAATGGAGGTCACCCCAAAAGCACACTAAAACATTAAATACATTTTTTAAAAATCACCTTTTTAAAATGAGTTATAATTACATTAAATTAAATATTTTAAACAAAAATTAATTTTTTTGAAAAAAATAATTAAAGTTGTTTACGGGGCTAAACATAAACTTACCTTTTTTAAAAGTATTTTTAAATTGTAAATGAGTGAAAATTTTTTTTTTTACTTTTTTCAACTCTTATGCTGGTAAAAACAGGCCTTACGACTGCTTTTACCAGGCGTAAGATTTCTAAAGGATTTCAGCGGGCGGAGGTTCTGCAGAAAGCGGAACTCTCCACCCGCAGAGGCCCTTCTCTGAGGCATGCGTCCAACCTGTCACGAGCATTCTTGACAGATCGGAAATGCCGGTTTTCAGCGCATGCACATCCGTAGTCATCGGAAAATACGGGCCAGTGTCAGTTTCCACATGTACACTGACGACACCCAGCTCTACCTCACCACCACTTCTCTCGACCCCTTCACAGTCTCTAAATTGTCCGACATCGAGTTTTTGATGAGCAGAAATTTTCTCCAATTAAATATTGGGAAGATCGAAGACATTGCTTTCGGTCCCCGCCCAACTCTGTTCCCTAGCCACTGACTCCATCCCTGTCCCTAACAGCTGTCTGAGGCTGAACCACACTATTCGCAACCTTGCTGTCATATTTGACCCTGAAATAAGCTTCCAAACACATGTCTGCGGCATAATTATTTCCACCTCCGCAACATCGCCCGTCTCCGCTCTTGCCTCAGCTCATCCGCTGCTGAAACCCTCATCCATGCCTTTGTTACCTCTAGACTTGATTATTCCAATGCACTCCATGCTGGCCTCCCACGGTCTACCCTACATAAACTTGAAGTCATCCAAAGCTCGGCTGCCTGTGTCCTAACTCGCACCAAGTCCCATTCACCCATCACCCCTGTGCTCGCTGACCTACATTGCTCCCGGTTAAGCAACGCCTCGATTTCAAAATTCTCATCCTTGTTTTCAAATCCCTCCACGGCCTCGCCCCTCCCTATCTCTGTAATATCCTCCAGCCCCACAACCCCTCAAGATATCTGCGCTCCTCCAATTCTGCCCTGTTGAGCATCCCTGATTATAATCGCTCAACCATTGGTGGCCGTGCCTTCTGTTGCCTAGGCCCTAAGCTCTGGAATTCCCTGCCTAAGCCTCTTGGCAACTCTACCTCTTTTTCCTTCTTTAAGACACTGCTTAAAACCGACCTCTTTGACCAAGCTTTTGATCATCTGCCCTAATTTCTCCTTACGTGGCTCAGTGTCAAATTTTTTGTCTTATAAGACTCCTGTACATTTTACTACGTTAAAGAGACTATATAAATACAAGTTGTTGTTGTTGTAATAAAATTGAAGTCAATGGGAAGCAGGGGAAAAACTCTCCACTGGCTGGAGTCATGCCTAGCACAAAGGAAGATAGTAGTGGTTGTTGGAGGTCAATCATCACAGCCCTAGGACATCGCTGCAGGAGTTCCTCAGGGCAGTGTCCTAGGCCCAACCATCTTCGGCTGCTTCATCAATGATCTTCCCTCCATCACAGGATCAGAAGTGGGAATGTTTGCTGATGATTGCACAGTGTTCAGTTCCATTCACAACTCCTCAGATAATGAAGCAGTCCATGCCTGCATGCAGCAAGACCTGGACGACGTTCAGGCTTGGGCTGATAAGTGGCAGGTAACATTCGCGCCACACAAGTGCCAGGCAATGACTATCTTTAACAAGAGAGCGTCTAACCACCACCCCTTGACATTCAACGGCATAACCATCGCCAAATCCCCCACCATTAACTTCCTGGGGGTCACCATTGACCAGAAACTTAACTGGACCAGCCACATAAATACTGTGGCTACAAGTGTCTCACCTCCTGACTGCCCAAAGCCTTTCCACCAGCTACAAAGCACAAGTCAGGAGTGTGGTGGAATACTCTCCACTTGCCTGGATGAGTGCAGCTCCAACAACACTCAAGAAGCACGACACCATCCAGGCCAAAGCAGCTCGCTTGATTGGCACCCCATCCACCACCTTAAACATTCACTCCCTCCACCACCAGCGTTCCGTGGCTGCAGTGTGTACCATCTACAAGAGGCACTGCAGCAACTCACCAAGGCTTCTTCGACAGCACCTCCCAAACCCGCGACCTCTACCACCTAGAAGGACAAGGGCAGCAGGCGCATGGAAACACCACCACCTCCAAGTTCCCCTCTAAGTCACACACCATCCTGACTTAGAAATATAACGTCGTTCCTTCATCGTCGCTGGGTGAAAATCCTGGAACTCCCTCCCTAACAGCACTGTGGGAGTAGCTTCACCACACGGACTGCAGCGGTTCAAGAAGGCGGCTTACCACCACCTTCTCAAGAGCAATTAGGGATGGGCAATAAATGCTGGCCTTGCCAGTGAAGTCCACATCCCAGGAACAAATAAAAAAACGAGTTAGCATTACAGGTTGATGACATTTCATCAGATGAAAAGTAATTGACCTGAAATGTTAACTCTGTTTCTCTCCCCACAGGTGCTGCCTGACCTGCTGAGTATTTCCAGCATTTCCTGTTTTTATTTCAGATTTCCAGCATCCACAGTATTTTGCTTTTGTTTTCATATTTATGTTCAGTGTCAGAGGTTGCGGTCCCTTTTTTCATTTCCTGAGGGAGCTGCTCTTCACCTTCCGGCTTCATTTTACCCCACACTTTTCAACTTTGATCAACTGGAGTGCCGGGTGGGTTGTGAGCAGATCAGAGGACCTCCTAGTGGGTCTGCTCCTGGGCCTAGCAAAAACTGGCATTCGCCGGTCCAGGAAATGTAGAATCCATGAGGCGGGTTGCTCTGACTGCTTGCCCGGGTGACCTTGGATCGGGAACACAGAGTGCTCCGCGACTGTTGGAAATGGTTGATAATACCATGCTTTCTCAACGTAGATATCTAGATCTAGTATTAACACTTCTGCATACATTTTTAGTTTGCACAGAGCCACCTGTTTTACTGGTGCCCTCCTCTTGAGGGAGGCAATTATTAGTTTGTTGGAGGTTCTTTGCCCGTCCTGGTGGCATTGAGCTCCTGACCAGTGCAACTCTATTGGCACAGACAAAAGAGACACAATTTTTAATTTATTTGGTCAGAGACAAAGGGAACTTTTGTCCTCATAACAACAAAATACTTAATAAACATCTGAAATCATTAAACATCTGAAACACATTAAAACTTTTTAAACAGAGGAGGTGTCTTTTGGATTCTTGACAAATGGCCTATTCATTTTAGTATTTTCAGTAGAAAAAAAATCATAAAACATGACATTTGAAATAAACAGGCATTGAATTGTACACTATACTAACAACATGAATAATTTATTGGCACTGTGATGGATATATTAGCGTATCAGTATAGTGGTTCAGTGACAAGTGTAAAGCAATGTTCCCTCTAATTTTTCGGGGGGGCCGCGTGGCCCCGTTAATGGGCGGCACAGCCGATTCAAAATTCCGCACATGCGCGGTTTTTCCATTTAAAAGCAGATGAGCCGGCTGAGTGGGGCCTACAGAGCACTGTGTGGCCGCTCGCCCATCCTCCCTCCCCTCTCCCATCCTCCCTTCCCTCTCCCATCCTCCCTTCCCTCTCCCATCCTCCCTCCCCTCTCCCAGCCTCCCTCCCCTCTCCCAGCCTCCCTCCCCTCTCCCATCCTCCCTTCCCTCTCCCATCCTCCCTCCCCTCTCCCGCCTCCTCCCTCCCCTCTCCCATCCTCCCTTCCCTCTCCCATCCTCCCTCCCCTCTCCCATCCTCCCTCTCCCCTCTCCCATCCTCCCTTCCCTCTCCCATCCTCCCTCCCCTCTCCCATCCTCCCTCCCCTCTCCCATCCTCCCTCCCCTCTCCCAGCCTCCCTCCCCTCTCCCAACCTCCCTTCCCTCTCCCATCCTCCCTCCCCTCTCCCATCCTCCCTTCCCTCTCCCATCCTCCCTCCCCTCTCCCAGCCTCCCTCCCCTCTCCCAACCTCCCTCCCTCTCCCATCCTCCCTCCCCTCTCCCATCCTCCCTCCCCTCTCCCATCCTCCCTCCCCACTCCCATCCTCCCCTCCCTCTCCCATCCTCCCTTCCCTCTCCCATCCGCCCTCCCCTCTCCATCCTCCCTCCCCTCTCCCATCCTCCCTCCCCTCTCCCATCCTCCCTTCCCCCTCCCATCCTCCCTTCCCTCTCCCATCCTTCCCTCTCCCATCCTCCCTCCCCTCTCCCATCCTCCCTTCCCTCTCCCATCCTCCCTTCCCTCTCCCCATCCTCCCTTCCCTCTCCATCCTTCTCCCTCTCCCATCCTCCCTTCCCTCTCCCATCCTCCCTCCCCTCTCCCATCCTCCCACTCTCCCATCCTCCCTTCCCTCTCCCATCCTCCCCTCCCTCTCCCATTCTCCCTTCCCTCTCCATCCTCCCTCTCCTCTCCCATTCTCCCTTCCCCTCTCCCATTCCTCTCCCTCCCTCTCCCATTCTCCTTACCCTCTCCCATCCTCCCTTCCCTCTCCCATCCTCCCTTCCCTCTCCCATTCTCCTTCCCTCTCCCATTCTCCCTTCCCTCTCCCATTCCCCTCCCTCCCTCTCCCATTCTCCCTTCCCTCTCCCATCCTCCCTTCCCTCTCCCATCCTCCCTTCCCTCTCCCATCCTCCCTTCCCTCTCCCATCCTTCCCTCTCCTCTCCCATCCTCCCTCCCTCTCCCATCCTCCCTTCCCTCTCCCATCTCTCCCTTCCCTCTCCCATCCTCCCTCCCCCTCTCCCCATCCTCCTCCCCT